>NW_019154099.1:20423217-20437697 GCF_002288905.1 Enhydra lutris kenyoni
ATAACAACAAAATGGATTAAGTCAATTTTAAAATACCTTTGTTTAAAAGGTATTTGGGAGGAAATACAAATCACAATTAATACTCTATAGAGTCATGATAGGGCTATAAGAACAAGTGTTACTGCCCACATATTGAGTTGGAGAAAGTAAACCAATTGAATTAGTGTTGGGATAGGCATTTTGAAGAAAGGACATTCAAATAACAGAGCTAGCATAAATAACATAAATGTAGAGGTTTATAGTGGAAATTCTAAGTGGCCTGGTGTTAGAGTTATGAGTTATGTCACTCTAATTCCTAAAGATGTCATAATATAAAATATTATAATATCAAAATGTCATAATATAAAAATAGGGAGAGACAGACAAGAGCATGGACATAATGGACTATTGGGCTTCCTTTTAGAAATAACTGAGTCTCAGATAAGAGCACAAGAATCATTGAGTATAAGGTTGGTGCTTCTGAAGCTATTGTAATGAAGAATCAGTGTTTTTCCCCCAATTTGTCATGGACCAATACTTGTATAAAATACAATAGAAGTGAAGTTACTAGAAAAGTGAAATTGAAGTGATAATAAACTATAAGCCCTTAATTTTTATTATTAGAGTCAATGGACATAGGATCATTCTATCAGATTACTATAAAATTTCAAATTTTATATCTTCAATTTAAGTAATTATCTAGTGTAGACACATAACAAAATATTTCTGGACTGGAAATTTAACTTTATTCTAAATTAACAATTTAAATTAGTCAGTGGCCCACACTTTTGAGTAACACTGCAATAGGGGATCCAGCTAGGTGGCTGGTAAGTGACTACACTGTTTTTGCAATTGTCCAGTTGAGAAAGACTCATGTGTTTTATTATAACTAGAAGTGTAAAGGGTAGAAATAATATTAATTATAATTAATAATAATAAAAGAGTTAAAATGCTTATATTTTGGATATTCTCAAACTAAAATCAGGGATGATCTTTAGCTTTGTGTCTTAGACAGCAAAATAAAATTTATCCCCCTAGCTGATCTTTCAGATAGGGAGTACTCAAAGACTTTATGGGGAAAACTTTAAGTTTTAGAGTTAGGATATGGTTTAATACATGACTCACTGGTCATGTGACCTTAGGCATAAAATATAGGCTCTTCATACTCAGCATTCTGTTCTAGTAATAATAGTAACAATTACAATACTATATAATATGCATACTATACAATATATATAATTTATATTGTGTATATATACACACAATGTTATTGTATATAATATATACACATATATATTGTATATAATGTATATAATATATATACACACAATACTGTACAATATATACAATATACAATATATACATACAATACTATACTATACAATAACAATAATAGTAACAATTACAAATACTTAATTTTCTACCTGACTGCTTGATAGGTTCACCTGAGTTCTGTTAGGTCAAAATCAAAATAATAAAATTATTCACACACCTACAAATTCGGTCTACCTTCTGACAATTATTTTTGGTAATAGACCCACAATAACCTAAGGAAAAAGACTATTTTCAAAATTTAGTTTAATTTTACTATTTGATACATTTATAAATGACTAATTCTGTTGATTCTACTACTCAAATAAAATTATACTTTCTATTTCTATTCCTCGAGTCATGCCTCTAATACATGTACTCTCACTTGTGTGTGTAAGGTTTCCTGATATATAGGCAATATATTCTGTTTCAATCTACGGACAAAAATAAGCCACCGACCCCACAGCTTTCATAGTGTAGGACCCATAGTGTTTATGATGGATCCCTGCAGCCTGCTCCACAGAGGACACGGGCAGTTTTTGCCACGGAGGTAACCAGCAACCTTTGCTGCTGTAGACACGTGAAGAGGGAGAGCTGCTGTGGCCCCCTCAGAAGGAGTGCTATTGCACTATCCGGGATCACTGCAGCCAGTCTTTCTCCAAACCATGCACACACCCCACACCTCAGAACCATGGCTCTATCACTCTGCTATACAGCTGCTCGGACACCTGAGCCACTACATGGGGAGCAAGCCAGTGTCCTGGACCCTGGAGCTGCTTTCCTTCTGTGAGCCCCTGTGCTCCAGCTGCCAGGACTGCGGCTGCTTAACAGGCACCATGTATCAGACACAGTGTTTCTACCACTGCTCGTGAGCCCGCAAGCCAGACCCGCTGCCATGGGGGCTCCGTCAGCCACAATATCCCTGTGGGATAAAAGAGATCAACAGGCCCCCTCCAGTCTTTGACAGAGAAGACTCTGTCTTCTCAGCCATCATCGCTGATACCGGCAGTCTTGACCACTGAGAATCCCCGCATTCCTCGCTCCTGCTGACTTTGGTAATAGAGCTGCATGACAGCTACACCCCGGGCCTTCACTGCGGCCGGAATTCCCACATCCACGCTGCTGGCACTCCCCACCCCCCACGAGTGAAGATTCTTTCCCCACCAAAACCAGTATGTAAAGTCCAGAAGAGGTAACTGCTCCATCGAATGTGGCGCCATCTACACAAGACTGTAGGAAACCCAAATAATCAGGGAGACAGGGCACCACCAAATGAATACAATAATTATCTCTAGGTGATCCCCATAGGTAAAACCTATGTGGATTATAGGATATCATCAACCAAACAATTTTTACATTATGAGAATGCTAAAAGGAGGAAAAAGAAAGAGACAGAAAGCCTATTTAAAGAAATAATGGCTGAAAACTATCTAAAGCTGGAGATAGATATTGACATACAGGTACATGAAGTTTACAGGTTTCCATGCAAATTCAGTCCCAAAATGACTAACCAAACACATAATAGAACTCAAAAATCAAAGACAAGGGATTTTGATAGCAAAAAGAGAAAAGAAACTCATACAAGGAAGCCCATGAAGGCTGTCAGCCAATTTCTCAGCAGCCGCCTTGCAGGCCAGGAAAAAGTGGGCTGATAGGTTCAAAGCACGGAAAGAAAAAACTATCAAACAAGAACAGTTTAACCACTAAAGCTGTCCTGCAGAAATACTGGACAGATAAAAACTTCACCAAACAAAAGCTGAGGGAGTTCATCACCCCTAGATCTGCCTTAAAAGAAATGCTAAAGGAAGTCATTTATGCTAAAGTAAAGATTCTGATTCATGAAAACAGACTGAGTTTTATCTCACACCAAAACCTATGTTGTTAAAAATAAGACATATTTTTAATATCATATTCTTTGGAATCTAGGACAATTTTTGGTACACTTTTTATGATTCTATCGTGACCATGGGACTATTAGGAAAAGCAAGATGATATTAAATAGTGTTCAAATAAACACTTTAATAAAGTGTTCACTTTATCAACTTTTATAGATTATATACTTATATAAAACCTAGTAACTTAGAAAATAAGGTGCTTAACTCTATGGTATAGCTGTTATTTTATCTTCAGTGATTTTATTTCAAAGTACATGCATACATAATAAGGGGTACTGAGTAGCACAAAATATACTGCTGTATTATTTTTCAAATGCCAGCTATGTTATATGTGAGAAGTCACCTGTTTCTGTGGTGTTTCCTTTCATCCATGACCTTCCTCTTTTTTATTTTTTTATCACCTGCCATACATATAGCATTAAGGTAATAGTTGGGTGAGACAGAACCATTCAAACTGCATTTCATTATAATGGGCATCAGGTAAGAGTTACTAACCCTCAGAGGTTTTAAAACCATTTTCACAAAATTGTGTCAGTTATTGTCAAAACAAATATATTGATATAACAAGTGAGAAGCTTACTATAGTGTATTCAAGAAATTTCAGTAGTGTTTCTCTTTGGTTTCAGAGTATTATAGTCCATAGTTTATCTTAAATTATTTGAAAAATCTTTTTTCAGAATAAACTGATATTGTCTAACCTGCATGCATAAAATTAAATTAGGACAAAACACAAAACAAAGTTATTTCTTTAATTACCAAACAAATTCACTATTTCATAATCTAAGTCAGATACTCCAGGGTACAAATTGCACAGTGTTAATTCACGCTTAGGTGCATTGATGGCTCAGAGCCTTCAGCCTCATGCTTAGCAACACACTAGGTGTGAAATATTACAACACAATTCACAACCTGTCATGTCTTATGGCTTAATTAGGAATGTTTATGATCTTGTTATTCATACTCTATCAGTAATAGACAACTAAAAAAAGAGACAAGGGACCATTATATGCAGAATAGTGTCATCATCATCGCATAAACTGAAAGCTCAAACTGTGGCTTAATTCAGTCTGGAATGGTAGCTAAAGAAATAATGAAAATAAGTATCATAGGAGAGTAGCACAGCCTCAGATACTGTGCCCAGGAAAAGAACTGTGAAGCGACATATGCATGCATTATTTGATCTCATTATTGGACACTTGAATATTTGGGTATATTTATTTAGGCTAGAAAGACATAAAGTCTAATCATCCAAGAAAACTATATAATATATATAGCTTATATAAATATATATATATATATATATAGTCTGAATATATATATATATTCTCCATATTTTCCATATCTATATCCATATATATGGAATATATATTCATATATATTCCATATATTCTCCATATCTATTACTGATAGAGTATATATTCCTCCATATATATATATATGGAGGAAATTGAATTAAACCATCAACACAACAGAGGGTTTTTGACTCTCAATGCCTAAACTTTAAAAAGATGATCTTTTATTCTCTGATGATAAAACTTCCAGTATTTTCAATATTTCTTATACCTAAATGACTACTTAGTGATTCCACAACTGTTGGATTCTATGTTTTTATTTGCATATCTATGTGGTAGTAGATAAATACTAAATAATTCACATCAGTTAAGAAATATATTAGAGGAAAGTTCATTTTAAAACTGTTAGTGTAAAAAGCACTTACAGAATGATCTGAGAATTATAATCAAAAAAGATCTTGGGTGTGAGGGCTAGTAAAATAGGATTAAACAATATATATAAAGGAATCAGACCCAATTACATATAAATATCCTAATTTTAGCTATAATATTTACTGTAGATTTAACTTTTTTTTTTAATGTACTCAGGGCAAATCGATCTTTATATTTGTGTGTTTGTACTGGTCAAATGTCAGTATCTACTACAGGCTGCAGTGCAGAGTAGTAGAAATGGCTACTCAAAAAAGTTTCTTGTGATTGTGTATAAACATCTGTTTCACCCATTAGCTCAAGACTTCAATTGTTTTCCCTGGCCAAGAAGGGTCAAATATTATTTATTATTGTAGCTGGACATGATTTAAAACCAGATTGCTCTGAAATCTTCTGTGAAAGTAGGAAAAGCACCATTTGCTTGGCACTTTCTACTTAATCTGCATTGAATCGCCTTAAAATATTAAGAAAATGATTGCATTGATTTTAACAACAACAAGGAAACTGCTAGCAAGAAACTGATTGTTTCATAAATATATTCAAGTAAACTGGTATTCACTGAAACATATAGATCTAAAGCTGACTGACTTGATTTAGCTGTTAACCGTTACTCATCCATCCATTCATTCAACAAATATTTAGTGAGCACATTGTAAGAGGCAGCACCATAATACACTCCATACATAGTGGTGAATAAAACCACCATCCTCCCTTATATGGAACAAAATTTCCATATAAGTAGGTTTTTACCCCACTTCTTTCTAATATTAAAAATGAGGGTCTTCTCATTTTTTTAATACTGAAACTATTTCATATCATCTGTGGAATGATATAGGTACGCTTTGTATCTCAATGAATTCAATTTCTAATCTCATTTCATCAGAAGCCATGTGGGTAAACCATTTTCACATAGAAAAATTAGAATGGTGGACATATTTTCTCTAAACTTTGTAATTATTGGTATTTCCTTTTGTTAGGTTAAATAATGTTAAAGCAATTAACCAGGAAATTTGGGCAAGAAAAAAAAAATAACCATCCTTCCATATGTGAGAAATTGAGAATAGTCAAAACATTAAAACATTTTTGACTGAATCAATGAAAATGTTCCTCTCTATTGATAAAACATACTTGGCAATTTTTCGACCTTTTATATTACTGCACTGATAAATTGATATCATATGTTAATAAATGTGTTTGATAAAACAAAGGACATATGCAATTATTGACAAACATTCGGCATGAGAGGAAATTGAATTTTTGCCTTCAGTAATTCAATTATATTTAAACTTCAAGGAGAACTAATGGTAAAGTACAGATGAATTTGGTTATCTTAAGATAAAGATATATATGTATATTATATGTAATATATATAATTATAATAATGTAACATATATAATTGTTTTAAGGTAAAGACAAAGATATTAATTACAATTAGTGTCAAAGGGGAAAAAAGAGCACTACCCCCAACTCTTCATTGCATCATCAGTATCTATAGGCATCAATAAGATCATCCAAAAATTGGTCTCTCAAATTAATAATATACAAGACATGCCTCTTAACAACCTCTAGTCACATTAAACTCAATGAGTCAATTACAGCATAATGTGATCTGATTATAGTCAGTTCCTTATTGATTTAAAAATGCATTTAAATGGATTTTAAATAAGATTAAAATGACTTCATAGTTGCAACATCATGTTTTGTTTTTGTTTCTTTTCCATAATCATACTTTCTTCTTTGCATTTATAAATTCTCTCATTTCATTATGAAAGTAATATAAATTTTCATGATTTAATGTTTGTGGGGAAAAGTAAAATAGAGGATCCAAATTATTATTTTATGAATTTATTTAAGACTGGCAATCAATCCTGAAGTAATTTATATTACTTCAACATTCTCCCTAATATGGGTTTATTTTAATATTTTTTTAAAAGTTTAATCTCAATCTTTAATTTTACTTTATTTATTTATAAGTTTCACTATACTATACTCTTATAAGTGCCTTTTAAAACTGCTAGTTTGTGTAAGGAGAATTGATGCAATCATCCTTCCAACACATACCCTTAAATATTAATTTGTTAGTCTCATATGAAAAGAAAAATAATTCACATATCAATATAAAAAAGATCCATGATTATCTTATAGGAAATATTTTATATTACAAAGTTTATTTCAATAACATTATTACTGTACCACAATTTTTTTATCTTCATATTTAGAGGCCAATTGAAACAACAGACACTGGGATTTTTAGCACAGTATGAAGAGAATTAATTATGCATCTCCAATTAAGGCCAATTAGAGTTGTACTTCCACTCCCTTGCACACCATGCAAAAACTCTACCCAAAGTGTCTAATAAACATAGAAAGTTCATTAACATTAAGTTTGGCTTCCATGTCTATTATCATCTCCTGTGGTGTTGTGTAGATTACTAAAATGTAGTGGAAAATTTCTATTAGAGATGTATAGAAATGTATCTATTAGGGACTTTACATATGAAACTTCATGAACACCTTAGCGTTAGTAATATTTCTAGGATTTTGCAAATTTCAGGAAGTTTTGGACTGAATGGTTTGAGAAAAGACAATTTTAAAAATCCATTACCCATTAAAGGTTTAATTCAGGAAGTAATTACTATGCTGTACTAAAATGAGTCTTAAAAGCTCTCTGTAGTTCTTTGAAGAATTATAAATTGTGTTTCTTTTGGCAAATATATATACAGAAATAGAAAATCTTATTACTTCACATTTTCAATGGTTTCTTATATCACATGTATATAAAAATATGTTTTATATTGAAGAGCCCTGTGAACCTGTGAAAATTTAACTAAAAATAAGAGCTATGAGAATTAGTAAGCCAATAAGTATGAGTCTTAATGTTAATTTCTTATATGGGCTAAAAAAATAGTCCATAAATCATAAACACCTTTTGAAGCTGTCTATATGCAGCTTTTATAAAATATTCATTATATTTTGAGGCAGTCAAGATACTAATCTGAACATGACATGTTAGACCAAAACTGAAATTTTCATTTGGAAAACTTTTTTCTTTCTTTCTTTCTTTTTTTTAATTGCGTTATGTTAGTCACCATATAATATATCATTAGTTTTTGATATAGTGTTCCATGGCTCATTGTTTGTGTATAACCCAGTGCTTCATGCACTCTTTGCCCTCTTTAATACCCATCATCAACTTGCTTGTTTCATGCAGAAATAGCTTTTGGATTGATATATATATAGATACTATATTCAGATACAGACAAAATTTTAACTAAATTCTTAATTAAAATCACAAACACCAAATAAATGTCAACAGATCTGGGAAATACTGCTGAGTTCAATTTTTGGATATCACAGACCTGTAATATGTTAAGATACACACATATATAGACAGTTGAATTGCACGAATGCAATTCAATGGAGAATGGCAAGTCTTCAAAAAATGTGTTAGAACTGGGTATCTTTTAAGAAAAACAGTGTATATAAAGAAAAACAATGTACTTTAACTCATACATCAAACTCTAAAAAAAAAAAATTAGTTTGGAATGGATTAAACACCTATAGTGTCCTTATCAAAAAATTTTTAAAAGATACATAGAGGGGCGCCTGGGTGGCTCAGAGGGTTAAGTCTCTGCCTTCAGCTCAGGTCATGACCTCGGAACTCTGGAATTGAGCCCCACATGGGGCTCTCTGCTCAGCAGGGAGCCTGCTTCCCCCTCTTTCTCTGTCTGCCTCTCTGCCAACTTGTGATCTCTCTCTCTGTCAAATAAATAAACAAAATCTTTGAAAAAAAATTAAAAAAGAAGATAAATAGAACTTTATAAAAAATTAAACCCATTTATCAGAACTTACCATTAAGAATATAAAAATGAAAGCTATAGAAGTATTTAATACACATATATATACATATAATATAGGCATACAAAAGTATTTAACATCTGTAAATTTACATTTATACATTATACATATAATATACATCTATATATTTATGTATAACATATACGTATATGTGTATATGCATGTGGATCTGAAAAATGGAATATAAAAGATTTCTACAAATCAATAATAAGATAAATAGCACAGGTTTTTTTTTTTTTAATAGGCAAAATTCAGTCAGACACTTCATAAAAGAGTATATACCAATAACTAGTAGGCACATGAAAAGTTACTCAACATTGTTTCTTATCAGGGAAATGTAAAATAAAACCACAATGAGGTACCACTTCACACACACTAAGATGGCTATAATTGAAAAGCCAAAATGTTGGAGACAATGAAGAGTAACTAGAACTTTCATATTTTGCTGGTAGGAGAAAAAATAGTAGAGCCACTTTGGCAATCTAGTTGACGATTTCTTTAAAATCTAAATGTATGCCATATACCCATTTTATAACACTCCATGTGATCTATTCATTACACTTTTAGATATTTACCCAACATATGTTCATAAAGAAACTTATGCATGAATATTTGGTGTAGTTTTATTCATAAGAACTAAAAACTGGAAAAAAATACAGGTGTCTATCAACAGATAAGAATGGGTAAGAAATTGTACAAATAAATGTAATGAAATTCTACTTACCAATTAATAGCAAAATATAATTTACACAACAATATGGATGACTTTGGGGACCATTATTTTGAGAAGAAGCCGTAGACTGCAAAGAACCCACACGAAATATTTTAATACAAATGAACTTTAAGAACAGGCAAAACAAGGGACTCCTGGGTGCCTCAGTCTGTTAAGCATCTCACTCTTTAGCTCAGGTCATAACCTCAGTGTCCTGAGACCAAGTCTCATGTCAGGCTCCATGCTCTGTGGATCTCAGCTTGAGATTATCTCTCCTCACTCCTTCCTGCTTGTGCTCACTCTCTCTCTCTCAAATAAGTAAATCTTTAAAAAAAGACAGAGAGAGAGAGTGAGAGAGAATGGGCAAAACTAATTTATGGGGAAAGAAGAACAGTTATTGATAATGTTTACAGTAGGGGTTGGTTGAAAAAGATACGAGAGAAATTGCCGAAGTGATAGAACTCATCTGTATTTTGTGGAGGATGTGGTAGGTATATGTTAGTGAAAGCTCACAAATTACTACATTCCAGAACTGTGCAGTTTACTCAAGTCGTCATATATCAACAATAGAAAGATATGTAAGATATGTGTCATTTTATATTATGTGCTTGTGGAGTTTTATGTAGTAAGGTCTTAAGAACTATAAAAATTTTGAGATTTCAGCCTATTTGTAACTGGACAAGTTTGCTTCCCAGTTTTACGGATGGTGGCAGAAGAATCAAGATTTCTAGGTTTGGGTCAAATTCCCATATTACTTATGGTATAAGAGGCAGGATGACCTGTATGTGTGTATCAGTTCCCTTTGCTCCCCAAGTCCCATAGAAGGGATGTGGAGGGGCCCAGGTAGATGCTGCAAATATGCCATGGGTTTGTATCAGAGCTAAGGAAACATAAGCCTAGGAAACCCTCAAGTTTCTAAGCAGGCTGCTAGCAAACTTGCCCCCATATTACCTGCAAAGAGGCAGTGTATTATTTTGTTAAGGAAATGCATCTATTCTCTACCCTGAGGAGAGACAGGATATCTATCTTCCAAGGCTGTTCTCTTTACAAACATCCTTGAAATGATACCTGGAAAATGGTGATTTTCGTTATGAAGAAAGTCCATGGAGAATCGTCTCCCAACATTTGGATATTTTTATTGGGATTATTTGAGAAAATACTAAATCTGTTAAAAGGTTTTTGTTTTATTTTAACATGTATGCATGTGTGTGTGTGTAAATATGTTATATTATGCCAATTTATCTATCCATACACATTTCTATAGGAAATAATGTAGAACACCAGTACTGTCTGTTTTTAGGGATTAAAAAAGAATAAGCTTTTTAAAAAGAATTTATTTATTTATTTAAGAGAGAAAGAGAGCATGAGCAGGGCGAGGGGCAGAGGGAGAGAGAGAATCAGACTCTCTGCTGAGCTGGAAGCCCAAGGTCAGGGGGTGGGTTGGGGCTGTCTCCACACAGGGCTTAATCCCAGAATCCTGAGATCATTAACCTGAGCTGAAGTCAGATGCTTAACCAACTGAACCACCCTGGCACCCTTCCTTTTGATTTCATAGACATTTAAAGATGTTAAGGTCAACTATCATAAATTTTATTCTGGAAAAATCACTTTGTTAAATATTGGATATTTAACTTTGTTAAATATTGGATGTTAAATATTTTGATCATGGTTTTCATGGTTTAATGTTTTTTCTTTACCTTTCTGCATTCTCAGAAATCAAAGAGGATGTAGTTTTGGGGAGTTTTTTATTTTCTCATTCTAAGAATGATGGATGTATTTTGAACTTCCTGGTACTCTCCTGTTTACTGTGGGAATGCTAGCACACAGTCTTTAGAGGTAAAACATATATGATAGAGTAAATTCTTGTTGAAAAAGAAAAGTTTCAGGGGCATCTGAGTGGCTCAGTGGGTTAAGCCTCTGCCTTCAGCTCAGGTCATGATCTCAGGGTCCTGGGATCCAGCCTGCATCGGGTTCTCTGCTCAGCAGGGAGCCTTGCTTCCTCCTCTCTCTGCCTGCCTCTCTGCCTACTTCTGATCTCTCTCTGTCAAAATAAATTTTTAAAAAATTAGAAAAAAAAACTATAAAAAAATAATAAAAAAGAAAAAGAAAAAGAAAAGTTTCAGTCAAGAAAACATTTATCTCTTTTTTGAGAAATAAAATTAAAGCATCTTGATTATAGCAATGGGTATGAAAGTTCAACACTAAAATAACACTTGATTTTTGGGTTCTTATCTTTTATTATTCTCACAATAGCAACCTACAGAACAAAAGAGGAAGTTTATAAGAAAGAAGGAAAAAAATAACAAAGTATTTCCATTCTTGGTGAGAATTTATGAAACTGTTTCTCTATAAAAGAATTATCAAACAGTGAAAAACTCGACATCCTAAGAGTCACTGAAATTGATGTACATTTTATAATTTTTACATTCTTTTGTCAATCATGATGTTTAAAAATTGCCTTCCTAAAAAATACACTTTAATATTTTATACCTTGCTTTTTAAGAGTGCCTCATTCTAAACAACCGAGAAAAATTTGCAGATGGAGAAACAAGAACAAAGGCCCCTTATTTTGACGAGAGA
Organism: Enhydra lutris kenyoni; assembly: GCF_002288905.1. Taxonomy (NCBI): domain Eukaryota; kingdom Metazoa; phylum Chordata; class Mammalia; order Carnivora; family Mustelidae; genus Enhydra; species Enhydra lutris. The sequence goes on from NW_019154099.1 coordinate 20,435,274, forward strand.
AATAGATTATAAAATAGGTGCTATTTATCTGTAAATTAAATGACTCCTTATCAATACACTAGCACCAAAATGAAAACTGAAGCTATTTAATAAAAAAAGAAAAACAGGAAACAACAAATAATGCAATACATGCTGTGATGCACACACTTATATGGCATGGAATATATTTCAGGTTTTGTATAGATAAATATAAAAAGAAATATCTTTTCAGGTAACACATATAAAGCTTCATCAAAATTTTTGAAATTTTAGGTATCTAAAATAGGGTTTTCTGCTTAAGAACACATTTTCTTTGGTGCACTTTTGCCCCAAAAGAAATAAAGCAGCATTAATGTCTATAATGAACTCAAACATTGTCCCCAAATCTACATTCGGATTCGATTCTGAGGCGGCTTTTCAGCATTCAGGTAACCGTGGATCTAGGTTTCCTGTCTAACCTTAGCTTCTAGGTCCTGCAGTGTCAACTCTATCCTGGTTGGGGATCCTCTCCATCAGCACCTCCATTTTTCTTCAGAAAATGTGGAAGGTCGAAAATTTGAACAGGAAACTGCCTTGCGTTTTTCACCTGCCCACAGCCCCTCCAGACATTTATGATGTGAGGAGGAGCATTCCACCAAGCAAAAGGCTTTTTGGGGTCTTACTGTCAAAAGAAAAGATAGCAAACAATCAAAAAAACTATCTATTTAGAGGTTCAGGGAAGGATACCTTGTTATGGAGAACTTTTCACTGAGAATAAAGGCAGAGCTTCTGGAGGATACAGCCTCTGGGGTGACAGTGACAATGACTTCTGTAAAGGACACAATAGTCTCACCCTGGAATATGCCTCAGGCGTTCGCTGTCTCCTGAGCTATGAAAAGGAGCTGTTGGGCAGATGGCTCTACGGAGAGAATGCCACTTCACATTTAAAAACTTTTCAATTTCACACTATTGCCTTAAGGAAAAATCCAAACTAGAGATGACCTCCAGGTATCAGCCACCCTTAGCTCACTTTCTTTGCTTTCCCTCCCTGCTTATGCTCCAAATCCGCTGAATACCTTGTAATTCCTGAAAGAATTATGCTTTCTGAATCTCAAGGTTTCAGTCTGTGTATTCATGTCATTATACACTGTGTAATAATTCCTTGTCTATTTCTTTCCACAGCTCATAAGCTCTTTCAGAAAAAGAGACTATTTCTTTTCTGCTTTCCAATCTTCAGCCAAACAGTAGCAGGCAAGAATATTAAATGATTTAATGAATTAATTCCCAGATGAATAAAAATTAGAATTTTAAATTAGGAACTTTGTTCCGAGAATTGTACTCTCTACCTAAAGATTGTAACAACTGGCCAGATAATAAGAATGCGGAGGCATCCATTATGATAAAGGGGCCCTCCTACTCATGGCTCTAATTATCCTTAAAGGACTATTACATGTGTTTGGTGTTGAACTATTACTGAGAACTAATTTTCTTTTCAGTTTAGAAAGCAGACATAAATATCAGTTTTACAAACAAAGGTAAATGAACTACTATTGCATTATTTGAGTAAAATAAACAATTTTCAGATTATTTGAATAAATATTGAAGTTTTCTTCATCCCCTAGTACTACTCTAGCAAGTGGGATAATACACTAAAAGCGTGTCTACAGATAAAAATATTTGATATCAAAAAGGAAAAAAAAAGCTATACAAATTGTCAGTATAAAGCTAGCAGATGACCTCCCATCCCCACCACCTCCATTATTAGACATTTTGAGAAGCACCTACAGTCAAGTATTTACTCATGTTTTAATTGGGTCAGGTGACAAAGTTTTTCATTAAGCACTTGGCTGCTGAGTTTATCAAGTTTAATATTTCATTCATGCAAAGATGGTAATTCCTATGTGATCATTTTTGCTAAACACATTTTTTTAATATTATCCATTTCTCCAGGGAAATTATTTCTAGCATCCCTATGATCAAATTAAAAAAACAAATATAACAAAACAAGCAAAAAACCTCCCAGTGCAAATTTAGATAATGGTTGGTCATAGCTATTTCTGTACTGTACACTTATTAATAGAGACCTTCAAATGCTAATTATCCACTTCCAAAGTTGTGAACCAATAACCTAGATATGCATATGTATATATTTTAGAGTAAATTTCAGATTTTTCTTTGTGTAAATATCCAGTGATAGAATTACTGGAACATATGGTAATTGTATTTTTAATTTTTTTGAGGAAACTCCATAATGCTTTCCACAGTGGGTACACTGGTTTGCATTCCCTCCAATAGCATATGAGGGTTCTTTTTCTCCATGTCTTCACCAACACTTGTTACTTCTTCTGTTTTTTTTTTTTTTTTTAGTTTTAGTTTTTATAAACATATAATATATTTTTATCCCCAGGGGTACAGGTCTGTGAATCGCCAGGTTTACACACTTCACAGCACTCATCATAGCACATA
>NW_019154099.1:20442697-20944100 GCF_002288905.1 Enhydra lutris kenyoni
TCTTCCCGTCGCTTTGGATTCACTTCTCTGCCCGTCCTACCTTTCCGAAAGTGGTTGATTTTCTGTTTCTAGAGTTGCTGTTCTTCTTCTCTTCGATCTCCCGTTGGATTTGTAGGTGTTTGCAATCTTTAGATAAGCTATCTAGCTGATCTCCCGCTACCTGAAGTAGTCTCAGCCTGCTACTTCTCCGCCATCTTGACTCCTCCTGTTTTGTTTTGTTTTTAAATTATTTTCGACATTCTGACAAATGTGAGATGTTATCTCATTGTTGCTTTGAATTTCGGTTTCTGATGATGAATGATGTTGAACATCTTTTCATGTGTTTATTGGACATTTGTGTGACTTCTCTGAAAAAAAAATGTCTACCAAGTGCGCTGCCCATTTTTTAAATGGATTATATGTTTTTTCGGCTAGTAAGTTGTATGTTTTCTATTAATTTTTTTCTACTAACCCTTTATTTGAGATATCATTTACAAATATCTTCTCCCATTCAGTAGGTTGCCTTTTGGTTTTGTGATGGTTTCCTTCACCAAGAATTTTTTTTTTAGCTTAATTGTTTTAAATTTAAATTCAATTAATTAACATATAATGTTTTATTTGTCTCAGAGGTACAGATCTGTGATTCATCAGTCTTATATAATACCACGTGCTCATTACAACACATACCCTCCCCAGTGTCCATTACCCAGGTACCCCATCTTCCCAGCAACCTCACCTCCAGCAACCCTGTTTTGTTTTGTTTTTCCCTAGGATTAAGAGTCTCTTATAGTTTGACAAAACCTCTCTGGTTTTGTCTTGTTTTACTTTTTTCCTCTTTTCCTCTATGATCCTCTGCCTTATTTCCTAAATTCTACATATCACTGAGATCCTATGATAATTGTCTTTCTCTGATTGTGTTGCAGAGAATCTGAAGCAAACGAGGAAACTCAAGTGGCACATGGGAAATCAGGGAAAACTTAGCTTTATTATCACCAGCGGGCCCAGCGGGATCACTCCCAAAGTCTGAGCACCCAGCCTTTGTTGGGACAGGTATTTATAGGCAAACTAGGGATTTTTGCAGTTTCTCACAGCTGGTTGGCTTGGGGGTCACATGGCAGTTATTAAAGCTCTGCAGCAGTGACTTGGTGGAGAAGTGCCAAGTCATCCTTGGTGATTCCTCATCTCAGTGAGGTGGCCATTTTGGGCTTTTCCGCCTCATGTCCCCCCTCTTGATGATCTGTAGGGTTAACCTAAAGATCATCATTTATATCTAGGGGCCGATATCCTCAGAGGGCAAGGATGTGGACAGTCGTGGGTTGGGAGACAGTTTCCCTGATAAAACGAATGAGGTCGGTGAGGATGCAGGGGCCTAGGGTTATCAAGAGGAACAGGGATGGGGGAGGCCTGTGAGGGGAAGTAACCATGATGTCCACTTCTGGGGATTAAATCCCCAGGCGAAAAGTTCTTCTCAGTGTTGTTGAATGCAGTCTTGAAGCTCTTAAACCTTGGAGGTGACGATCCCAGACTGGTTGATGTAGCAGAAGCATTCCTCCTGCAGGATGAGACAGGTTCCTCCCTTTTCAGCAGTGAGGAGGTCTAGGGCTCGTGGATTCTGGAGGACTATTGCTGCCAGACTGGAGAGTTGTGTCTGGAGGGATGTTAATGAATCTGTGATACGTTCCATATCATCGCTGAGTCCCTGTGAAATCTTGAAGTAAAAGTTAAAGGAAGTCCTGAGGCCCAATGTGCCAGTAGTTACACTGGTAAAGACTCCATCAACCACTGGTGGCCTTTTTTTTTTTTTTTTTTTAAAGATACTTTGGACCTGATGTTAAGTTATTTTAGTCAGGGGCTGTCCCATAATGAACTTTGAGGCTCCTTTTACCAGGAATACTGTTGTATGCTTAGAAAGCCTTTGTTTACTGTTGTCCCTCAATAGAGGTGGTTTCTAGGATAAATATAACTTAAAAATACCATTAAGCTCTTTGTTTGAGATATTAACATTCATTCTAATTACAAGGGATCACTGGCAAGTGGGAGAAAACTTGTCTTAGGAAATAAGGCTATCCCCAAGTGCATTATCCAACTAATCATAAAGAAAGTGGGGTCATCTATTATCTCCACAAGTCCACAGTTAATCTTATGGAGTGGGGAATGCTTCTGACTTTTGCGGAGTGATTTCATTATCCCAGCCACACAGAACTGGTCAAGGTGATAAGTTACACAACTATTGGGGAATCGGTCCCATTTTCCAGCTGTTTAATCATATGCCATGGGGTCCTGTTATTATCCCCATAGAATATTAAGCAATAAGATCATCTAAATGAGCTATTGTGTAACTTCTCTGAAGTTTACCTCAAGTTGTCTAGGTTAGATAAACAACATTAAAATACAATTGAATTACGGGACTGGAAGAGATTATGCTGAGTGAAATAAGTCAAGCAGAGAGAGTCAATTATCATATGGTTTCACTTATTTGTGGAGCATAACAAATAGCATGAAGGACAAGGGGAGTTAGAGAGGAGAAGGGAGTTGAGGGAAACTGGAAGGGGAGGTGAACCATGAGAGACTATGGACTCTGAAAAACAATCTGAGGGTTTTGAAGGGGTGGGGGTGGGAGTTTGGGGGAGCCAGGTGGTGGGTATTGGAGAGGGCATGGATTGCATGGAGCGCTGAGTGTGGTGCAAAAACAATGAATACTGTTACACTGAAAATAAAGTAAAAAATTTAAGAAAAAATACAATTGAATCTAGAATCCACAAGGTGTGTTATTGAAACATAATTTTTCTGTCTAAAATAACCCCCATTTCCAGAGATAGCCAAATCAGGACTAATTTATTTGAAGAACAAGTCCAGTTTTTAACAGATTTGGCCTAATTATTTACATGAGCTCAGCAAGAACAGTGAGCAATCATATAGATCTTTTAGAATCTGCTTTACTGGAACTTCTCATAAGGAATCTCTAGGTTGGACTTTTAAGCAGCCTCTCCAGGCCAGAAGCCAAACGAAGTACTTGTCATCAGACATGCCTGTATAATATCTGTAGATGTGGGGAGATTCCTCTTCATGAGGTCCCCAAAGTATTCTGAGGTTCCTGCGCCTGCCAAGAAGTGACATTCTTTACTCACCTGGTGAGGCTGCTGGGAACTCTGTAAGCAAGGTTTCAGGCCAATAGTTCCAAGGGATTTTATGGCTCCATGTTTTATAAAGTCAACCTTAGTTCCTTTAAGCTGTCTGGTCATATCTGAGACTATGCATGTTTTTCTTAAATATTACATTCCAGTCAAAGCCCTGGTAAAAAAAAAAAAAAAAAAAAAAAAAAAAAAAAAAAAAACCATGTTTCCAATGGCGTCCTGTTACTAGGAGAACAGATTCTTGTTGAACTTATGCAAATGACTGATTGTCATGGAAGAAAGAATACTTACCTTTTGAGTTTTAGAGGGTTCAGATAGAAAATTTGAATGCTTTGATTTGTTTACAAATGAATATTTTACATTTCTGTAAGTCACAAGTAACTTAAGTAAAATTTTCCTTAGTGTGGAAGAGAAAACATTAGAGAACCAGTAATGTTTCAAAGAAGAGTCACAACACTAAGAGACACAACACTATAATCTTTCCCATGCTACTAATTCTGGTTTAGTTTGAACACAGCTTTAGTTAGTTCTGGAAATTCTTTCCCATTTCAGTTTTAGGATTTTTAATATATTGAATACCTGTATTTGTCCTGAAAGTCCTTTATATGAATCTCCTTTAAGGTGAAACTCATTTTACAAGAGAATTAAAACAATTATAAATGACAAAAACTTAGACATTTGGAAAAAATTAAAGAAAGCAGAGGAGGGCCCTCAAACTCCCATTTCCGATCTGATGAAAATGGCATTTAAAGTCTTTAACTCCCAAGAGGAGGCAGCAGAACTTAAGTGCCAAATCAGACACCAACAGAAGGTTCAACTGCAGACACAAGTGCTGGTAGCAGCCCTGAGGCCAGCAGGTTCCGGGGAACAATAGAGGGAACTATATCCCTCTGGGGGCCTGCTTCAAATGTGGAGCTGAAGGATACTGAGCCCGTCAATGCCCCAATCCCAAAATGCCTACTAGGCCATGCCCTCAATGCTGCATGATGGGCCACTGGAAATTGGACTGCCCCAGCCTCGGGAGATTCCCAGCACCTCCACGCGGGGGAAGACCCTGAGACGGTAAGTTCTGCCTTCCAACTTCTCGGATTGGAGAATGATTGATGGGCCCCGGACTCAGACACCCCTCTCACCCATGGTGAGCCCAGGGTCACACTCCAGATAGAGGGTAAATCCATCTCCTTTCTGTTGGACACCGGGGCTACCTATTCAGTCCTGCCTTCCTACTCGGGTCCTACTCGTCCCTCCCAAGTCACAGTCATGGGAATTGACGGTACTTCCTCCACTCCAAAAGCCACCCCCCCCCCGTCATGAAACCTGGATGGGTTCCCCTTCTCACACTCCTTCCTTATCATCCCTTCCTGCCCCGTCCCTCTATTAGGCAGGGACATCCTCCACAAGCTTCAGGCCACCATACGTCTCTCTCCCTCTCCCCCAACTTCTGCTCACCTCCTCCTCCCTCTACTCCCCTCTGAATCACCCTCTATCCCAGACTGTCTCCCCTCTGTAGACCCGCAGGTACTGGATATTTCCAGACCTGTAGTAGCAACCCACCACACCCCAGTCAAGATACAACTAAAGGATGAGTCTACATTTCTATCCTGCCCACAGTTCCCTATCTTAATGACTCAACTGCCAAGGACTTAAGCCTATCATCAACCACCTTTGGCAGCAGGGCCCCCTTATCCCCATTAACTCTCCATGCAACACTCCTAATCTTCCCCTTAAAAAACCCTCAGGAACCTATCGCCTGGTACAGGACCTAAGACTCATCAACAAGGCAGTAGTCCTACTCCATCCGGTGGTCCCCAGCCCCTACAACCTCCTTTCCAACGTCCCCCCATGCACTACCCACTTCTCGGTCCTGGATCTCAAAGACGCATTCTTTACTATCCCCCTCCATCCAGACTCCTATTTTTTCTTCACCTTCACCTGGGAGAACCCCACAAAAAATATCTCTGGATATTTTTGGATGGTCCTGCTCCAGGGCTTCTGGACGGTCCTGCTCCAGGGCTTCTGAGATAGCCCCCATATCTTTGGTCAGGCCCTGGCCACAGACCTCCAACAGTTCACCCTCGAGGCCAGCACTCTCCTCCAATATGTAGATGATCTCCTCCTCTGCAGCCCCTCCCTCCCTCCCTTCCTCTCAGGAGGATACTGACACTCTTCTCAATTTCCTGGGCACCAAGGGATACCAAGTGATGCCTTCCAAGGGCCAACTCTTACCCCCTCAGTCACCTACTTGGGAATATTACTAACTCCCACTTTCAAATCCCTCACAGGAGATCATATCCACATTTCTGTAATACCTACAATCTCCTCAGAATGAGGAAGACATACTGTCATTCCTAGGACTGGTGGGCTTTTTTAGATATTGGATTCCCAATTTTGCCATTCTGGCCCAGCCCTTATACCGGGCTGCCAAAGACACACCACACGGATCTCTAACCGACCCAGGCTCCATCAGACGTCTGTTCTACCAGCTCAGGAGCCACTTCATTTTGGGACCAAGTCTGGCCTTGCCCGACCCTTCAAAGCCTTTTCATCTTTTCACTGACGAACAGTCTGGGCTGGCCACCAGCCTCCTGGCCCAACTGACTGGTTCCACCTACCGGGTGGTGGCCTATCTCTACAAGCAACTAGATGTCACTGCCCAGGGATGGCAGCCCTGACTTAGGCCCTAGCAGCAGCCACTTCTCTTACAAAGGAGGCCCTCAAACTTACCTTAGGACAGCCCCTCATGGTCTTCTTCCCCCATCAACTGGGAGACTCAGTCAGCCACAAGTCCTTGGCACAACTCACTCCTTCCCATCTTCAGCTCTACCACCTGCTGTTCATAGAAAACCCCCAGGTCACACTCTCTGTCTCCCCTCGCCTAAATCCCGCCACCCTCTTGCCAACACCCTCATCTACCCCCACTCCTTCCCACTTCTGCTCTCAACTCCTGGAAGAACTTACTCCCTCCCATCCAGGACTTTTGGATTGGCCACTGCCTGACCCCAATCTCACTCTGTTCCTGGATGGGAGCTCCCTTATAGTGCAGGATGGACAGCAACACGCTGCCTATGCAGTAGTCACCTTAGACATGGTCAGAGAGGTGGCCCCTCTTCCCATCGGAACTACTCAAAAGGCAGGACTCATAGCTCTCACCAGGGCTTTTCACTGATCTAAGGGCCAATGGGTCCAAATATGCTTTCCTCATTCCCCCCACCCACTCTATCCTTTGGCAAGAAAGGGGAGTCCTCACAACCAAGGGAACCATCATAGTCAACGGGCCCCTCATTGCCAAATGTCTTGAGGCCCTCAATCACCCTTCTGAGGTGGCTATTGTCCACTGTCATGGCCATCAGACCTCCAAGGACCCCATCTCTTTAGGGAACAATGAGGCCTACTCTATTGCCCAACAAATGGCCTTAAACTCCTCACCAGCCCCCCTCCTATTCCTCAACACTCCGCATAGTCCCTCGTACACTGATGAGGAGATTCGGGCCCTTGAGACATTAGGTGGCAGGTTAGGCGACAAGGGATAGTATTATGTCCAGGACAAGATTGCCCTCCCGAATGGCCTAATCCACACCCTCATTACTGACATCCACCAGTCTCTCCACATCCATCCAAAGGCCCTATACCAATTTCTCCAACCTCTCCTTCACCACCCCCTCCTCCAAAAGACCATTAAGGATGTACACCAGGCCTGCAGAACCTGTTCTGTGGTCAGTGCCCAGGGCAGCCTCCATAGACTGGGACCCACCCATCAGATCCGCAGGCATCAGCCAAGTGAGGACTGGCAACTTGACTTCACTCACATGCCTCCACACAAAACCTTCAGATACCTACTAACTCTTGTGGACACCTTCACAGGCTGGATCAAGGCATTCCCACCACTAGGGAAACAGCAGACATGGTCACCGCAATTCTCATTGAGCACATCATCCCGAGATTTGGACTCCCTCGAACCCTACAATCGGACAACGGACCGGCCTTCATCTCCAGCATCACGCAAGTCTCCGAGAGCCTCAACATTACCTGGAAACTTCATATCCCCTACCATCCCCAGTCCTCAGGTAAGGTCAAGAGGGCCAGCGGCCGCCTCAAGGAGCAGCTCACTAAACTCACTCTCGAAACTCGCCTCTCTTGGCCAACCCTTCTGCCACTATCACTCACCCGACTCAGGGCCTCTCCTCGCAGACCTTCAGGACTCAGCCCCTTTGAACTCTTGTACCGCCAGCCCTTCCTGCTCAATCACAACCTCCCTGCTTCTCCTCCACCCCTCCTATCTTATCTGCCCTATGTGACTCTCCTACAAGCCCTTTTAGGGTCTCATGCAGATGCGACCATCCTCGCCTCCAACAGCCCGAGCAGAGACTTCCCCCAGGTTCTCCTACAAGAATTTCACCCAAAGTCCTTACAGCCCAGGTGGGTCTGCCCCCATACTGTTATTCTTACGACTCCCACAGTGGCAAAACTTCTGGGGCACCACCCGTGGGTACATACCTCCAGCCTGGACTTCCCATACCCTGGGGCCCATATGGTTGGGGATTTCTGGCACCACTTCTCCTCACTCTCCTCCTTCTACTCCCCATCCCCCTGGAGCTGCCCATCCAGTGACCCTGGGTTCAAGTGGCACTTCTTCCTAGTGGAAACTTGGACCCATGGGGATACCACCCGTCTAGTCAGCTGGTCACCACAGGTTGCCAGCCTGGAGGGTGCCAGCCCTAATGGAAATGGTCATCCTCAGTACTCCCCTCCCCCAACAGAAAAGGGCTGTATTTCTTCCCCTGGTCATCGGAGTCCCCTTAGCCTCTTCCTTAGTGGCCACTGGACTGGGCACCAGGGCCCTAGCCCACTCCATAGATGCTACCTGAGATTTATCCAAACAGCTCCAGACAGCCATCGAGGCCTCAGCTGAGTCCTTGGCATCCCTACAGCAGCAGATTACTTCAGTGGCCCAGGCTTGCATACATGAGGTTTCCAGAGTCACCGTCAACCAGCTCCTCCTGCATCCCTACTCCTGCCTGTCCACATCTTAGGAACCCTATGAGGATGCCCCCTGCCAGCAGGAAGTAGCCAGATCTGAGTCGCTGCCCCTATTACACCAAAAAGGTCAGAATTTTAGGTCGGCGGCCCTGGGAATGCAGGAGGAACAATAAAATGGCTGCCAGACCACCATCTTCCCCCTACCCAGGACTTTCCCGCCAGAAGGACATCTGTCAAGGACACGTCACCTTGAGTAAACCGAAAGCGAGAAACAGAAACCAGCCACTTTGGGACTTTCCAACGCCCAACCCCTAACCTTACCAAATATGGTTATGAGCCCCCGCCCTACCTTGGCCCAATAAAAACTCTCTCAACCCCTTCCCGCGCATGACTTCCCTGACTCTCCTCTCCTGAGTCACAGAACCTCACCCAAGGACTCCTTTAATAAACCTTGCCTTGCACCTATCTCACCTGGTGTCATGTGTATCTCGCCTGTAAAACCTTACAGAAATGTATAGAACCTCTAGTATAGTTATAGCATTTACCCAAATGTAACCCAACGTTTATCATTTGTTTAGCAGTACTTCCTGAGTAACTTATCATACCAAGGAAAAGCCTAATGAGTTAAAGAGATTTCATTTACAATTTAAATCTTGTCAACATTTGCTAAAATCTTAGACAGCTTTAAAGCACATGCCTAAATATAATTAGGGATGTTAAACACCTGATATAGACAAAATGTTGAAAATGGTTTTTCTGGATAGGCAAAGAGGAAACAACTGTTTACATTTTGTTCTTAGCAGCAGATCAGTTAACCTAAGAAAACTTTGTCCTTTTAAACAGAGCGAAAATCAGCTTTCTATGCCAGTGTCTTTTTGTTTTGTTTTGTTTTGTTTTGTTTTATTTCAATCTTAGTCCGTTGTGACCACACTTAAAATTCTTTTTCTGAATATTTCCCTTCACAAACCTTCTACATCTTTCCTTTGCATTTAGGTTTTGTCCCAAGCCATTTCTTTCCAAATAACCATCTCATTTAAGACAAAATTACCTTCTTTTCCTTTGACAAAATGCATTCCCATTCCTTATATCCTTCTTCTATATCTCCTACTTTTCTACATACAGAGTTGTTTCCCTTATTTTCATCAGTCATAGTTACAGTTAGCATAATTTTGTACTCTTAGAAACACCTCAGTCTCTAGTGATTGCTAAGTATTAACCAATTGTGAATGGTTACAACAGAATTCTTTAGATGGCAAAGTTATGAATCAGTTAAGCACAAAACATGTTTACCAGCAGATTTAAATATTCTTAGTTTCTTTGCAGTAATAAGTCAAAAGCAATGTATGGCGCTCTGTTTCTCTGGCCTCTAGGAGGCAATGGTGCACCATATAGTCTTTCTAATATACACTTCCCCTGCCCTTGGTACTTAAAAAACTACCCCCCACACACACAAGTAAGAAGATAGCCTTTTACTTCCAAGGGTGTAGGCAAGCTGTGGGGAGAATCCAGCCTTGGGTCCGCTGAAATCAGCGGGGCATGCCTAAACCCTAGGGTAGGTACTCTGTTTGCCCTGCATGGCCTGGCTTCTGTCCCACACCGGTGGCACAATGGGCCAGTGGGGTTGGGCTTCCCAGTCAGGGAACCAAATGCGGAAAATCTGAAGCGGCTGAGAAAACTAAGGCGGCACACAGGAAATCAGGGAAAACTTGGCTTAATTATCACCAATGGACACAATGGAATCACTCCCAAAGTCTGAGCACCCAGCCTTTGTTGGGACAGATATTTATAGGCAAACCAGGGATTTCTCCTGGTTTCTCACAGCTGATTGGCTTAGGGGTCATGTGGCAGTTCTTAAAGCTATGGGGAAGTGACTTGGTGGAGAAGTGCCAAGTCATCCTTGGTGGTTCCTCATCTCAGTGAGGTCACCATTTGGGGCTTTTCCACCTCAATTGACTTATTTCACTTAGCATAATACACCACAGTTCCATCTATGCCTTTGAAAACCCAATAGTTTAATTTTGCTTCTGTTTCCTTTGCCTGAGGAGTCATATCTGAAAAAATGTTTTTACAGCTAATGTCAGAGGAATTAGGGCCTGTGTTCTATCCTAGGAATTTTATGGTTTTGGGTCTCAAATATAGATTTTAGTTTATTTTGAGTTTATTTTTTGTGTATGGTATAAAAAGTGGTCCAGTTTCACTCCTTTGCAAGTAGCTGTCCAGTTTTCCCAAGACCATTTGTTAAAGAGACTTTTTCCCATTCTTTACCCCTTTGTCATAGATTAATTGACCATAAAAGTTTGGATATTTTTCTGAGCTCTCTATTGTGTTCTCTTGAGCTATGTGTCTATTTTTGTTTCAATACCATACTGTTTTGATTACTACATTTTTTTGTATATCTTAAAATCTGGGATTATACTACCTTCAGTTTTCTTTCTCCTTGTCAAGATTGTTTTGGCTATTTGGGGTCTTTTGTTGTTCTTTGCAAATTTTAAATTATTTTTTTCTAGTTCTGTGAAAAATGCTATTGGTATTTTGATAGGGATTGCATTATATCTATAGATTGTTTTGGATATTACTGACATTTTACAATATTAGTTCTACCAATCCATGAGCTTGTGATATCTTCCCATTTGTTTGTATAATCTTCAGTTTCTTTCATCAATGTTTTATAGTTTTTGAAGTGCAGTTCTTTCACTTCTTTGGTTAGGTATTTTATTCTTTTAGGTGCAGTGGTAAATGGGATTGTTTTACTACTTTCTTTTTCTGTTATTTCATTATTAGTGGATAGAAATACAACAGATTTGTGTACATTGATTTTGTATCCTGAAACTTTACTGAATTCATTTATCAGTTCTAGTAGATTATGGTGGAGTCTTTAGGATTTTCTAAATATAAGATCATGCCATCTGTGAATAGTGAATTTGGATGTTATTTCTTCCTTTTTATCATTTGATTGCTGTGACTTAGACGTCCAGTACTGTTGAATAAAAGCCAGCAGAGTGGATATCCTTGTCTTGTTTCTGATCTTAGAAGAAAAGTTCTTGGTTTTTTACCATTGATGTTATGTCTATGATTTACCATATGATGTTAGGGTTTTACATATATGGTCTTTATTATATTAAGGTATATTGAGATCTATATTATATTGAGGTATGTTCTTTCTAAATGTTTCTAAACATACCTCTAAATGAGGTATGTTCTTTCTAAACCTACTCTGTTGAGATTTTTTAACATGGATGTATATCATAATTTATCAAATATTTTTTCTTCATTTATTGAGATGGTCACAAGCTTTTTATTATTTTTCTTGTTAATGTAATGTATCATGTTGATTGATTCGTGATTATTGAACCCTCTTGCATTCCTGAGATAAATACCTATTGATCATGGTAAATGATTTTTTTAAACATATTGTTGGTTTCAGTTTGCTAATATTTTATTGAGGATTTTTACATTTGTCCATCAGAGATGTTTGCCTATGATTTCATTTTTTTTTATTTTATTTTTTATAAACATATAATATATTTTTATCCCCAGGGGTACAGGTCTGTGAATTGCCAGGTTTACACACTTCACAGCACTCACCATAGCACATACCCTCCCCAATGTCCATAATCCCACCCCCCCTCTCCCAACCTCCCTCCCCCCATCAACCCTCAGTTTGTTTTGTGAGATTAAGAGTCACTTATGATTTGTCTCCCTCCCAATCCCATCTTGTTTCATTTATTCTTCTTAACCCCCTTAACCCCCCATGTTGCATCTTAACCCCCTTAACCCCCCATGTTGCATCTCCTCTCCCTCATATCAGGGAGATCATATGATAGTTGTCTTTCTCCGATTGACTTATTTCGCTTAGCATGATACCCTCTAGTTCCATCCACGTCGTCGCAAATGGCAAGATTTCATTTCTTTTGATGGCTGCATAGTATTCCGTTGTGTATATATACCACCTCTTCTTTATCCATTCGTCTGTTGATGGACATCTAGGTTCTTTCCATAGTTTGGCTATTGTAGACATTGCTGCTATAAACATTCAGGTGCACGTGCCCCTTCGGATCACTACGTTTGTATCTTTAGAGTAAATACCCAGCAGTGCAATTGCTGGGTCATAGGGCAGTTCTATTTTCAACATTTTGAGGAACCTCCATGCTGTTTTCCAGAGGGGTTGCACCAGCTTGCATTCCCACCAACAGTGTAGGAGGGTTCCCCTTTCTCCGCATCCTCACCAGCATCTGTCATTTCCTGACTTGTTAATTTTAGCCATTCTGACTGGTGTGAGGTGGTATCTCATTGTGGTTTTGATTTGTATTTCCCTGATGCCGAGTGATGTGGAGCACTTTTTCATGTGTCTGTTGGCCATCAGGATGTCTTCTTTGCAGAAATGTCTGTTCATGTCCTCTGCCCATTTTTTGATTGGATTATTTGTTCTTTGGGTGTTGAGTTTGCTAAGTTCTTTATAGATTTTGAACACTAGCCCTTTATCTGATATGTCATTTGCAAATATCTTCTCCCATTCTGTCAGTTGTCTTTTGGTTTTGTTAACTGTTTCCTTTGCTGTGCAAAAGCTTTTGATCTTGATAAAATCCCAATAGTTCATTTTTGCCCTTGCTTCCCTTGCCTTTGGCGATGTTCCTAGGAAGATGTTGCTGCGGCTGAGGTCGAAGAGGTTGCTGCCTGTGTTCTCCTCAAGGATTTTGATGGATTCCTTTCTCACATTGAGATCCTTCATCCATTTTGAGTCTATTTTCATGTGTGGTGTAAGGAAATGATCCAATTTCATTTTTCTGCATGTGGCTGTCCAATTTTCCCAACACCATTTATTGAAGAGGCTGTCTTTTTTCCATTGGACATTCTTTCCTGCTTTGTCGAAGATGAGTTGACCATAGAGTTGAGGGTCTATTTCTGGGCTCTCTATTCTGTTCCATTGATCTATGTGTCTGTTTTTGTGCCAGTACCATGCTGTCTTGATGATGACAGCTTTGTAATAGAGCTTGAAGTCCGGAATTGTGATGCCACCAACTTTGGCTTTCTTTTTCAATATTCCTTTGGCTATTCGAGGTCTTTTCTGGTTCCATATAAATTTCTTTGAAAAAAAAAATGGATGGTACTTTGATAGGAATTGCATTAAATGTGTAGATTGCTTTAGGTAGCATAGACATTTTCACAATATTTATTCTTCCAGTCCAGGAGCATGGAACATTTTTCCATTTCTTTGTGTCTTCCTCAATTTCTTTCATGAGTACTTTATAGTTTTCTGTGTATAGATTCTTAGTCTTTTTGGTTAGGTTTATTCCTAGGTATCTTATAGTTTTGGGTGCAATTGTAAATGGGATGGACTCCTTAATTTCTCTTTCTTCTGTCTTGTTGTTGGTGTAGAGAAATGCATCTGATTTCTGTGCATTGATTTTATATCCTGACACTTTACTGAATTCCTGTACAAGTTCTAGCAGTTTTGGAGTGGAGTCTTTTGGGTTTTCCACATATAGTATCATATCGTCTGCGAAGAGTGATAGTTTGACTTCTTCTTTGCCGATTTGGATGCCTTTAATTTCCTTTTGTTGTCTGATTGCTGAGGCTAGGACTTCTAGTACTATGTTGAATAGCAGCGGTGATAACGGACATCCCTGCCGTGTTCCCGACCTTAGCGGAAAAGCTTTCAGTTTTTCTCCATTGAGAATGATATTTGCGGTGGGTTTTTCATAGATGGCTTTGATAATATTGAGGTATGTGCCCTCTATCCTTACACTTTGAAGAGTTTTGATCAGGAAGGGATGCTGTACTTTGTCAAATGATTTTTCAGCATCTATGGAGAGTATCATATGGCTCTTGTTCTTTCTTTTATTAATGTGTTGTATCACATTGATTGATTTGCGGATGTTGAACCAACCTTGCAGCCCTGGAATAAATCCCACTTGGTCGTGGTGAATAATCCTTTTAATGTACTGTTGAATCCTATTGGCTAGTATTTTGGCGAGAATTTTTGCATGTGTGTTCATCAAGGATATTGGCCTGTAGTTCTCTTTTTTGATGGGATCCTTGTCTGGTTTTGGGATCAAGGTGATGCTGGCCTCATAAAATGAGTTTGGAAGTTTTCCTTCCATTTCTATTTTTTGGAACAGTTTCAGGAGAATAGGAATTAGTTCTTCTTTAAATGTTTGGTAGAATTCCCCCAGGAAGCCATCTGGCCCTGGGCTTTTGTTTCTTTGGAGATATTTGATGACTGTTTCAATCTCCTTACTGGTTATGGGTCTGTTCAGGCTTTCCATTTCTTCCTGGTTCAGTTGTGGTAGTTTATATGTCTCTAGGAATGCATCCATTTCTTCCAGATTGTCAAATTTGTTGGCGTAGAGTTGCTCGTAGTATTATTGATTTTCATTTTTGTTGGGTTTTATAATATCTCTATCTGGTTTTGCTATCAGGGTAGGCCTGGCCTCATAGAATGAATTTAGAATCTTTCCTTCCTCTTCTGTTTTTCGGAATAGTTTGGGAAGAATAGACAATATCTCTCCTTTAAAGGTTCATTAGATTTCACCCGTGAAGCCCTCTGGTCCTGGAGTTTTCTGGAAGTTTTTTCTTTACTGATTTCATGTCATCACTAGCAATCAGTCTGTTCAGGGTTTCTATTTCTTCCTGATTCAGTTTTGGAAGGTTATATGTTTCTAGGAATTTAACCATTTTTTCTAGATTTCCAATTTGCTGGTATATCATTTTTCATAATCACTTAGTGTCTTTTTTATTTCTGTGATGTGGGTTGTTATTTCTCCTTTCTCACTTCTGGCTTATTTATTTGAGTCCTTCCTTTTTTTTTTGAAGTGTCTGGGTAAAGGCTTATCAATTTTGTTGATCTTTTCAAAGAACTAACTCTTTGTTCCATTGATCTATTCTTTGTTTTTGTTTTTGTTTGGTCCCTATTTCATTATTTCTCCTCTAATCTGTATTATTTCATTCTTTATACTAGCTCTGAGGTTTTTTTGTTCTTCTTTTTTTTAGCTCCTTCAGCTGTAAGATTAAGTTATTTGAGATTTTTTTGTTTCTTGAGGTAAGCATGTATCACTATAATCATCCCTCATAGAAGAGCTTTTTGTCACATCCCAAAGATTTTGGACCAATGTGTTTTCATTTTCATTTATCTTCCTGTAGTTTGTATTTCTTCTTTGATTTTTTTTTTTTGGTTAACCCATTCATTGGTTAGTAGTATGTGTTTGTGTTCTCTCCAGATTTTTTTTTCATTAATTTCATTGATTTATACTGTTTCATTAATTTATACTGTTGTGGTCACAAAAGATGCATGATATGATTTCAGTCTTTTTGAATTTGTTGACTTGTTTTGTGGCATAATATGTGATCTATTCTAGAAAATGTCCATGTGCACTTGAAAAGAATGTGTATTCCTTTGTTTTTGGATGGAATGTTCTGAATATGTCTGTTAGATCTATCGTGTCTAATTAGTCATTCCATGCCACTGTTGCCTTATTGATTATCTCTCTGGTTGATACAGCCATTGATGTAATTAGGCTCTACTATTTTTGTATTACTATGATTTCTTCTTTTATGTCTGTTCATATGTTTCTTTATGTATTTGAGTGCTCCCATGATGGGGGCATAAATACTTAGTTGTTAGATTTTCATGTTGGGGTATTCCCTTATTTACGTTGTGCTCTTTGCTTTCAATATGCATGTGTCTTTATGTCTGAAGTGTCTCTTATAGGTAGCCTATAGGTGGGTCTTGCTTTTTTATCCATTCAGCTACCATTTAGTCCATTTACATTTAAAGCAATTATTGATAGGTATGTAATTATCGCCATTTTTTTACTTATTTACAGTTGCTTTTATAGTTCTTATCTGTTCCTTTCTTTTCTTGCTCTTTTCCCTTGTAGTTTGATGGATTTTTAGTGGTAGTTGTATACCTTTCCCTTTATCTTTTGCATATCTATTACAGGTTTTTGATTTGTACCATTAGGTTGATATGTAACATCTGCATATAGCAGTCTATATTATGTTGATGATTGCTTAAATTTGAACCCATTCTAATAAGACTAAATTTTTGACACCCTCTCACATTTTATACGTATTATGCCATACTTTACATCCTCTTATTTTGTGAATCTCTTGACTGTTTTTTATAGATATAATTGATTTTACTATTTTACTGCTTTTGTGCTTTAACCTCCACACTGTTTTTTTTTTCTTTTTACCTCCCTAATGGTTTTATAAGTGATTAATTTACTTTTATTTGTTTGCATTTACTTACGAAATTTTTTCCTTTCCTAATTTTCTTACTCTTGGTTATGGACTTTTATTTCTCCTGATTATGGCTTTTCTTTCCACTCAAAGAATTCCCTTTAACATTTCTTGTAAGGCTGGTTTAGTGATGATGAACTCCTTCTACTTTTGTTTGTCTGGGAAACTATCTCTCCTTCATTTCTGAATGATATCCTCACTGGATAGAGTATTCTAGGTTTTTCCTTTGAATAAATAATGCCACTTTCTTTTTGCCTGCAAAGTTACTGCTGAAAAATCTGCTGATAGCTTTATGGGGTTTCCTTTGTATATAACTGCTTTCTTTTCTCATGCTGGTTTTAAATTTTTTCTCTTTTCCACTACTTTTTGCTATCTTAATTATTGCTGGTCTTGATGTGGATGTCCTTTGGATGATTTTGGGGGGTGGGGGGTCTTTCTGCTTCCTGAACCTGGATGTCTGTTTTCTTCCTTAGATTAGAGAAGTTTCTCAGCTATTATTTCTTCAGTAAATTTTCTGCTCCCTTTTCTTTCTCTCTTCCTCTGGGAAGCCTAAAATGCAAACATTATGCTTGATGAACTCCCTGAGTTCCCTTAACTTACTTTCATGTATTATTTTTTTAAATTCTTATTTTACTGTTCATTTTAGTTGGTTTTTATTTCTCTGTCTTCCAACTCACTGCTCCATTCTCCTGCTACTTCTAATCTACTTTCAATTCCTCTACTTTATTGTTTTATTTTAGTTTTTGAGTTCTTCATCTCTAATTGGTTCTTTTTAATATTTTCTATCTTTGTTGAAGGTCTCAGGGAGATCCTCCCTTCTTAAGTCCAGTAAGTATCTTTATGACCATTTATTCGAATTCTCAATGTCTGTCTCATTTAGCCCTTTTACTGTATTTTTATCCTATTTTTTCATTTGGAACACATTTATCTTTCTCATTTTGTCTGTCTGTGTTTGTTTCTATGTATTTGGAAAGTCGTCTATTTCCTGATATTGAAAGTAGTGGCTTTATGAAAAAGAGGTCCTGTGGTGCCCTGAGGTGCAATGTCCCCTGTTCACCAGAACCTGGTACAGAAAAGATGTCTCCTGTGTGGATTGTTTGTGCCCTACTGTAGTGGCTGAGCTGCTTTTACCTTTAGTCATGCTGGCTGCAATGGCCCACTTTGCCTGTTGTGAGCAGAGTTTGGTCCCTATAATCTAAAGAGATCAGTCTGGGGCTGCCTTGAGGTTATAGTTAAAGACCGGGTCTGTCCCCAGACCTTTTGCTGGGGATACAGTCTGATGGAATGGCATGGTTCTCTCCTTGTACTGCCTCCTGTGAGGTTTTTGTTGGTGGGTGGAGCCAGCAGTCAGATTATTGTCTGCCTCCAGCCCACTGCTGGGCCTGCAATGAAACTGGTATGTGTGCTTATTGGTTATGTTCACCTCTGCCCAGGAAAGGAGTCACTTTGGAATGGCACTGGTTACTGTCAGGGCTGCTTGCAGAATGAGATGTGTCAGGATCCACTTTGGAGGGACTCCTGCAGAGTGGGGTGGGTTACATGGGGCAGGTCTGAAGAAGAATGTGGAGTGAGGTGTATGGTATTAGCAAGCTAGGTGGAGAATGTTGGAACCAGTTCCTGTAAGTGTCTGGATATCAAGGCTGGTAGATAGGGGGAAGGAAACAGTGCCTACAGCTCTTTTGTTCCTGGAAAATCTGTCTCCTGCCTCTCCAACACATTCTTTAAGATTAGTAAATAAATCTTGTAAAAGTAGCTGACTCCAGGAACTTTTTAAACTGCTGCTTCTGTGCTTGTACATCAGTGAAGTTGTTAGTTAGGCTGTCTCTTTAAGGGCAGGGACTCAGTTTCCTATCACCCTCCAGCTATTCCAGAGAGGAGCTTGCTGATTTTTAAAGTGCATGGAGTTAAACCTCACTGATGGTATAAATTCATGAAGTTAACTCCTACCTGTTTTCAAAGGTAAATGTCATGGGGACACATTTTCTCAGTGTAGGTTCCCCATGTCTGGGATGCTGGTGTGGATTCTGTTCCCATGCAGTTGATTTGGTTACCAACTGCATCTCTGCCCCTCCTATCACTTTTGATGTGGCCTCCTCTCTACAATTTACCATGAAAGTCTTTAGTGCCCATCTTCAGTCCATTTTCTGGATTAATTGGATGGAGTGGCTTTTACCTTGGTGTATCTCCAGGTGTGGTGAACTTACGGTGCTCCTACTCCACCATCCTTAGAGGCTCCAATCTCTTCAAATTCTTGATATCAGGAATAACTACGCTCATGAGTAGCTGATGAAAAATTAAACATTTTTTACAATCATTCAAATTTAACAACAGTTAAAATTATATTACTAAAAACCATGTTTCAGGAATATCCCTCTATTAGATAGATGGGCTGTTGCCTGATTCATGAATAATTTAATAAAGCCAATTAGATCTTCAGATTTTAAAATGTCTCTTCCTTTTTTTTTTCATTAATATAATGTTGAAATAATGAAGAATTTGATTCCAGTTGAATTTTTCTCACCAATTATTTCAAAAAAATTAAGAAGCTCTAATTTGCAGATTGATAGAGCAATCCTACTGTAACCGGCTTGGATGCTACCAAAAGGGTATATTGACCACAAAGAAAGAAATGTATACCATACATGAGAAGTTGGATATTCAAGAGTCTGCAGACTAGATCTGTGTCTGGCGAGGTATACTGTCCAGTTCCTCCACTCCTTTACACCAGTGCTCACTTCTTTTCCTGACCTACTATTGGGCTGCATGCTTTGTTTTCCGGACCCTGAGACATTAACTCTAATCACCTGACCAGGTGTTTTATACACCGTGTGCTATGTTACTCTCTGCTGATGCTGTTGAAGTCAATATCTTCAGAATAGAACTGATCCTTGGCCATGTTCAACACATTTTGTCAGGACAATGTGTTAAACATCACTTTTGCTTTCTACCTGCAGCGACCACAAGGTTTGCCATCTAACTTTTCTTTAAATTTACATTCTACAAAGAGCCCTCAGATGAGGTTGCTTATGGCCAGAGATGACAGGCCTAAGGTCTCTCACCACCCTGGGCACTGGCCCACTACTCCAGGGATAGTATCAGTTTCCTAGTGCACATGTGGGATATAATTGCTGGGAAGCCCTGATATGGAAAGCTCTTACACCATAGAAGAATGCTATGGTAGTCCATGTAAGAACTGTAGAAGGTTCTGGCTCACATGAAAGAGGATATATTAACTATAAAAGAAACCCTAATAATGGGTGGAAACTTAAATATTACTTATTAATTCAGTGTTATATAAAACTCAGAAAGTTAGAAATTAAATCGATCTGGATTTAAATCTTAGATCTACAAATTTTTTAGCATGTAATGCAATGACCCAAAATTTAATCCTCAGAATTCTCATACTCTATAAAGGAAAACAATAGCTGTTTCAGAATAAAGCAGGTGTCTAGAAATGAGTTAATGAAGACAGTCAACTAAACTGACAAAAATGTGTAGTGCAACATAATTTACACTAGCAAATATTTTTAAACAGCCGATTTTCATAATAACACAATAATGAACTGGGTCTTAAAGTGTATTTCCCAGTCCAGGAGTATCAGAACACTTGGGAATGAAGATTTTAAAAAGCACTCTAGAACTTACTGAACCAAAAACTGAGCAGAGGGCCTAGCAGTCTGTGTTTTAGCAAACCTTCAGAAGGGTCTGATACATGCTAAAGTTTGAGAACCCCTGGTTTAGTGAAACATGAGGCACAAATACATTTTTTTGCATTGTTAAAATGAATATTTTATAAACTAAGCAGAAGCCAGTTATGATATCCTACTATATAAAAATGCAAGTAAAGCACTTAATATCAGAATTATATAAAATTTGGATGTGATCAAGGACATTAGTATACAATTACAAAAATAAGCATGGTTTAAATTGGAGGTCTGGTAGAAGAATTAATCTCTGTATAGTTGTTGGAACAGATTTTCAGAGTTCTCAATTTTTCTCCATTTATAGAATGTAGTAAATATTCTCATAATTTAAGAAGTGAACCTAACTGCTCATATACAGGTACAGAAAGCTGATAGCTTAATTTGTATTTTTATATAGAGATACTCTTGTTTTATGATTTGAGTGAACAAATTCCTGTTCCTTTGACAGATTTTTTAAAATTAAATGTTTGAGCCATTATAATTTACATGCCTGCTAGTCAATTACATAACCCAGAAAATATTTCATTTGTTTTATTTTTATTAACTGTAATAAACACATAGAAAGACTTGTAACCAAAACAGCAGGAAGGGAGAAGGTGCACTTAAATATTAAGTAAGAATAGTATGATACTTGTCTTGTCCTCAAAAATAGTAATATTTTAGCCACTGAAATTTAAATTTTTCCAACATTTTCTTTCTTATTTTAAATAACTTTAATGTTAATTAAATTCTAAGATATAAATTTAATTATAATATAGACTTCTGTAACTAAGACAAGTAGAAAACACTAAAATCATAGTTTTTGCTCATCTTGTATTACCTTATCTCTGTCTATTCATAAACTAAGTTTTTTATTCATAAATCAAAGTTGTGAATATTATAAAAGGTAAATTGGAACATATAAGGTAAATTTTGCTAAAATCTCATTATTTTCAACACAATAAAAATGCTATTTAAATAACTTCTCTATATCAACTCCCAACAAATCTTAGGAATAAAATAGGTAATAAAACAATACAAATTAATAACATGTCATCATTCTACTCCCCTTAGCTTGCTTATAATTTAATGGGGAACAGGAAAAATTTATGTGTCAATTTAGAAAAATATAATGTTTTTTGGAAAAGAGATATAAACATAGTATTAGAGGGTTAAAATCAAGAAAGATAGTTTCCACTGTTTTAGTCAGAGAATTCTTCTCAGAACCTTGATCTCTAAGACTAAAAAGTAATCAAATAACTGAGAGAAGTTCATACAATTCTGCTTCTGTTTTTTACTTGAATTTATTTATAAACATTTTAGCAATCAAAGAAATTAGTGGTTAGATGCAGTGAAAGAGAAGAGAAATGGAATCATTACTAGGCTTAAAAATTTGGTATTGTTCCTTTTTCAACACTAATCTCATGACTATCTGTCAATGACTAAAAAGTATACTTAAGATTTAAAAAAATGGATTCTTTTACAATAGGATGATTTCTATTCTGAATTGAAAACTTGGATCATTACCTTAAGATTATAGTTTGTGCCTAGTATAAATAGAACATGATGAGCCTCTGCCATCTTTTGGATTCAGGAGAAACATTGCACGTTTGGTAACTGTGGTAAGCAGCATAAAAACTTGTTATTATAACAGCTCAGTTTTACAAAGAACTTTTTAAAAATCACTAACAGATAAAGCTATTCACTTGTGAATAGGACATTATCATCTACTGAATAACTGAATGCAAGATCATTTATCATTGTCAGGCTCTGACATCTTTTGCACAATGAAAATGGTATGTGATTACAGAATAATTTGGAATAATATAAAAATACAATCTTACAAATCACTTAAGAATACCATTATATTTATGTTAATAATGCAAAGCACTATTTAGATTTCTAACTGACTTTTGGCATGTTTTATACTATTTTTCCAATTTTTAACAAGGTGAAAGCAATTGCAAAATTTGAATTATGAGAGAATCTTTGTTTCTTGTAGAAACTGAGCTTATATCTACACATTAATGTAATTTCAAATAAGGTTTTCCTAAATTCTGTGAGAGCAATTATTCTTTTTACCGAAGTATCAGTTACCATTCACAGTAGAAAACAGTTCTGTTCTCTGGAACTAAATCAGACTTTTACCCTTCATCACAGCAGATAAGCTACCTTTTGAGTTGGCTTTTTTTTTTTTTTTTAATCATTGCACTCACTTCTAGCGTTTTAGTCTTTTGAATTATACATGAACTTTTACCAGTTAACTTGGTAAATGACCATGATGGCCTTAGCATTCCCCTCAGCTTAACTAAAAGTTTCTTCCTGACTATTGGTCTATGACCTTCCTTTTCTTAGAGCATTTGCTTTAGAAATCTTGCAGTTATAAATTCTTTCTTTACCCCTTTGAGAGTTAAATCTTCTTCCAGCCTCTTTCTAAGTTTAAAACCCTGGAATGCCTTTTTCAAGGACCTAGGAAACATCTGTTTGAAATGTAAATATAATCAAGAAAGATAGAACCCCTGTCTCCCAGTCTCTATGGGAGAATAGGATCCTAACTTTGATAAGTATCAACTAGCAAGCACAAGTGGTCTAATCACACTGACCAACATCCCTCCTAACATCTAGTAGTTTTCCACTAACTCACCCCAGTGCTTAAAAACTCTCCTGCCTTTTGTTTCAATAGAGTTGAGATCAGTTTCTCTCCATGTTGCAGTAGACTTGAGTAAAGTCTTCCTTTCTCCTTTAATTTTTCTGGTGTGACTATCACTTCATGCTATGTAGCATGACATTATATTACTTCCATAGGGCCTTAGAACTTTTGTTTTACACTGCTTTGTTTAATGAATTAAGAAATACACTTCAGGATTATGAATTTAAAAGATTGCTACTGAAAATGAAAAACAAGCAAAATCAAAGTTTATATTTTAGGAAAGAACAAACACTATTATTTGAATTTTCACATGTTCTCACCAACCTTCCCCACCTCATACTGAAACGCTACTCTGTTAATGATCCTGCAGTTTTTCTAGCTATCTTGGCTTGAAACACTGAGCATATTATATTTAGCATTTTATCTCAATCTTTTTTTTTTTTAATTTAATTTATTTGTTTGACAGAGGGAGAGAGACAGCAAGAGAGGGAACACAAGCAGGGGGAGTGGGAGAGCGAGAAGCAGACTCCCCACTGAGAGGGAACCCAATGCGAGACTCGATCCCAGGACCCTCAATCATGACCTGAGCCAAAGGTGGACGCTTAACAACTGAGCTACCCAGGCGCCCCTATCTCAATCTGTTTTAAGTAAAGTTCTGGGAAAAGATCTTTCCTTCTCAGCCATTTAGAGATAGAGAGTATCTAATTATTCTTATATTCCCAGTAATACCTATTATTGTACCTTGGATAATAGACATTTAGTGCTTTTATTTTTTTAAAGATGTATTTATTTATTTTGAGAGAGAGAAAGTGTGCATGTATGGAGAGGTGGAGGGAAGTGAGAGAGAGAATCTCAGGCAGACTCCTCTCTTGGGCATGGAGACTGACACAGTAGTTGATCTCACCACCTTGAGATCATAACCGGAGCTGAAATCAAGAATTAGATGCACAACTGACTGAACCAAGTGTCCTGTTTAATACTTCTAGATGGAAGCATAGAATTCATTCATTTCAGTTTCAAAGTCAATTTCTTTTAGAAATAGAATGTATTATTTGATAATTTGTTACTTTTAAAATTGTGTAATATGTATTACATAAAATTCTATAAAATGTGTCTATTGATTCTTATACATGATGTAATCTAAGATATAAATAAATATAACCCGTGTACTTTCTAACACACAAGCACAGATTTCTTTATATAAAAACATAACCAAAATTTCAAGTTTTAATAAGTAAGTTATCTAATAAGAAGTGTTCTAATATATTAGGCTTTTTAGGTAGTCACTGGATTTGAGGGGTACAAGAGGGATCATAATCAAAAGCAGTATTTTAGATAATCTGCTTAAAATATAGAAGATGAAATTTAAGCAAGCAAGTCTAAAATACAGAAATGAATTCCAAGAATCATCTAGATGACAAGAAGGATCTAAACTTGGAAAGCAGCAGTAAGAATGACATAAAAGGACATATAAGAAGTACATAATGACAGTGATCGTTCATATTTGTTAAGACTGTGGAAAAGGAAAGCGTTAAATACAACTCTAAGATTTCCAGTTTGTGTGACCAGGGGTATGGACAGAAAGAGAGTGGACAAAAAGAGAGTGATGAGGAGAGGTACTGGGTAGAAATGAAGATGAGGGGCACCTGGGTGGCTCAATGGGTTAAAGCCACTGCCTTCGGCTCGGGTCATGATCCCAAGGTCCTGGGATCAAGCCCCACATCAGGCTCCCTGCTCAGCAGGGAGCTGCTTCCTCCTCTCTCTCTCTCTGCCTGCCTCTCTGCCTACTTGTAATCTCTGCCTGTCAAATGAATAAATAAAATCTTAAAAAAACAAAAAAAAAGAAATGAAGATGAATAAATGGTTTGGACAAGTAGTGGTTCATCAAGATAGGAGTATGTTGGATAGAATTAGACAAGAAACCCCAGACTCTATAACTAGCCATGGAGGAAAGAGTTCTTCAGAGCTTGAGCAATGACACCTAAAATGACCTAACAGGGAAAAAAACAATAGGGAAAGAAGAAAATCAGGCAGGTTTACTGTTTTTAATCTGCCATTAGTCTCTTTCCCCCAACACAGTTTTTTCCCTGTTTTCACATTGTACATCCTTAATTATTTATTTATATTTTTTATTCAATAATTTTTTTAACATTTCTTATTAACATGTCATGTATTATTTGCTTCAGGGGTACAGGTCTGTGAATCATCAGTCTTACACAATTCACAGCACTCACCACAGCACAGACCCTCTCCAATGTCCATAACCCAACCACCCAATCCCAACCCCCCAACTCCCTCCCACAACCCTCAGTTTGTTTCATGAGATTAAGAGTCTCTTATGGTTTGTCTCCCTCTCTGGTCCCATCTTGTTTTATTTTTTCCCTCCCTACCCCCCACGACTTCCCACCCTGCCTCTCAAATTCCTCACATCAGAGAGATCATATGAAATTCTCTTTCTCTGATGAAACTAGAGAGTATTATGCTAAGTGAAATAAGTCATAATATATTTTTAAAAAACCTTGTAGTGCACAAGTGTGCCCTCTCTCCTGTTCCCTGATTTGCTTTGTTTCTAAAAACTCCCACCACAGATAACTTTTTTTCCCCCACATATATATTCTCCCAGAGTTTCTTTAGGTAAACAGAAACATATTAATCTACGTTCTTGCCCTCCTCCATCTTTTTTATGCAAAATTATTCTATACAGACTGTGTTTTGCTACTTGCTTTTTCATCCAACTATAAGTCTTGGAGCATGTGTCAGAGTAGTGTTTAGTGTCCTTGGTCATTCCTGATTGTAGGTACATATCAGTGCCTTGCATCACTGCATCATCATTTATTCAAACATTCCCTTTTTGAAGGATACTAAGGAAGTTTCCTGTCTTTCCACTTTCAAACTTCTTCTAATCAGTTTTTCTTCCTATTTATTACCTCTTCTGTCATTTTCTTTCAGAAAGAAAATCTAAAAGAAAAATTCTTCAGTAGAAAAATCATATGGAAGAAATAAACCACCATGAAAAATTAGAATCATGAAATATTAGCCAGTAGCAAAAGATTAATGCCAAAAAACACTAGTATAATGCAAAATCAAAAATGTCACTATTCTTAATTTTTTAAATCACCTTTTCTTATAAAAGTCTTACAAATGTTGCTTAGTAATTGATTGCTTAGTTTCATTAATATTTTATCCTGGCGATTAATCAGGTTTAAGGTTTAAAAGCTACCCATCTAATTGTTTTGTTCATACTGATTATTCTGCTTTTAGATTATTTAAATAAAAGTCTTAGGAGTTCCTAATATATACTTTTTTTTAGGTGAAAGAAATAGGGTGATAGTAAAGTCTGTATTATTATTAGGTGCTAAAAGATGATAACCTCCCAAACACTGAAAACTCTCTGGCTCTGTCTACCACATTTTCACCATTTAAATACAGAAGGGAGGAATACAACCACAAAATAATTTTATGTGGTTCTTGAATTAGTAAAAGTTTACAATTTATTAGTTTTATGACAATACTTTAGTTATCTGCCTAGACTTCTAGTCTCCTATTGGGAATCTCAGATGAAAAGAACACAAATTGGAGATGGTCAACTTTCTGATCAACTTCTGTGGTGTAACCTTGTCCCTGAGAACTGGCTGGCCAGCCTGGAAATACATTTCCCTGTTCCCCTTCACCTAGACATGCAGGTGATTAGCTCTCCCCTGCCAAATGGGATATTTTGTATTGTGCTACTTATTTGTAATGACATTTATGGAACAGGTTTGTTGATGAGCCTTTTCTCCTTCATCAGCTGGATATAGACAAAGACCAGCTACTAGGAGGTGGTGGCGTTTCAGATTGGAAAAGTACACTGTCCTTGATTCAGAATATAGAGGAAGCTGCCTACTTCCTTGGGATACCCCACTTGGAACAATTATATGAGCAAAACATAAGTTTATATTATGATAACCCACTGTAATTTAGTAATACATATTTTTCAGCACCTAGTGTAACAATATTTAATACAATACAGATCAGCACATGAATGCATGCAAAATTTACAGTGGGTCTTTTGAATTTTTCCTTCCTTTCCTTCCCTCTTTTCTCCTTTTTTTTTTTCAAGATTTTATTTATTTATTTGACAAACAGAAATCACAAGTAGGCAGAGAGGCAGGCAGAGAGAGGGGGCAGGCAGGCTCCCTGCTGAGCAGAGAGCCCAATGCGGGGCTCCATCCCAGGACCCTGGGATCATGACCTGAGCCGAAGGCAGAAGGCTTTAACCCACTAAGCCACCCAGGCGCCCCTCTCCTTTTGTTTTTTCCTTATGTTTTTTCTTTTCCTTCCTGCCTATTTAGTTGAATCAGTTTATGTGATTATTTGATGGAAGTGAATTTGAGATATGTTCAAAACAACTCATGCATGAAGAAGACTCTGATAACACACACCAGTTAGGCTGCTGTGGGCATCTGCACAACTGCAGAAATTCCTTAACAAGAACATCAAAAGAGAAATAAGGACATTCGATGGAGGTAAAGCCCCTGCCTCTTGCTTTCACTTCAGCTTTAATAAGCAACTTCTCAGGACTAGTTAGATGCATGTTCCCCAAAGTGTTCTGGCCTTGACTGATAAAAAATGGATGGTGCCAGTAAATTTATGAAGAAAATCTCAAGACTTGTTTCTATATCATCCAGGGATATAGAACTTTTATTATAATGAAAATCATATTTCACAAAAAAAATTAAGGATGCATTGTATAATAGTAATTAGAGTTTTAAAAGGCAAAGTGAATTGGCAAAATATGAGGAATAAGATTAAAAAAACAAAAAGTTTTTGTATATTTGATGTATATTCCAACCACTGACCACACATATTCTCCCCTATGTTATTTATTCAATTTCATTCCCTCCCTCAGTTGAAACAGTTAAGAGGAAAGTCTTACTCTCAGCCATTATTTAATATTTTCTCTGATGACTCACATTAGGTTTTGCTTAACTTCTGAAGCTTGGATTCCCTGAGTGATTATTTCAAGTGTCTTACTATAATCTATGAATTGAGTTCACATGAACAATAATTATTTTTTATAAAAGATATCTTCAAACAAATCTATATATTCCTATCAGTTACATATCTCAAAAAAATGATTATCTGGAGATGGATCACCATTCTGGGGGTATAAGAGGGAGGATGCAGTTTAAATAAAAAATCTCCCATCATATAATTCCAGTATGCCTTGAAACAGGCATGCCCTACTGTTATGAGTGCTACTTTGTGAATAAACAGAGACCCAGGGAGATTTGGAAATCAAATTGCCAATAAATGCAGTATTCAAAGTATATGCAGTTTTGTAATTGAGCTTCAGATCTATTAAAAAGCAGATTATTCATTTATATTTATAATCAGTTCATAAAAGATAGAACAGAAGAGAATTTGTTCCTTATGTGCTAACTTACTCTATACAGGAGCAATCCTCACATATCTGACTTTTCACCTTCCAGAGAGACATTTTGTTAATGAAAGAATGCAGTTTCCTATAGAAGTAGAGAATCTTATCCATGTGTCTCAGTTCAGGTTAGTGCCCAATTTAAATTTTGGGAAACAGGAGTTCGTTCCTGTAGAATAAGGTAGCACACCAAGAACATATTCCCTTCTGTTCTATCTCTTATGCCTGATTATAAATTTAAATGAGGACTGCTTACTTTTAAATAGATTTTTAAGTCCTATTATAAATTTGACATACATTTGAAATCTCTCATTCACGGCTTATTCAAACACCAAACACTCTGGGTTTCAGTTTCTTTTTATAATGTTACACCCATGACTATGGAACATGTCATTAGTAAGAAATGATAGAATTATATAGTGATAGAATTATGCAATGAGAGATTCACTCTTTAATAGTGCATGTCCCTCCCTACCCCTCAAAGTGGGTGGTCTCTTTCCACATAATCATTTTCTTTAACAAGATGTTACTAATAATGCAAATTTGCACATGCAAATTATGTTAAAGCAGAAACATTTTTGAAATTCTGGATTAATGTTACAGTTTGTCAAATAAACTTTGTTAATGATAAAAATCTGGATTAGTATTAAATACAGTTTATCAAATGAATTTTGTTAATGGTAATTTCCTTCATAGGTCTAGCACTACTGCAGTTGTACTCATGAATTTCCTTCTCTTGACTGGCTGACCACCACTCCTTGCATGTTCTCTCCTTAGGTGCTAAGGAAATTTTCACAAATCTCAAGGCTGACTGATATTCCATTATTATATTTTCTTTGAAGAATTTTATCATTTTCTTCATATCACATATCTTAATTATTTGATGTTTTTGTTTTGTTTTTTTCTTTCTTTGATTCTGTCTTTTAAATTAATTGAAAATTCTTAAAACATTCAATCAAATGATTAGGTCTGTTTGGATCCCATTGTACTCTCTTGTAGAGCTCAGTGCCTTTCTGGGAGCTCAACATTTTACCTAATATTGAGACACAATTTTATCCTTGGTTACATTCAAATATAAGATTATATAGACAGAATAGAAGGAGCTGCCATGAAAGAATTCAAGATTTGATGCACTTCTGAGGATACTATAAAGACAAATTTATAACCTGTGCTTTTCACTGGGTATTTTACAGCTGGCCTGCTTCAGTTCTTTTCCTTTCTTAGTTCTTTATCTCTGTGTGGATTTTTTTTTTTTAATACCCCTTAAGTGAAAATTTGAAATGGAAAGAAACCAACTTTCAAGGAGTGAAAAGTAGAGAGGGAGGACATTGCCACCAATTTAACTTTGGTGATGGTCAGAAGTAAGCTCAGAAGATCAGAGTGGAAGCTGATTGGCCAGCATGTTAGCCAAAGGCCCTTCCCCTAACTATTGCTTTTGGGAGGATCTTTCTCTTCCATTCCAGTAATATTCCACATTGTCCTCCACCAAGCATAAGATCTGAGAAAAATCATCCCATTTCATATGTTTCGTAACACGTATTTCACTATAGGACATGATCTGTAATGTGTTCCAGAATGCTGACTTTACATTATTTTGCTACTGATACAAAAGACCCATCACACCCTCTTTACAAATGTGCTCTGAGAGGAAATGTTTGAGCACTATATATGGCTGTTCTATTGATGCATTCTAGGTTCGCTGTTGTGTCATTATTGCCTTAGATTTTTATTTGAGAAAAAAACGCCCTAAATTAAACCATTTTTATATAAGTATAACACATAACATATAAGGTAAGTTAAATGTGTATCTGATCACTGTAAAATAAGAACCAGATCATGTAAAATTATATAGGTTGCTTGTTTTAGGCTGAAGGGTTACAGACAAAAATATGTCCCCAAATATTTTATAACACCATTAGTGTTATACTCAGCAATCTTTATATCTTATTATCTATGGCATCTCATAACAATGCAGATAATTGATCAGACATTAAATGCTCAATTACTTTTCAGAAAGATGTATGTGATAAGCATAAGTTTCATCTCATTCCCTTCAGAGAGAAGTGGCATTTGAAAGCCAAATCCTTATATATAATGTAACTGGAGACAATATAAAATAATTTGGCCTTCATTATCTGTTGGAAGGAAAACTTTTTATTTTATAAAATCTCCTCTTGTATCACAGTCTCCGAATGATTCTAATCAAACCCTAATTGACATGGAAGGACACCTTCCAATTAATGAAGACAGTAAAAAACAATCTGAATCAGGGTAAATGAAAGCCTTAAAAAATTATGAGATTATTGCTGAGTGAATGTGCCATAAATCTGTCAAGGTTTTACACAATAAGCATACTAAAAGAGTCTGCTGAGATCAAAAGTAGAGATGAACAAAGAAACACCTCATGTAGGGTAAGGGATTCTGAGATTTAAACACCTTTTTGATTTATACCTCTTGACTAGTCATAAATAGATACTTCGCCTGTCTACCCATGTGAGGTAGGTCTTATTTGAACACATTGATTTGAACTTCAACTAAACGTTTTTTTTTTGCAATTATAATGCAGCAGTTGCTTGAATATCCATGCAAATGGAAAAGAGTTTCAGTAGATAAGGTAAAACTAGAGTTCATTCAAACCACAAATCAAATTTTGTTTCAAATAGAGTAGTAAAAGATTATTTACCACTCCGTGGAAAATACCTAAACATAGTCTATTTGTCTTGCACCAGAAAATGGATTTCTGCTATAGTCCTCTTCATTTGGCTATCAACTATATATATTGCCTCAATACCAAAAACTTGAAAGTAGTTTTACAGGCAAGGCACGTACATGGTTTATTTCATTTAAAAAGAAAAAAAAAAATTAAGTAATTTTCTACTGTGTGTAAAATGTGTCTTGTGTCATTTTGACAATATGATAAAACAACTCAATGAGTAATAATATAATTTGTCTAAAACACTAAGGCTCCTCTCTTTTAGATACAAATAATTAATTGTATTCCATTTAGATTATAAACAATGTGATTTAAGATTTGGGCCTTTAGATTCACATTATTAATGTGTTGTTTGTAATATATAATACTTTCCATCAGATTGGTGATTAAAAATTTATGTGGGTAGATAGATGGATAGAAAGATAAGCATACAATAGGGTTTCTGGTCCCATTTCTAACATGGGAATATATCATAACAGGCCTGGACTTGTGGGTGTTTGGACCTCAAAGTTTCACATAGATAAACTGTTTTTCCTGCATGGAAGAGATCAGTCAACAAGCACCTGGAGATATAGGAGTCAACATGATACCTCTTCCATATAGAATAGTTCTGAGTACTTTTAAGAAAGGGGTTATAAGAACAAAATCTAAAGATGATGTTTAACCAGGAAAGGAAGGAAGGAAGTAAGAAATTTGTGTGTTTGTGTCATGAAAATATGCAGTAGGGAAATTGAGAAGTATGAAAAGCATAGGGACATTTCTAAAATTTTTGCATAGAATGGAAAGAACAGGCTATGCCATTTAGGTTCCTCCAAGCTTCAGTCTTCCTTAACAAGGACAGAAGCAGCAGTGGAAGTGGCAAGGCCAGGTGTCAAATGTTTTTGTCAGTAGCAGACATCATACAGGGGGCCCAAAGGGAAGACAGATAAGAAAAATGAAAACAGTATTTGTAATTATGCATGAAACTCCTTAAAGAACCATAAAAATGATTGGGGAGAGAAGCCCTTTGAATAGGAATTTAGTTTCTAGGTTAAATAGGTAGAAGTCAAGATACAGTTAAATCGGATCTATTATTGATAATTTAATTTCATATCTAAACGTAGCTTTGTGAGGCCTATGCAAACACACAGATATACATGTATAACACTAAATGAATAGAATTATACATCTAAATGTATTATACACACACATAAATACACACACTCACACTCACACTCCATTACTATGTGTGTATGAAAAATGCATTTGGATGTGTTAATCCATTCATTTCATGACAATTATAACAATGATGGCAATGAAGAATACTAAAAACTATGAACGAACACAAATTTATCTGCTAATTCAAGGGTACATTTCTTTAGAGTGGATCTATTAGTTTTCTAGGGCTGCTGTATTAAAGTACCACAGACTGGGTCACTTGGATAACAAAAAATTATTTTCTCATGGTTCCGGAAACTAGAAATCTGACATCCAGTTTTGTCAGGGTGAGTTACTAAGGAAAAGATCTATTACTTACTTATCTTTTGCTTATATTTTCTTTGGCCATCTTTGCTTTGTGCCTTTACTTATCTTTTGTTTGGCCATTTCTTCTTTGTGTCTTCAGGTAGTATTTTTTTTCCTGTATGTGTCAAAGTTCAAATTTCCTCTTCTTATAAGGACAGACAAGGACTGGTGTATGGAATAAGGGGGCCTCCCTAATCACCTCGTTTTTAAATTAGCTACTTCTGTAAAGATCCTATCTCCAAAATACAGGTAATGAGGTACCGAGGGTTAGGACTTCAATATATGAATTTTGCTGGGGGGGAGGGGGCACAATTCAGCCCATAGCAGTGAATTACTATTTCTATCCTCTAAATGAGAACAATGAACCCATTTTATTAAAAAAAAAAAATTCTTGTTGTTTTTTTTGCCAATGTTGATCCTTTATTTCAGAATGTATTGATTTTATTTGTTTGGTAGGGTAGGGATGGGAGAAAGGAAAATCACTTGTCAGAGTGCTTTTTTTACCACTTCTTCTTAAATAAGGGATTTGTTCTTTTCCTGTTTGTTGAATCTATAAATCTGTATCTTCATTCAGTCTTTTATGGTGTGATAAATAAATGTGATCTGTGAATGTCCTCTTAACATTATTCATATTTTCACATATTTTTATTTTTATGTTCAGAGAAGAAACACCTTGCATAAACAGAATCTTAGAAAAATGTCTTTCAGGGGCACCTGGGTGACTTAATCGGTTAGGCATCTGACTCTTGATTTCGGCTTGGGTCTTGATCTCAGGGTCTTGATCTTGAAATCTTGAGTTCAGGCCCCGTGTGGGGCTCTGTGCTGATTGTGGAGGTTATTAAAAAAAGAGAAGAAGAAGAAGAAGCAGAAGAAGAGGAAGAAGAAAAGAAAAAGAAAAATGCCTTTCAAGACAGCAGACTGGTTGCTTTTGCTTGTCTTGCTCAAAGTCTCATGTAGTTCACAGCAATAGTGCTGGCTTTTTATAAGCAGTTTAAATATGAAACAAGGCAACTGTCGGTGGCTCAAAGAGCATGTAGTCTGTTTTTAACTACAAATGAGATGCACAGAAAAAACCTATCTATGCACTCAGGCTGCCATGTATGGTGGCTGGTTCATGACTTTACCACCAGAAGTCTTGTATTTGGGAAATTGGCTTCCCAGAATACTGATGAGAGCAATATTGAAGAAAATTTGAGTATTTTTTTATGCAATGGGATATAAATTTTCTTTGATATTTTGAGGATTAAAAACTTGAAAAGACAGCAGCTATATAGAAGTATATTTTACATAAGCTTTCATTATTTTCAAACTAGTTTTCTTATCTGCTGCTGATTAAAAATGAGTTAAATCTTACAAAGCCATATATAAAATAGTTTAATTTGGGATTAAAGAAAAATGCTGAATGTCTTAATTAAATTCAGGCTCTACCATTTACTCATTTTGTGAACCTGATGGCTTACTTTTCCTCTGTGTCCAAGATTTATTTTTATTTTTATTTTCCAAACATAAATGGGGCTAAATGATTTGAAGTTCTTTTACAGTCTAATAAAATGTTCTTATTCAGGATTTCTAATATCTCTATTAGGAATGATACACTAAACAAAGACAACTATAAAATATAAATAAACTGATTAAAGCTCATAAATTACTCTATTGATTCAGTGATCCTAAGAGTTATCTCCTTTCCTGTGCAGGGTAGATATAGAAGGCTATCAACACTGAGAGTTCATCTGAAAATTTGTAGTCATAAAACATTTTTCAATTTGTGAACTATAGCCCAGCATCAATATTCAAAAGGCTGTAGAGAAAAAAACAAAAACAAACCAAAAAAACTTCATTACTGCTCTCACTTTGTAGAAAAGGAAATCATTATTATGTTCTGCAATGGCTCAGCAAGAACACATTACTCCATTTCACCCACTTCTAGGATCTGGGAATTCTGAGGAGCTTTTCTTGTATTGCAATAAGAGAAGAGTGAACATTTGAATACACTCTTGACCATAAATTTTTGGGTGTCCTATTCTTTATAGCAACCAAATATGATCTTTAAAAGGTGGTAATGTTTGAGACTACTATTCATAAGGTTGATGTGTTATAGGATGATTATCATTTTCTCCAAAAATATACTACTCTTATAATCATTAGAGATCATGTAGTGAATAAACAGATGGTCTGGTGTGACATAACCATTATTGAGATAAAAGCAAAGTGTAAAAGTTTTAAATGTTCATACTTCAAAATAGAAAAATAAACCATTAAATTTTTGATCTCATGACAATTCTCTGTCTCTTTCTCTGTCGCTCTCTGTCTCTGTCATCCTGTTATTTTTATTTAATCCAGAATTAAAGTCATAAGAAGTCATCTTTCCAAACTATCACATTTCTAAGCAGAATGGTTAGTAGTTGAAAATAGATTCACCTCACCAACTGTGTGACCTTGGCAAGTTTTAGAATTTTAAAATAGGGAAAATACTAACACTTCCCTAATAATATGGTTGCAAAAACTGAAAGAGTTAATATGTGTGAAATGTTTAAAATAGATTTTAACACTGTTTTTATTCACAATAGTTAGTGATGTGACGAAAATAATGATTATGATGATTTTTTTTTTTTTAAGATTTTCTTTATTTCAGAGAAAGAGAGAATGAGCAGTGGGGAGGGGCAAAGGGGAAGAGAGAGAGAGAGAAGCAGACTGACTCCCTGCTGAGCAGAAAACCCGATGCAGGACTCAGTCCCAGGACCTGGAGATCATGACCTGAGTAAAGGCAGACCCTTAACCTACTGAGCCACCCTGACACCTGATGATTCATTTTTCGACATAAATCAGATACCTTATATTTACATAATATTTTTCAGTATTAAGTTTCTTATTATAGTTTTTTTTTCTTCTTTCCTAAACAATGCTTCAGGCAAAAAGAATAAATCCCCTGTAGAAAGTCCTGATATATTCCTGATATAGAAGGGCCCCTAATAGCCTCTTTGCCTTGATCACCAGCACATCACTTTCTTCAAGCGGTGGGGAGGTAAAATCCCCATTTACTGGGGAGTGGTGGGGTGGGGAGCATTTACTTTTTAACAAATTAGTAATATGAGCTATTACACTTGAAGTTACTGCTTTGGGGTCTGAAATTATTTTTAAAATTGAGGAATTTTTCTGACATTGCATTTGGTTGTAAATAGGCTTCATCTCCTGGTGACTTACTCCAGGACATTCACTTCAATGTTCCTGAAACAAACTTTCTGCCTCAGAATTCATCTCTACTGTTTTCCTTGGGAAACCCTGTTTACTGAAGGGACTAAAAGCCTAGCAGGGCAGGCAATGTCTTTGGAAGAATAGTTAAATAAGGGGCGCCTGGGTGGCTAAGTGGGTTAAAGCCTCTGCCTTTGGCTCGGGTCCTGGTCTCAGGGTCCTGGGATAGAGCCCCACGTCGGGCTCTCTGCTCAGCGGGAAGCCTGCTTCCTCCTCTCTCTCTGCCTGACTCTCTGCCTACTTGTGATCTCTCTGTCAAATAAATAAATAAAATCTTAAAAAAAAAAAGAATAGTTAAATAAGAAGTAGTCAAATAGTTTATATTCCAAAACCTTTTAGTATAACCTTGTTAGTATATGTTTTTAAAGCATAAATTAATGAAACATAAATATTGCTTTTTTTGGAAGCATAAATATTGTAGTGACAGATGATACTTATTTTGTGATATTTCTCATCATCCTATGATATACCATTGTACATTTTACAATTGCTGGCATTTTTTTTCTCTATATGTATATTAATAGAGGAGGTTGTTTGAACCTTGAAGACAATGAATATTTTTCTTGTAAGGACTTTTAAAAACTAAATATCTTATTGTAAAATATTTTTAAAACTGCTCAGTGAATAGTAGGAACTTAGCAAATAGTAAAGATTCAATTAATGTTAGTTGTCAAATAATCATTATTGTTACTATATTATTTATTTTTTTTTTAAGATTTTATTTATTTATTTGAAAGACAGAGATCACAAGTAGGCAGAGAGGCAGGTAGAGAGAGAGAGGGAAGCAGGTTCCCTGCTGAGCAGAGAGCCCGATGCGGGGCTCGATCCCAGGACCCTGGAATCATGACCTGAGCCGAAAGCAGAGGCTTTAACCCACCGAGCCACCCAGGCGCCCCCATTATTGTTACTATATTATTATTAAAATTCTGTGTCTATTATACCTGAACTTACACTTAACTTTATGTTTCAGCTTCAACTGAGCAACAAAAGATGACTGTTTCATTACAGGACATTTTATTGTTTTCTACATACCTTCCATGATGATCTCTTAGAAATAAAAAAGTGTGAGAAGTGATACTATTTGAGCTTTTTAGTTGTTGAAGTGAAGTTACTGGATGTTTCTACTTCAATTGCTATAACAAAGATACAACTTCACAGAAGAGTACACCCTTAACAGTACAAAGAGTCTGTTAGATAAAGGAGCATAAAACATTTTAAGGGAGGAGATTGGAGCAAAGTGGTTCAGTGTTTTTTTATTCTTCTGAGTTCCTGCAGTTGAATGCTGCAGTAATTTAAGGTGAGGCCTACCAAAGAAGTTTTACAGTACAGAAATGTCGTCTTGTTTGTGTCCAGCCCATCACTCATCCACTTTACTACTTGCCAGCAAAGCTAGCATACGACTTCCTGACTGCTCGGTTATAAATTGCTAGCGTGTACCATTGTGCATCTCGCAATTGCTGGCATGGTGGCTGTAGTTTTAAAGAGGTAGCTCTCCTCTTGAATACTCAATACTCCAAACGTCCTTTTTGTTTCCATTTTTTACTCTTTCCATCCATTCTTCATATAACTGCCAGCATCTTTTCAAACATAAATCAGATTTTGTCACTTTAGTTAAAACACTCCAGTGGTTTTCCGTTGCACAGGGAAGAAATTCAAAACTCCTCACCGTGGCTTACAAGGACCTCGTGTCCTCGCGGCAGATCTGTGTGACCTCATCTCAGTGCTGTTTCGGCATCCATCACGGACTGCTGCACCAGCCTGCTTCTCTCTGTTCCTCCAGCCTCTGTGGCTCACCTGCCTCAGAGGTGTTAAACCAGCCTCTGCCCCTCCCTGCAACACTCTTCCACATGATTTTCTTATGTGTGGCTCCTTATCGTCATTAAACGGTCTGTTCAAATGAGACTTTCATAAACATGTCTTCTCTAGACTAGAAAAATCTGAAGTAGCTTATACATCCCTATAATTTTC
This sequence comes from Enhydra lutris kenyoni, assembly GCF_002288905.1. NCBI lineage: Eukaryota > Metazoa > Chordata > Mammalia > Carnivora > Mustelidae > Enhydra > Enhydra lutris. The sequence goes on from NW_019154099.1 coordinate 20,480,211, forward strand.
TACCACAGTTCTTAATTGTTCCTACAAAGTAGCATCGCCTGGGTAATTTAAAAACAACAACAACAGGGGCGCCTGGGTGGTTCAGTGGGTTGAAGCCTCTGCCTTCAGCTCAGGTCATGATCCCAGGGTCCTGGGATCGAGCCCCACATCGGGCTCTCTGCTCAGCGGGGAGCCTGCTTCCTCCTCTCTCTCTCTGCCTGTCTCTCTGCCTACTTGTGATTTCTATCTGTCAAATGAATAAATAAATAAAAAAAAAAAAAGAAAAACCAAAAAACAACAACAACAACAAAAAGCCTATCCCTGGGCCCACGTCCCAGACACATTAAATTTAAAAATGCGAGGATGAAGTCAGGGCCTCATTATTTAAAAAAAAAAAAAAAATTCCCCACGTGATTTTAATATGCAGCTAGAATGGGCAACCATGCTCTAGTATATCATTTGTTTAATTTTTTTTTTCTATCAGGAATTACCTTTTCGATTTGCTTGCATATGGTCACTTTTTTCCCATTAAAGTATAAGATCCATGAGTGCAGGCACATATTTATCTTATTTTTGTATCCCTAGCATGTAGAGAAATGATTCTTAACATTACCATTTATTGAATGAATTCATCATATTTGTAATCACCGTTCATCAATATTGTAATCACCATTACAACTCATGATTAAATTTCTATTCATTTTAAAGTATACTGTTTATCAATATTTTATCAAACTGCATGAAAACACAGTAGGTTGTTCATTTTCCTGCTTTGACATTTACATATGATGAAAATTAAAATAGCTGAAAACCGAGTGTAACTGATAAATTCTTGACTTTCTATTTCTTCTTTTTGGAGAAATAGAAATTGTTGAGAGAAAGTGAAGATTTTTTTTTTTTCTTTTCCAAAGAGAAGTGTGAAATAGATGAAAATTTTGATAAAAATCTCACATCAGGTTCGGGACCGACTAAAATGGAAAGGAGAATCTCATATTAATCAGACATTTTACATTTTTGGAAAATAGATATCAAAATATTCAGGGATGCCTGGGTAGCTCAGTTGGTTAAGCATCCGACTCTTGATTTTGGATCAGGTCCTTAGCTCAGGGCGTGGGATCGAGCCCCATATTGGCCTGTCCTCAGTGGGGAGTTTACTTGAGATTCTTTATTTCCCTCTCTTTCTGCCCCTCCCCCATTTCAAATAAATAAATAGATCTTTAAAAATTTTCAGAGAACCAGTATCAACAAAATTCCAACAAATAACAAATAGATAACATAGCAGGTGGAATACAACACAAAAAAATAAATTTACACTGTATTTTCGCTAATAAATTCAACAAGAAAAGCAGGAGGGACATATAATTATTTGGTTTATTTTTAGTAATTTGCATGCAATATCATGACCAGAGGAGTAACCTAGACTTATTGATTACTTCCAAAATACACATCCAAATATGTACTTTGTGGAACACCTTCAAATGTGATTTGAGAAAGTAGAAGTACTAACTCAGTGGTCGGGGAAGGATGTGTTACATTATAGACTACACAAAATGTTCTTTACACATAATTCACCTATTGCTTTCATCTTCTTTACCATATAAGATGAAAGAATGGGAATATGGACCAAAGCATTTTAAATATATGGTAAGCTAGTATAAGTGATTGCATATTTTTGTGTCCTAATGAATGAAAATTTGATTTTGCTAGTTTAAGGAAGGGACTCTTAATGTCATTGAGAAAGTATAACAAATTAAGGGTTCCAGAAATCTGGGGATTGGAAATCAAATCTGATTCTGATTATCTAAAATGTTTTATAAACTTAAGAAATGTTACTGATTTCCATCCAAATTTGAAAATAACTATGAAGCAGATTGTGACTATTTGAAAAAGAAATATATGATCTAATTTTCCAACTCAACAACTCTGTTAGATTTTGCATGCTACTATGCAAGGATTAAAAATCATTAAATAGGGGGCGCCTGGGTGGCTCAGTGGTTTAAGCCGCTGCCTTCGGCTCAGGTCGTGATCTCAGGGTCCTGGGATCGAGTCCTGCATCGGGCTCTCTGCTCAGCAGGGAGCCTGCTTCCCTCCCTCTCTCTGCCTGCCTCTCTGTCTACTTGTGATCTCTCTCTGTCAAATAAATAAATAAAATCTTTAAAAAAAATCATTAAATAGTATTTATTAAGGAAAAATGTATATGGACTTTAATAGAAAGCTGAAGAAGGATTTCAGAAAGCAATAATCCATAGTTCCACCTAGAAATTTATAAAAGAAATTTGCCAATCTTTAAATGTCTAATTGGGTTATGTCTAAATTTGGGTTCCTCTGAAACAAACCCTTAGGTGAATATTTGAGTGAAAGTTTTAGGAACACAGCAAAATGAGACCAGGAAAGGGACTATGTCAAGCACAACTCCATAGAGGGACTTATGGATAAGATTCCTGGAGTTTTATACTCTGGGACCCATTAACAATGGTTCAGAATTTGTGCATGGAGGAATATAAATTCCCAGGATTTTTTCTGCACCAGAAAAAGAGGATTCTGGCTACTAAAGTGAGGCCTCCAGAAAGACACAAGTGCTGCTCTGATGTAGGAAATCACACGAACAACCTGAGTGTAGGAAAATAATAAAGGGATCCTAGTGGATATTGGGAGAACACTCAGAGCATTTTCTATACTCTACTGTGTGGACAAAGCCAAAATACATGCACCCAAATTTTTCTTAAAAGACAAATTCATTAAAGATAAAATATTTAGCATTTTATTCTGTTAAATGATACTCTACTTGAGTATAAGAATGGAGAAATACAGAAAATACACATTTGAGCAATATCACTACTTTAATGAAATATTATTCTTTATGTTTTAAATTAGCATATTTGACTGTTGCAGTATATAGACGTAGACAAGAGCCTATTTAAATATGTACTTTTAAGTAATTATGAAAGTTTTTAAATAATCCTGCCTGATCAATCTTCAAAGATCGTTGAAATTTTTCTGACAGAGATGCCAAATAGGTGCTGGATGAATAAAGTACAGAAATTGTAATTTTGCAGGGTGTAAAGAGCCAAATTATTTGAGATTTGCTTTTTTTTTTTTTTTTTCTGGATCCCAGACCTAGCTAAAGCATTTTTCCCTGACCAACCGACAAAATAGAATTTAAATGCAGATTGTTTTGTTGACAACATAACTCTAATTCAGTGTGACATTGATGTAAGAAAAAAGAGCCAAAATGACACTTAAAATGTTTTAAAATATCTCCATTAAAGTTGAGTCCTATTTTGAAAAATGTTCCTTGTACGTTGTTCAATTATGGATTATCTTGGAATTGCACTAGTTTGGATCTACTTGGAGGGCAGTCTTTATATATAGTGGAAGATCATACCTCTGTTTCAACCAAATTGTATTTTTTTAGAAAGATTTTATTTATTTGTTTGACAGACAGAGATCACACGTAGGCAGAGAGGCAGGTAGAGCCAGAGAGGTGGGGAGGTAGGCTCCCTGCTGAGCAGAGAGCCTGATGTGGGGCTCCATCCCAGGACCCTAGGATCATGACCAGAGCCAAAGGCAGAGGCTTTAACCAACTGAGCCACCCAGGCGCTCCGCAACCAAATTGTATTTTATTTTTCTTTGCGCCGTGAAAAATACCGCTGACATAAAATCATTGTTTTACCATCATTTGCAATTGTGACTTTAACTATAGCACTAACCCTTCAAATTTTATTATTATGGTTCCTAAAAAGGAATTGGACTACAATAACTGGAAGTTCAGAAGTTGCTATTTTGAAAATCAATTCCATATTATGTATTTTAAGAAAAATAAAGAAAATAAATTTATCTGAAGTTCAAATTATCAATTAAAATGTATTTAAAAATCTTTAAAAAAATGTGATGATCCCACCAATTGACACTTGAGAGATACACATTTATTACTACAGCAGATATGTAGTTTATAATACAGACGTCTTCATCTTTCTCATTTATAGTGTGTGTGTGCATGTGTGTAGAAGTGCATACATGAACATGTGTGTGCCTCTTTCATATACATAAAAATTATGGATTGGGGGGATAGGCATTTTATCAATTTCTATACTATTTATCAACACTGAATTAATGCATTGCTTTCAGTGGGACTGAAGATGCACAATCAAGAAATCTCAAATATTTTTAATTTAATTGAAGGATCATTGGCTGAGCTACCACAATTGGCCTAATCCTGTGTTTGTTGTCACTGTTACAGATATAAGGGAGAAGAGAAATCAATGTCTGTATAGCACGTAACTGAAGGCATCTTTCAGGGATCTGAGTTGCAAACATGGACCAATACATGATATTTGTGAATGCAAACAGAAAGCAGGAAAGTATTTCCCGATCCCCCTCCCATAATGTTTCTGGGCTTATCTCTTATGTGTTCAGCTCTTTCTTCTCCTCTGTAGAACCTGGTCATATTTTGCTTTATATATTTTATGATGATTTGATTAATGCAATCTGCTTTAAAAATTAAACTCTTCCATCTCAAGAATGACTATTTTATTTGCTATTTCTTAACTCAAACAAATGGATATTAAATAAATTTTTTCTATAGATGATAAATATTGGTACCACTTTTGACAATGAAAATATTCAGAAGTATTTTGTTGAGTAAATCCTTATGAATTTTTTAATATGAAAATTTTAAGGTAAAATATATATGCATAAATCTATACATTTATATATGTATATCTTACTATACACACACACACACACACACACACACACACATTTGACATGCCAAAATCAGATGCAGAACAATGAATATATAACATGTTCTAATTAACTTCTAATTTGAATTAAATATATATATATTAATAATAGATATTCTTAGTGTTACAGACATGAAAAACTAATGCAATCAATATGATCAATATAGTTTCTGTGAACATCAGATGAATTAATGCATATAAAGAGCTTAGAACAACATCATTATAATCATAATGATATTTTTCTATGAAAACATGCAATTCCATGATAATTACAATCTTATAAAGTAAATTCAATCTTTTCCATTCCTTTGGGCTTCACAGAAATGTAACTTTGACTAATGTGATAAAATAGCTTTGTGGCTTTGTGTAGCTTGACCACCTGGAGAGCAGAATATTGATTCTATAATTAACTGTGACCTGCAAACTGCAGCCACCAAAATTACTTTTTTTAAAAATAATTTCCCCCTTGTGAGAGTTTACATGGAATACAGTTGTAAAAAGAAGATTTTTAAAGTGCAATATACATTAAAGTTTAAATCATTATGATTGTGATTTTCTATAAATCATTGCTGATATATTTACATAAAAAAACACAATGGTACAGAACAAGTTGGATGAAAGAATCCTGTTAAAATATTTGCGACGTGAGATTCCAAGCCCTGTAGATCTCTAGCTTTCACATCTTTAAATTTATAAGGACCATTAATACATTTTAAATACCATAGTCAACCCATATTGAAATTTAGAAAAATAAGACGAAATACCAATTTTCAATTTAAAATATGTACTTGTAAGTTAGAAAATTGCAAGTGAGAAAATGGGGCTTGTTTTGTCATCATCATTAATAAAGGATATGTTTACTGTAGCTTGCCAAGCCTCTGCTTACATTTTATATTTGTTAATAATAATCACATCTCCAATTTTTAAGGATACATATGTACTTATTACTATATATATAGTATATAAGTGTGTGTGTGTATACACATATGCTTGTAACTGCAGATCTATTTAGACATCACTAGTTTTTAAAAAATATATATTTTAGGGGGCCCAGGTGACTCAGTAGGTTGAGTGTCCAGCTCCTGGTTTCACCTCAGGTCATGATCTCAGGGTCATGAGATAGGACTCCACCCTCAGCACAGGGTTGGCTTAAGTTTCTCTCTTGCTCTCCCTCTGCCCCTCCCTCCTGCATTAGTGCTCTCTCTCTCTCCCTCTAAAATAAATAAATCTTTTAAAAAAACTTAAAATAAAAAATACTTTAAAAATCATGTTCATTATACCAAGTAATTCATGTTGTCATTTAAATTAACTTTATACAGTTTAAAATATAATTATATTTACATTATAAAATTTCTAAACTGTAAAAAATGGTAAAAACAAATGTTCATATTGAAAGGAAGTTTTCTGTTTCTGCAGGCACTAGCCCCATAGACAACCATTATAAACAGTTTCTTAGGCACCCATACACAAATAACATATTAATATTTATGCATACATACTATTTTTTTCCAAAAATGAGACTTTGCTATACAGCTTTCAATTTCACTTAATATTTTTAATGACTGATCATTAATAATAAAATAAGACTTCCTTTTCTTCTTTTAATGGTGTGTCTTGGGTCAGGGACCCCTAAAAATAGTTCCTGAGATAAGGATTCTTATTCGAGAGCATTATTAGAAGAATGCTATCAGGAGAAAACTTTTTTTTTAAAATATTTTATTTATTTATTTTTTTTATTTATTTGACAGAGAGACACAGCAAGAGAGGGAACACAAGCAGGGGGAGTGAAAGAGGGAGAAGCAGGCTTCCCACCAAGCCGGGAGCCTGATGTGGGGCTCGATCACCAGAATCCTGGGATCATGACCTGAGCCGAAGGCAGACACTTAACGACTGAGCCACCCAGGTGCCCCTATCAGGAGAAAACTTTAAGAAAATAAAAGAACCAGGATAAGTCTGAGAAGAAGCAAGCCCAGATATACTTCAGCTGAAGTCTATCCTCAGCCTGATTTCATGGGGAGTTCTGTGGTATGAATGGTGTCACAGTATTGTTTCATCTTGAAGCAAAGGGGCCTGATTTTGTACTGCTGTATCAGTAACTAATTGCCAACAAGTGTCCTTGTAACTCCCAGATGGAACTATAATCTCCCAGGTGAGGTGATTAGAGCTACTGAAGTCATTTCCCTGGAAACATTGTAAACTGTTGTGAACTGTAAACTTCTAGCTGCCCAAACTCATAGACCTGGAAGATGAGTTAATCTGGTTGTGAAGGGATCTGGGCAAGGCACCAAAAGAATATGCTACTGGTGGTGTGATATCGATCACAGAATACAGAATTATGCTTTAACTATTTTTTCTTGAGATTTCTTTTTGGTTGTTTCCCTTCTTAGTAACTACAGTGTTGTTACTAATATTTTTGTGCAGTGATTCCCTGCATGTTGTATTTTGATAGATATTGTCAGATTATCCCCAAAAGGAGTTCATATTCTTCATGTTTTCACTAATTATGTGAATTAAGTTTTTCATCCTTAATTATCTTGATAGGAAAAGTAGTATCTCAGTTTAGTTTTATTTTGATATTTTTTAAAAATTATACAGAATGTTTAGCATATTTTCATATGTGAAAGCAATTTGTATATTGTTTTGTGAATAAATTATTCCTCTCTTCATTTATTTAGTTCTCTTTTAAGAACTATACATATGTTAAAAAAATTATTTTAAGATGTTTATTCATATGTCATTCCAATTTTATCTTTTGAAATTTTTAAAATTTTTACTGTACAGACATATTTAATTTTATGAAGTTAAATTTATTTACCTTTTGTAGCACCTGAACTTTCTATCTTATTTAGAAAGTTCCCCTTACTTCACAAATAAATGCTTTTAAAATCCACATATTTTCTTCCATATCCATTAAAATGTTTCCTTTTTTTGAGGTAAAAATTTCTTTCCTTTAATTTCAGACAAAATTAAATTTGGTATATTTAAAAATTCAATTTTAAAATATTTTGTTGTTAAGTCTATTGTTTAATTGATATTTTATGACTATGGTTTTTGTAATACATAAATAATGGCTTAACTACCTAAGACCATACAAGGCACATGGGATTTAAGATGCATAAATAAAGACCATTTTCACAAGTAGATGAATTTGTTGAGGCAGGTTATAAATAAAAATCAGTGTTAATAATAAAGAGTATTAAAAATAAAGTATTATGAAGAAAAACAACTCTATTTAAAACATAGAAATTGTCTTGGGGCACCTGGGTGGCTCAGTGGGTTAAAGCCTCTGCTTTCGGCTCAGGTCATGATCCCAGGGTCCTGGTGATGAGGGAGCAGGAGGCTGGCTGAGGACAAAGCAAAAGCTGGCACCTTGCACCCCCTCTCCACCCACTCCACTCAGTAATATATTTGACATTCCTCAGGCACCTCTGGCTGCCCTAAAAGAAAAACAAATAGTTAACTTGCAGAGATCACAGTCCTGCAAGACAGGAGTCTCCCTTGGTTTACCAATGTCCTAGAGATTTACAACAAAGAAGCTATCTAATAATAGCACAATTTCCAGAGGCAAATAACTCAGTTCCTCAAGCCCTAAATAAAGTTAAATTTCTTCTAAACCCAAATCTCACTAACAAGGACACTTGATAGGAGAAATGTGAAACTTTATCTCTAGATCTCCAAGATAGTGTCAAGAATCATTCCCAAGCATATGGCCCACTGATATACATCTAAAGGGTCTCACAAAAAGATTTTTACTACCAGTAATGAATAACCTTTCTCCCAACAATAGCTAGCTCCTCAAGGTCCTGGAGACCTTGCTTCCAAAATTCCTTAGAGACTAACATCACCCTCTTTGTCCTCACCTACCCAACTCCTGTGTATATAATCAGCCACTCCTCAGGATAACGGCACAGCATCTCCGTCTGCCCATGGGTCCTGTCCCCTTGCTCTAATAAACCACCTTTTTGCACCAAAGACATCTTAGTAATTCTTTCTTAGCCATCGGCTCCGAACCTCAACCCACTGAACCTCACCTAGGTTCAAGAACTTCATCACTGGGATTGAGCCCCACAACGCCCTTTCTACTCAGCAGGGAGCCTGCTTCCCCCTCTCTCTCTGCCTGCCTCTCTGCCTACTTGTGATCTCTCTCTGTCAAACAAATAAATAAAAAAATCTTTAAAAAAAACAAACATAGAAATTGTCTTAAAAGGCAAATGCATTGGGGCCCCTGGGTGGCTCAGTGGGTTAGGCCTCTGCCTTCAGCTCAGGTCATGATCTCAGGGTCCTGGGATTGAGCCCCGCATCAGACTCTCTGCTCGGTGGGGAGCCTGCCTGCTTCCCCCTCTCTCTCTGCCTGACTCTCTGCCTACTTGTGATCTCTCTCTGTCAAATAAATAAATAAAATCTTTAAAAAAAAAAAAAAGGCAAATGCATTGAGGTGCTTTGATGGCTCAGTTGGTTAAGTGTCAGCTTTCAGCTTTGGTTATGATCCCAGGGTCCTGGGATCAAGCCCCATGTCAGGCTTCCTTATCAGTGGGAAGTCTTTTTCTCCCTCTCCCACCTCCCCTGCTTGTGTTCTCCCTCTGTGTCAAATAAATAAATAAAATCTTAAAAAAAAAAAAAAAGCAAACTCATTGATTGTTTTGGCTTTAAAAGCTGAAATACCTTGAATAATAAAGTTCTTTCACATAAGAGTAATTTTTAGCTTATAAAACTTTATCATAGCTAATACGAAGTTTATGGCATACCAGAAATTCTTTAAACTATTTAATTTGCTTCGTTGTTCATAATTTGTTTAGTTTTGTCTATAGGGTAATTTCTAATTCTATTAAGAGCTTATAATGTAATCTTAGGATAATTCATTTACTTACAATGCTATTGACTGGATCAATTCCAATAATATTTCCTCTGTTTATATGTATAGCCATTAGGTTCAGTAATTGTTTAGACTTTGTAAAATGTCTTATACATGAAAACAAAAAGAGAGGCCACTAGTAGTAATAGAATTTGATTTTTTTTAACAAATTTCAGACATTTTAAAAACATTTTAAGTATTTATAGGGGCCTATAACTATATGTTTAAGGAATTAAATAATGATCATAGTGTTAAAATAATGCCAGTGTTTTAAAAAGAGGATAATTTTCAGAATGGATATCTAGACTAACTTCTTAGCTTAACTTCTTTCATAAATCACTTTAACCAATTCATAACTAATCTTAAAATATAAATATTGCAAATAAATTTTAACCATCATATGGATCTTTGTGATAATTGAGTAATGTGGTTACTATTTTTTATTCTATTACTTCCAAATTCTTCCTACGAATATATGTGAAAGGCTTAATTTTTTTAAAAGAACAAAATCCAAAAAGGGTTTTAATGATTTAGATTTGTGAATAAATTTGGATTCTGTTGATTTTTAAAATAAAAGAGGAACACAGATAATGTCCATATTAAATTGAAAATGAATCATTATTTTTCATGTTTTGGTCACAGAGATAATTCCTTTCTGAGCATTGACTCCTTGACAAAGTTAAGCATTTCTGCTTATAAGCTGTTTATTTCTTAGTAAATTTTCTAAGTGGTCACAGTTCTCAGGAGAGTTTATGGTCAGAATGGGACAAGGTTAATGTGCCCTGGGCCCAGGCCTGGGAAGTGGCAACAATGTTTGCAAAAGCAGGCAGATACTGAATCAGGTCAACTCAAGATCTCTCAAAGAACGGATATAGTGAGGGCAGCACCTAGTAGACAGGGTTTTTACATCAACATCAATGTTGAGGAATCAGATAAATAGTTGAATTTGGAATGATTCAGAAAGGGTTTCATATGCCAGTATATCTCATAGAGTGTGTAGCACTGGTAAGAAAGAAGAAAAAATGATGAGATGTTTCAGTGATTAAATCATGAGGTTGACAACGATGCATATGAAGAAATGGAACTTAGGAAAATATGACTTTAGATAATCTGAGTACTTAAAGAATCTAGGTAGCTGCTTTTAGAACAGATAATAAGAAAATATTATAAACAGAATTAAATTTTTTATTTATCCTATGTGTTTTTTGTGCCTTTTATGAAGAAAGAAGTCATTATCCACACTTGGTTTACCTAAATATTGCAGATGTAGATAAAGGAAAACATCTAGAGAAAGGTTATCAACGTTCTAAAAATTTTACCCGCAGGTAGAGATTTTAACCATAGTTGCTGAGCTTAGCTTATAATATGTATATGAAGACTGGTACTATTATAAAATGTGAAATGTTGTAATTGTTTCCATTCTGAAGCCTATACCAAATTTAAATCAGTGCTACTTATTCTGGTAAATAAAAATGGTACCCTGTTTTAAAGTGTTAATCTTTTATAGCATTTTCTGAAGTAAAAGTCATGGTTATTTCTTACTAAAAATGGCCATTAAAATCCTTTTCCCATGTATTTTCTCATTAGCTAAATAATAAAAAAAAAATAATGGGTGTCTCTTGATTTTTCTTCATACAGTTTGGTACTATAGAGTGAAGAAATTTAATAGCAATTTTACTTGTGCCCTCATTATTGGTATGCTGTAGTCATTTTCTACTTTTCAATGACTTTGAAAATGATCTTGTACAGTAGTGGCTTCTTATCATCCAGAAAGGTACTAGGAATAGGTGTAATCTCATTATACCCACAACCACTCAGTAGAAAAATATGTAATATTCATGTGAATATCTGTGAGGTAGTAGGGTATGGCTGAATAGCTTCATTTTCTCTGCTATACGATGGTACAATTACATTTATTTTTTTAAATGACAAACTCATAAAATTATACAGTGACAATCAGCACAAATGCAGAGTTGCCATTTGCGTAGGAGAAATGGGTTACAGGATAAACCTCTAATTTAGCTAATGGAATTTTGAAATAGGGCTTATAACCAAAGTGAAATCAGACACAGTGGTCTTAGTTGACTCTATTTTATAATCACTTACATTTTTATTGCTAATTCACCTAATTGAAGTCAGGAGTAAATACACCATTAGCTCTGGATAACTTAGGTTAGGGTTGAATTTTACTGTTACAAAGGATGTGTAAATGTCCAAAGGAAAGATGCACAAATATGCTGAATATTGTTAGCAAAACAAGAAAACAAAGAATTTAAATTATAAGTCTCTTTCTTAAGTATAACTACAATGCCTTTTGAGATCACTTGTGACCTTTTTAAATCTATGTTCTAAATAATTTATTTTCTATTGAAGTAATCAATTTGTTTACATAAAAAAATGGATATACAATAAATAATATATTTTTTCTATGATTTGTTAACCAAGCAAATGTCTGGGTGTTGCAGTATTCTAAGTGAGGATTATGATTTAAAAGATTAAAATAAATGTTTCAAAATGAAAAGAAATAGCAGCATGAAATAATCCATTAATTTTGGACAAAAATAATACTGACAATTTAAATAAAACAACAAAAAATTTCAGTTACATTAAATATCAATTAAAATAATGAATTTGTGGGCATCTTCGTGGTCAGTTAAGCAGACAGGTCTTGGTTTTGGCTCAAATCATGATCTCAGGGTCCTGGGATGGAACACTGCATAGGGCTCCATGCTCAGTGGGAAGTCAGCTTGAGGATTCTCTCTCTCCCTCTGCCCCTTCCCAACTCACGCTCTCTCTCTCTCTCAAATAAATAGATCTGTAAAATAAATAATGAAATTTGCCCATTATTACCAGATCTTGCTGCCTATTTGTCTTTTATTTGCAAAATATTAATTACATAACAGCCACACCAAGAACATGCTAAAAGCGTACAAATACCTTTACAAATCAGAAGCACATGTTCTTTAATTAAATTGTCAAAAACTTCAAATAATTTTATTGATTAACAATAACCAGCAAATGGGATGCCTGGGGGGCTCAATCAGTTAACTCTCTGCCTTCAGCTCAGGTCATGATCCCAGGGTTCTGGATCGAGTCCTGCATTCTTCTTCCTCTGCCTGCGCGGCTCCCCCTACTTGCTCTCTCTGTCTCTCTCTGACAAATAAATAAATAAAATCTTAAAAAAAAAAAAAAAAGCAAAAACAATAACCAGCATTTACTAAGGTTATTATTCCAGGAAGTATATTAAGCTCATTTTATATATTTTCTCATTTCTCATAAACTACTAAAGGAGATGGAGAAATAACTAATATTTCCATTATGCAGATGAAGAAGCCATTGCCTACAGAGGTTCAATAGTCTGCCGGTACTAGAGAGTATCTAAGGGGTGGCAGTGGTGTTTACACCTACAGGATTAACTGCTTTCCTCCTGTATATTATAATGTGGGCGAGGTCAGGTAAACCTGTCAGTCTTAAGCAAGAGAAAAATGCATTAGGATCACCTTAAAAATGTACATACCTCATTCCTTGTTATTATGCCATTTTTAAATAGGTTATAGGCACAAATGTAAACAGATGTGTTTTGAGTATTCTTTAAAGATGAGGATTGAAATAATTTTGTCATCAAACAAAATTCATTGATTATCTCAGTTATTAACCAGTTCTCCAGCCTCAGGAATGAATTGCTGCATCTATGTAACTTTTTATTTATTGCTGGGCTAGTTTTGTTTCTTACCGTATCTGATATCTGCTAGGAAAATATGACTATTTATAATAAAGATTTCCTCTAAAAATAACATCACTAATTTCCATCATTATTTTTAGTGTTACTTTTTTATTAGGCCAGGTTCCCATTGCTTAAGGTTAATAGCTACTACTATACATAGATATATATCTAATAAAACATATTATGTACAATATAGCTTATATATAATATAAACACACATATATTAAGGTAATATGTTTAATTTATGATATAATTATATCAACACATATTATATAAATGAGGATTATTATAGAAGATGAGGCAAAAAGAACATAATGAACTAGTTCCTTTGAAGTTTAAATATTTACTTAACTACATTCTCCTAACTATTAAATTTTAAAATCTATGTTTGAAAGAGGCAAATAGGCATTGTTTGTGTGGTCCCTGAAACATGAACCAAAAATTATTTCAGAGCACGTTTTTATGTAATAGATTTTATTGATCATCTATTTGCTAGACTATTATAACCCAAACTATATGACAAGCAACTGGAACAATAACCACAGGACCTGTAAGATAGTATCTTTATCCTAACTCTGCATCAAAAGAATTTGACTCTGCTTCTAGATGATGTTTTCATGATGAAACCCTGCTTCTGGATGATTTCATTTTCCTTCCTCCCATAGAACTGAACCAAAGTTCCCATTTTATTACATTGGTAACATCAAAAAGGTGGCTGAAATTATATCAAATCTGCCTCAATTAAAACATGACCTTCAGGGGCGCCTGGGTGGCTCAGTGGGTTAAGCCTCTACCTTTGGCTCAGGTCATGATCCCAGGGTCCTGGGATCAAGCCCCGCATCAGGCTCTCTGCTCAGCAAGCAGCCTGCTTTCCTTCCTCTCTCTCTGCCTGCCTTTCTGCCTACTTGTGATCTCTCTCTGTTGAATCAATAAATAACATCTGTTAAAAAAAAAAAAAAAATCATGACCTTCATAAATATCAGGCAAATGACTATAATAAATTTTCTGTTTTACGCTATATTCACAGAATGATATTCTGAATGATGAAGTAGTATACATGAACAGATGAATGTGGACAAAAGTAATATGAAGGGACAAACACCATTTTATACATCTTAAAGTACTTCCCTTCTAATTTTCAAAAAACAGAAAAACAATGCTTTGTAAAATAAAATGCAAACTATTAGTTAGAATCTCAGAATTTTACATCTGTGAGAAATTCAGTTTTGTGGTTTTATCATTGTGTTCTCAGAAACTACCATTTTCATATATTCTAACAGCCAATATTGCTGTTTTAAGCATTTAAAGCAAATAATTGCAGATAAAACATACTGCTTTTGGCAACAGGAAAGGGTAATTATATAAAATAATTCAGTCATGAATGCAAGAAAATGCTCTTTCTTTAATTTTGCAACTCCTGGTTAAATATTAAAACTATGAAATAGGCATTATCTAAATCTCATTTTTTAAAATCTTGGTTATTTAAATAATTCATTCATTTTTGTGTATTTCTTCTCCAATTAATTTTGACTATTTTTGTCAGCTTTGTTATTTTCTTATTAAGTAATCAACAAGCAACATTTGAGTCACACCCCTTTATTTTGTGAAAATTTCAGCTTTCCAACATTATTCCATTCTTTTTTTAAAAAATATTTTATTTATTTATTTGACAGAGATAGCAAGAGAGCGCAAGCAGCAAGGGGAGAGGGAGAAGCAGGCAGCCTGACGTGGAGCTCCATCCCAGGACCCTGGGATCATGACCTGAGGTGAAGACAGTCACTTAACCAACTGAGCCACTCAGGTGTCCCAGCACTATTCCATTCTTGATCAGTCTCTGGAATCTCTCTCATTTAATGATCTTGTTCTCTACCAAATAGCAACTACCTGGTATACTTGACAATGTTGAATATACCTGAAACCCTGTGCTTCTGAAAAACAATGAAAGTTAAAGGAACACCCTCCTTTTCCCCAACACACACACACACACACACACACACACACACACACACACACACACCTTTTGGTGCTCTGGAAAATGACTCAAAGGATTACCCTTCCCTATTTGACTCAGAGAAGACTGGGGATGTCCCCTTTATTTACTTAAAACAGGGCCAGACACAGATTCTTATTCTTTGCTTCATAACTGGTTAGTTTGAACTGCTTTATCTTCACTCATCGATAAAAATAGAATGCTTGTTATCCATACTGTGGTTAAAATTGTCTCCTTCCCTGAACTTTGACCTACCTTTAAATTGGGCCAGTAAACAACCCTTCCTTAAGGGATGATCTCCCCCACCCCCCCACCCCTGGTGAAACTTACACTCCTCTGTATAAAAGAAAATCTCTTTCTGCCTAACCCTGAAATGCCTGCAAATCTTGTCACAGCTTCTCTCTAGTCTGGTAGTCCCTATATTGAGTATTTCCCTGCCCAACAGTCCCGCTCCAGTGTCTAGCAGTAATTCTTTCAAATAAAGTCTATCCTTATTAGATCTGCATTTTTTATTTGACATACCCTACAATTTTTATTATTAATGAAATTAAGCATCCACAGCATGTTTCAAGAATCCCAGTCTGTTTTTGTATCTCCTCCCTTTCCAACTCATCTGATTGTCAAGCAGTCCTTGGGCCTCACTAGATTTTAATCGCAGTAATTTTGCCTTTTGCGCCTCATTCTTCTCCCGCGTTCTTGTTTCTCCTTAAATACCGTGATAGATTATTATAACACTTTTAAAAAAAAAAAAACATACCTTCAGCTTACCTGCTACTCTTTTGTTTATTCATATTCATTTTGCAGTGGTTTAAGTCCATCTCTATTTAACTGACAGGAGAAAAAAATTCTCTGTCATGCTGACTGTCCTGGCTTTTATTTCTTGATCATTAATTTCAAGTGGGCTTTCAACGTTGCCAAGCAATTGTACCTGTATTTTTGTCAAACATCCACTCTAGCACTTTTAAATTACTACTTTATGTTTCTAGTCTTTCCTCAAACTAAGAGTACCACTTCCATATCTGTGCACTCAGATAATAACCTTGCTTCTCATTTCACGAAGAAAATTATCACACTCATAAGATAATTTCCAGAGAAGCTCGCAGCACAACATGATACACCTACTAGCATCTGGCCCCGCATTTTGTGCCTTCCTTTCTAACATAAGAAATAAGCTGTTCGCAGGCATCTTAAGACCAACTCCCTCAGATGTGCAATACTCTATCTTATCTATCTTCCTTTCTCAAAGACGTTGCCAGGGGGATTTATTTTCTTTCTTGCAATATCAATATCCACTTCTGCAATCCCCACCAGCGTGCAAGCATGCTGTTATTTTTCCCACATTGGAAAAATTTTTAATGCACTAAAATATAAAATCTCTCTCTTTACTACTTTAGACTGCATGTCTAAGGTTCATTCTCTGCCTTTTTTAATAACAAATTTCTGCATGTTCATTCTCTGCCTTTTTTAACAACAAATTTCTTCCAGCTGTAAGTGTATTCTTACTCTGATTGTTTTCCCATTTCCTTTTTGAAGTCACCCAATCAGAATTTAAGGCTGTAACTTTACCAACATTACTTTTGTTAAGGTTATCAATAACTTTCACCTTTATAAATCTGTTTGTCAGTTCTTGACCTTTCTTTTATTTGACTTAGCAGTATTTCTTGTTATCATTCACTCCCCTTTGGAACACTTTTTTCTTTATTTGGTTTCTAAAATTATACACTTTCCTCTTAACACCATTGAAGGTTATTGGTTTCTGCTTATCCAACACCTTAACATTGGAATACTTTAACACTTCATTCTTGGACTTTTCCCCTTCTGTATCTTCATTTACTAACATTTAGTCCAATGGCTCTAAATAAGTATTTTTATACTGATAACTTCCAAGTATGTGACTATATCCTAGCCTTTTCTGTGAACTCCAAACATTTAATCCCACCACTTACTCAGCATCTTCACTTGGATATATTTCAGATATCTGAGTGTTAATATTTCCATAACTCTTAATTTTATCCTCCAAATGCTCTCAACCTTCCTTATTTGCCATTTTTGTTAATGATAATTATATCTTTCCATTTGTTCAAGCCAAAATCCTGCAAAAGTCTTTGAGTTTGCTGTTTCTCCCACAATTAACATGTTACCCACCAAAAATTATGCTGGTTCTAGCTTTAACATGTAGCTGAATTTTTTAGAATGTAAATTTTAGAACTCCATGAAGATAGATGGTCTTATAAGATAATAGGAGCTTTGTGTTGAGATTCCAGGAATTATGCTGAGCTAGAAATACACCTGCTCTCCCTTATCAGCTTTCATTGATTGAATTGACCAGCAAGCATTAAGTCCTAAAACCTGAATAATGAGAAACAAGAATGAGAGTGCCCCTGGTGTCTTTCAGAAGCAAATGAAAATATGATAACTAGGAAATGATAGAAGTTAAAGATAATTTTTACAAGTAAGTTTTTCAAATGTCCACAATCCAATCCAAGATAAATAAGTACATGAGAAGACCCAACACACACACACACACACACACACACACACACACCCCACACACATGCACACAAAAATAAAACCAGCAGTAATACTCCTATTAGCACTGTAGATGTTGGGTGATTCAGCATAGACTGTAATACCATGTCACTTGCTATAATCAAGAAAATAACCATAAACATGGATTTCAGCATGGAACTAGAAAATGTAAAAGAGGACATGGATTTTTAAAATAAACAAATAGAAATTCTAGAGTGCAAGTTAAAAGCTGCTTAATATGAAAATCAGTTAGAATGAGATGGGTACCAAAAGGATAGAAAATCAAGAAAAGATGATAAGAGATACAGAAAGTTTAGTGTGAAGATCTATTGTTTGATTCTTTAGAGAGACTGAAGATGAACAAAAAAAATAACGAAATAATATCTGATAATTTAACACATAACAAAAGACTGCAATCCATAAAAGGAAACTCCAATATTTCAAACAAGGTAGATCAGAAAAAATCCACAAAGTGGTAGGTATAATAGAGGAAATTGGTAAAAACACAAAAAGGGAGGACCATTTACTTTGAAAGTATCAAGTTGCTTTTGGTTAACTATTAGATTGCCCTTTTGCTAACAAAATAATGGAATGGTATTTTCTTTATGCTATAAAACAATCATCCAATATGAATTCCAATTAAATTTTTAAAAATGCTCTATAGTATTAAAAGTAAAATGAAGATACTTTTAGACAAAAAAAAAAAAAAGATGCTTGGAAATTTTTGTAATCAGTACCTCACAAGTAAAGGAACAATAAAGGAATAATAAAAAAAACTTTCTTGAGGCAGAATAAATATCCCAAATGGAAGATGAGAAGAGCAGGAAGAAATGAAGAATTACAAAAGGTAAACATGTGGTTAAACCCAGACATTACTTTCATTTTATCAAATATTAATGGCGTGTGTATTTGAATATACAAAGCCATATACACATATATAATCTAAATAAAGCACGTCACATAAACATCACATAATTTGAAAGTAAAATAACAGAGTGTCCTATGTTCTATGTGTCCTATAGTTCTTGCATTTTGTGTAATGTCTAAGTACCAATAAAACTTTTCTTTACGGAAACAGTTAACAAAACCAAAAGACAACTGACAGAATGGGAGAAGATATTTGCAAATGACATATCAGATAAAGGGCTAGTGTCCAAAATCTATAAAGAACTTAGCAAACTCAACACCCAAAGAACAAATAATCCAATCAAGAAATGGGCAGAGGACATGAACAGACATTTCTGCAAAGAAGACATCCAGATGGCCAACAGACACATGAAAAAGTGCTCCACATCACTCGGCATCAGGGAAATACAAATCAAAACCACAATGAGATATCACCTCACACCAGTCAGAATGTCTAAAATTAACAAGTCAGGAAATGACAGATGCTGGCAAGGATGCGGAGAAAGGGGAACCCTCCTACACTGTTGGTGGGAATGCAAGCTGGTGCAACCCCTCTGGAAAACAGCATGGAGGTTCCTCAAAATGTTGAAAATAGAACTACCCTATGACCCAGCAATTGCACTGTTGGGTATTTACCCTAAAGATACAAACGTAGTGATCCGAAGGGGCACGTGCACCCGAATGTTTATAGCAGCAATGTCTACAATAGCCAAACTATGGAAAGAACCTAGATGCCCATCAACAGACGAATGGATAAAGAAGAGGTGGTATATATACACAATGGAATACTATGCAGCCATCAAAAGAAATGAAATCTTGCCATTTGCGACGACGTGGATGGAACTAGAGGGTATCAGGCTTAGCAAAATAAGTCAATCGGAGAAAGACAACTATCATATGATCTCCCTGATATGAGGGAGAGGAGATGCAACATGGGGGGTTAAGGTGGTAGGAGAAGAGTAAATGAAACAAGATGGGATTGGGAGGGAGACAAACCATAAGTGACTCTTAATCTCACAAAACAAACTGAGGGTTAATGGGGGGAGGGGGGTTGGGAGAGGGGGGGTGGGATTATGGACATTGGGGAGGGTATGTGCTATGGTGAGTGCTGTGAAGTGTGTAAACCTGGCGATTCACAGACCTGTACTCCTGGGGATAAGAATATATGTTTATAAAAAATAAAATTAAAAAAAAAAAACATTAAGGTCTCAAAAAAAAAAAAAACTTATCTTTGCTAAATCAAGTACCAATAAAACTTATCTTTGCTAAATCAAGGATGCTAATACATACAAAACTACACCAAAAAAGTGAGATTAAGTCCCAAATAACTTCAAAGGAAGGTTAATAATCACAATTATTTAATATTTCAAAGAATGCAGGAAAACTGATAAATTTTAAGAGATGTGGTGCCATGAAAATTAGGGCAGGATTCAGATTTAGGAAGGATAGCAGGGTCAGATTGGAAGGTGCTCCTGAGGTTCTCTGTGGGCCCAGAAAAGTTAGTATTACTTAGATCTGACCAGGTTGTTGTTACAAAGGTGTTTAGTTTGTAATTTATTAAGTAGTGCATAGCTATTTTATACAACTTTTTAAAGTTATATTTTACAATTTAGAGCATAAAGATATTAAGGAAAGATCTTTCATACTTTATGACAATATTTCTAGAAGTTTTATATTAGTACCTCTATTATTTTTTTAATATTTTGTCTATTTCTTATTTGAATTTGCTGAAATATAGAGGAACTTATCAACAAGTTACCTGTTGAATTTCCTCACGTTGTTTTATATCATTTTTTTCTGATGATGGTATGGATCTATGACATGCCTGAAATATTAGCAATGCCTAGTAAGTTATTCTATTCAAATTGACTTTCTAGGTACGAGTATATTCTAAATTAAAGACAGACAATTCTCATTATTCACAGTAGTTGTGTTCTGTAAAATCACTCCAAACAATAAATTAGTGAATGATAAATGATTGCACTTAGGGGAAATACAGAGTTAAGTTCATGCAAATCTCTGGTCCCATTTTCATCAATTGATCAGTATATAACTTTGTTTTATGTGTGTTTCTGCTCACCTTATTTAAAATATATTGTTGATTCATTAACAGTGAACTCATAGTACTAATATATAACTCATGCTTGAATGAAGCTTATATATATATTCTCTGTAAGGCACATCATAGCATTCTAGTGCTTAGGGAGAGCACATTAGTACTATAGTTAAGAACAATTTTAGGGACACCTGAGTGGCCCAGTTGGTTGTGTCTGCCTTCAGCTCAGGTCATGATCCTGGAGTCCTAGGATGGAGCCCCATGTAGGGCTCCCAGCAGGGAGTCGGCTCTCCCTCTGTCCCTCACCCCACTCCTGCTCTCTCTCTCTCTCTCTCTCAAATAAATAATAAAATCTTAAAAAGAAGGATGAGTTTTAAATAATGAAATCACCAACCAAAACCATGAAAATGCAAAAAAGTGGCACTAAGTATACCACACACACACACACACACCCACCCACACACACACACAAATACATGTTTATAGCATGAGGGCTGAAACAAGAAGGCAAAACATCACCTTCTCCAACCTCACCTGGAAAGGCATATATGTGATTCACTTTTTTTTTTTTTTCCAATCCTTTTTTATATTGTTAGAGAGGTAGAATTTCCTTTGTCTTTCAAGGTCCTGCTAGCTGGACTAATCAATTTAACAGGAGACAGATTAACAGGAGAAAATCAAATTCAATTTTGTATATACAAGAAGTCCACAGACATGAAATTCCAAACACAGCCAGTCAACATGAGCACTATATGTCATTATGAATTAATGAAAATGGGGTAGTGTCTGGGACTTCAAAGGGAAGGAATACAGTTTACAGAAAGATGAAAAAGAGTAAATGTTTGGTAACCAGATGTTTGCTAGGCCATTCAGAAGCAATGGGACACAGAGGACTTTGGTCAAAAGTCCTTGCTAGCTTCTTCCCTATCTTATGTGCTTCATGTTGTAATGTAGTTATTTATGGTGACAGCTTTCTTTATAGAGGAGATCCTCTATATTCTTTTTAGATTCTTTTTAGATAGTTGAGGGGGGAGGAAGAAAGCTTTTCCTAAATCTGCTGGGTTTTGATTGTTTTTAACTCAAAATAATTTTCACACTAAACTGGCCCATCTTAGGGCAGCTGGCTTTTGGTCCCTACATTATGCATAAAAAGGAATTGAATTATCTTAAAATTTCAGAATGCCTCTCAATTCAATTTGAATAATTAAAATTTGTTTCTTTTTTTTTTCCCCTCTGATATTAGGACTTGAATTAATCTGTTAAAAAATATAAAATTAGTGTTACTCTTGGGTCCCCCAATAATGGGTCCATGATTAAAGGAGCAAGACTAATACAAAGCAAAGGTCAAGCAAAGCTTTATTCTGCACCAAGCATCAAGAATCAAACCGACAGTCAAACCGAACAGTTGGGGTCGCCCCTTACAGAGAGGGCAACCCCTCCCTGCCTTACAAACTAATTTTTATAGAGCAAAGGCCATGTGGTTGGGCCTGGCCACAGACAGGTGGCGAATGAGATTGTAACACACAGAGAAAGCTGCACAGTCATGCTGGGTCACAAACAGGTGGCCAATTGAATTACAATTTACCCTATAGTAGCTATTTGAACTAGCTTATCACCTTGGTCACAATTGGCGCCCAAAAGGAGGGGCCCACACTCCTTGGTAGCTAGGGAGACAGTATGCTGCGCTCTACTGATTGGACGTCTGACCCAACTCATTCCTGCATTCGGGCTGTTATCTCCACCTGACCTGACTCACCCTTGTATTTGGGCTTTGTTACCTGGGACTGGTTTCCCGGTCTTGCTTTTAAGTAAATTCCCCGGTGGGGTCAGGGTCAGTTTAAGTTTTCCTGCATAAACAACAAAATGGCTGTTCAAATGAGGTGGGGCCACTCTGGCTGAATAGGCCCTTACATTACAAACAGAACATTGTAATACTACTGAAATGAAAGATTACAGAGCTAAATATTTTTTCCAGGATATAAATAGCTAGATTACCAGGGAAACATTTTGTGACCACTGACATTTTGTTGTTTGATTCCCTAACATGATCACTGTAGGTTAAAGAGCACATTTTGAAAATGAATAGGCTAATTAGAAAGCATTTAAATTTTAGTTGCTCTGAAATATGCAACTGATATGTTCATTGCCTCTTCCTGTTTTATAATACAATGAGATACTCATTCATCTTCTTAACATAAAGTTTGACAAATTGGAGATGTAATGTTAATCTACAAGTTGAGTAGAAACAGTGATATCTTGTATCTTCATTCTGTACTGCAATATTTTAAATAAGTTACTACCATGTCAGGATGCTTAGATAGGTGCAAGGCTGTATAATTAGGTATGGCTAATGAATCGTTATTTAGGCAGAATGAATTGTTATTTAGAACAGGTAGACAGGTAGAATGATAGAATGAATAGACAGGTAGAATGAATTGTTATTTAGAACATGGATTTGAGGGATAATTGAGGTGCCTACAAATATCTCCTGGAAGAACCTTCCTCTGTGTCCCACTGATAGACTTGAAGGAGAGCAGAATTTGTCACTCCAAAATATGCCATTTTGTCATGAGGATTGTTTTGAAATAAAGGCAATCAAAACCCTGCAGATTCAGGAATAGCTCTCTTCCTCTAGTTCATCTGCTAAATTGGAAAAGGACCTTCTACCAGGAAGGGAGCTATTATCAGAGAGAATGTTTTTACCTAAGAAACTTATCTGCATAATAGGGCAATCTTTGTTTTCCAAACATCTCTTCTACTTCCCAGTGAAAGACCTTCCTTCCCTTTGCATTTCCAGACTCTTAACCCTTCCCGTAGAGCAAGGTGTTATGTAAGTCTGCATTTTTGAGTCTTCATATATATTTATGAGGCTCCTATAGGTACATAATTAAATTTGTTAGTCTTCTAGTAATTTGTCTTATTTCATGTTAATTGTTTGACCAGCCAGAGAATTTAGAAGTGCAAAGGGAAAATTTTCCTCCCTGAGAGAGCCATTTCTTTGATTTACCTCTGAATGTCACTGAAAAAATCCTCTAATAAAACGACTGTCTGGGGAGGATAACAAACCCGTCCTCAGTAGCTACTTTTAAATCTTTTTAAATATTAGTTTACCATATCAATTACTAGACATCTGCCAAGACTCTAAGAAAAGTGGTATAAAGAGCTTATAGAAAGGTCCAATTGAGCTTTTAAAAGAGCAAAGGTGTTGGAGCCAATGAAATCTTTACTTAGATCCAAAAGCATTCTATAAAAAAGTGTTAATAAGTGAATTTTAAAAAAATCACTAACTCCAATATAAATACAAAACTGTACTATTTTATATGCTAAAACAAAAAAATTTAAAAAGCAATAGAAATGTATTGTTCTAAAGCATGAAAGTCATCAGATATACAAGAAAAAAATCTTCAAAAAAGATTTAGACCACTAAACAGAAAACTATAAAGTGTTACTGAGAAAAAGCTTAAGGAATAACTGAATAAATGCAGGAATATACTATAATTTTAAATCGGAAGAGACACTGAAATGACATAAATTCTCCCCAGACTGATCTCCCCCATCTCAACTCAGTGCACTCATGCAAAGGAGTATGCATATGGTTGTATGTGTGTATGTGTCCATGTCCAGTCATTTTGTGTAAATTTACAAGATAATTCTAAAACTGGTATGAAAATACATATGAAAACCAAAATCGGAGAATTCACTCTTATATGTAGAGCCTTAATAAAACTACACTAGTAAAGACTCAGTTATTGCTATAAAAGGAGACAAAACAGTGGAACTTAATAGGAAATCCAGAGATCAACTTACACATAGAGAGTAATCTGATTAAGACAGAGATACCATGGAGTTTAGAGAAAGAAGGAACATGGGGTCTTTTTCAGTAAGTGTTGTTGCCCCCCCCCCGTTGGATAAAAATGGAAAATGGTTGAAACATTACACCTATTTTCAGCAATATACATTACATATTTAAATCTAAAAAGTAAAACAATAAAGCTACTAGAAGATTATATAGACCAATATCATTATTATCTTGGAGGAGATACTTTCTGAAAGAAGATATAAAAGAACAAACCATTAAAGAAAGAGAGATAAACTAAGCTTAATTAGAATGGAAAACTTCAGTTCATAAAAAGACAGCTCTTTAGATAGTAAAAAGACAAGGGCACCTGGGTGGCTCAGTGGGTTAAAGCCTCTGCCTTTGGCTCAGGTCACGATCTCAGGATCCTGGGATAGAGCTCCACATCAGGCTCTCTGCTCAGCGGGGAGCCTGCTTCCCCCTCTCGCTGCCTGCCTCTCTGCCTACTTGTGATCTCTCTCCCTCTGTCAAATAAATAAATTTAAAAAAAATCTTTAAGATAGTAAAAAGACAAGCCATAGAGAGAGAAGCAAGATATTTATCAAAAGTATATTTCATATAGGATTTATAAACAGAAAACATATTTTTTACACTTTAATTAAAAAAAGGCAAACCAATAAAAAAAAAAAAAACAGACAAAATGTTTGAGTAGATACTTTAAAAAAGAGGGTCCTAATGCTGAATAAGGAGAAGTAAATGTGTTCAACATCACTTATTGCCAGGATAATGCAAATTAAAACAAGGTTGAGGGGTGCCTGGGTGGCTCAGTGGGTTAAAGCCTCTGCCTTCGGCTCAGGTCATGATCTCAGGGTCCTGGGATCGAGCCCCACATCAGGCTCTCTGCTCAGCCGGGAGCCTGCTTCCCTCTCTCTCTCTGCCTGCCTCTCTGCCTACTTGTGATCTCTCTCTCTCTCTGTCAAATAAATAAAATCTTAAAAAAAAAAAAAAAAAAAATGTGATATCCATTTGCACACTAGAATGACTTTTTTTTTTTTTTTTAACTTAAAAAAAACTTCAAGGATGACTGGGTGACTCAGTTGGTTGAGCGGCTGACTTCGGCTCAGGTCATGATCCCAGCGTCCTGGGATGGAGTCCCACATCGGGCTCCTTGCTCAGTGGGGAGCCTGCTTCTCCCTCCACCACTCTGTCTGCTTGTGCTCGCTCTCTCTCTCTCTCTGACAAATAAATAAATAAAATCTTAAAAAAAAAACTTCAGTGTAGTTAATAAACAGTGTTGTATTTGTTTTAGGTGAACAATATAATGATTCAATAATTCTATATATTACTTAGTGCTCATCAAGATAAATCTACTCTTAATCCCCTTCACCCATTTCACCCATCCTACCCACCTCCCCTCTGGTAACCATCTGTTTGTTCTCCATAGTTAAGAGTCTGCTTTTTTTTTTTTTTTCTATATATATCTTCTTTTTCTTTGTTTTGTTTCTTAAATTCCATGTATGAGGAAAATCATATGGTGTTTGTCTTTCTTGATGAGCTTATTTTGCTTATATACTCTTATATACCATTATACTCTCTGGGTCCATCCATGTTGTTGCAAATGGCAAGATTTTATTCTTTTTTTATGGCTGAATAATATTCTTTAGCCATTTACCCATTGATGGACACTTGGACTGCTTCCATAATTTGGCTATTGTAAATAATGTTGCAATAAGCATAGGAATTAATGTCCCCTTCATATTAGTGTTTTCATATTCATTTCATAGTTGTGTTATTACTAGATCATAGGATGGTTCTATTTTTAATTTTTAGAGGAACCTGCATAACTCTCTTCTTCCATGGTGGCTACACCAGTTTGCATTCCTGTAAACAGTGCATGCAGGCTCCCTTTCTTTCCACATCCTCATCAACACTGATTGCTTTTTGAGTTTTTGATTTTGCAGAATGGCTAAAATCTTTTAAAATATTCAGGCTGCTGAATGTTGGCAAGAATGTGACATACCCGGAAATCTCATATGCTGCTGGCAGGGAAAAAAAAAATGACCCAACACGTTTGGAAAACTTTTGGTAGTTACCTACTGAAGCTGGAAATATATGCATAGTCCATAACTAAAGTAATTCAATTATTATACACAACTGGAATGTTCAGATATGTGCATCAAGAGACATTAAGAGAATGTTCACAGCCGTTTTTCATAATAGCCCTCAAATGGAGACACTCTAGATGTTATTCAAGATTATAAATGATTGTGAGAAACATTGAAACAAATCAGTATCCTTTATATATAGATGAATATCACAAACATACTGATAAAAAAAAAACAGCGTTCAGATGTATATACTATATGATTCCATTTATCCAGAGTTCAAAAACAGATGTAACCTAATGTATGAGATAGGAATCAGATTAATTGCCTTTCTTGTAGGTAATGGCTGAGAGCTTTCAAGAGGAAGTCTTCTTGGGTGCTTGCTTATTTTATATATTTTTTCTTTGAGTTGTGGTTGGTTGGGTGTGTTCACTTAAAAAAAACAAAACAAAATGTACATGTTCTTCATTCATTCTTCAATGTGTTTGCTTTACTTTTTTAAAGTACTGTACTTAAAAACAAGTTGAATAATTTTTATTTTCTTAGATTTAGTAAACGAGGTATTGATTCTTCATGGCAGAGTGATTTAAATCAGAGTAACTTAAAAAAGGAGAAATTAACCCAACACTTGACTTTCCAAAAACATCCCCAATTGCAGCTCTAGTACTAGAGATTTGACCTAGGTTTCTGTTGAATATTATAACCTTGTAAATGAAAGATGACCAGGTCATTATAAGATGATTCTAAGACAGTATCCTAAACTACAGAATGTTCATTTTTTTTTCAAATTTTATAACGTTTGTTTGAGTGTTTACTTTAGAAAATCCACCAACCTTTAGCTAAAATTACAGTGGTTATAGATGACCATATGGTCTGCGACCTGACTCAGACCTGGCCATTCCTGACCCTGATGAACGTTCTTAGAAAACAGATTATTTAGAGTGTAGCACTTTTAAAAATTATTTACACTGGGCTTGTGATTCTGACTTAGACCCTTCTTCTGTGCCGAAACCTGGGGTTTGTTCTAAAGCTGTTCATTTCACCCTTCTATAGATATTAAGTATAACTGTAACTGAAAAAATTTATTAGGGATGCTCATTAGGAAAAACAAAACCAAATAATGATTAATCCTGATAAAAACAGATTATCATCTAAAAATGTGTGTGTGTGTGTGTGTGTGTGTGTGTGTGTGAGAGAGAGAGAGAGAGAGAGAGAGAAAGAGAAAATGAGAGAGAGGCATACAGATAGAACCATATTCACTCTAGTTTCCATGTGAGCAGTCTGTTATTTTGCATGCTCTTTTTAGTCTCATGTAAGAATATTTTAATTATTCTGTGTGATTTGGGCTCAGCTAATTATAATATGCACCATAAATCTATTTTATCTTATTTTTTTCCTAAAATATGTCATGTCTAATTGGTGATATATATTGTAGATCTTATGGATATATTGTTTCTGAACATTTACCTGTTTTAGAGGAAGTAAAAAGAGAAAGAGGGGAAATGGTTATGAAAATACCAACCTTCATGGTTTCATTTTCCAACGCCACTTTAGAAATATCACAACACGCTTTTAGAGGGATTTATATATAGAGGTTTTTTTTTTTTTTTGATTTTTTATTTATTTGACAGAGAGAGAGAGATCACAAGTAGGCAGAGAGGCAGGCACAGGGAGAGAGGGGAGGAAGCAGGTTCCCTGTGGAGCCGAGAACCTGATGCGGGGCTCGATCCCAGGACCCCGGGATCATGACCCGAGCTGAAGACAGAGGCTTTAACCCACTGAGCCACCCAGGCGCCCCTATAAATAGAGTTTAACTAGCAGTGTAACCAGAAAAAAAGTTTCTGGAACATGGCTAATAGTGTGGCCCAAATGAATAACATTCTAGAAGAATAAAATGGTGTGTGATATTGTCTAATTTTAGTGCTATAAGGCATAGCCCTTTATTGGGTATGAAATCATGAACCTCTGATACCCATTATTTTAAACTATCTTTTCTTTCTCTGAATTACAGAATGTAAAGTAACAAGGTACACTTCCTTTACTTCCCTGCTGTCCAACTATTTATCACCAATAACCTTTGACCTAAGCCTACCTGTGTTGTAACTTCAGTACTTTTTGAAGAAGCATGGCCCTAGAATATATGGCATATATCTAACAGCAGGAAAAAATAAACCATAAGAGAAATAAATCATATATTTATGTTATATATATTACTTGTTCACACAGTTGGGATAAGTCTTACAAAAGATTATATTCTCATAGTGCAAGTGTTGGGTCAGCAGCCCTGGGAATGCAGGAAGAACAATAAAAGGAACAAAGGAAGAACAAGATAGCCACCGGCGCTGCGACCGCATGGTCCAGTGCCTCATTGCCAGCATGCGGGCAGCTTCCAATAAGGTGGTCAATTATGATAAAATTAGGGAAATCATTCAGGAACCCAATGAAAACCCAGCCATATTTCTAAATAGACTTACTGAGGCACTGACTCAATACTCTCACCTAGACCTGGCCTCCCCCACAGGGGCAACTGTTTTAGTTACCCACTTTATTTCTCAGTCAGCCGTCGACCTTTGGAAAAAATTAAAGAAAGTGGAGGAGGGCCCTCAAACTCCCATTTCTGATCTGGTGAAGATGGCATTTAAAGTCTTTGACTCCCGAGAGGAGGCAGTGGAACTTAAGCGCCAAGCCAGACTCCAACAGAAGGTTCAACTGCAGACCCAAGTCCTGGTAGCAGCCCTAAGGCTGACACATTCTGTGGGACAACAGAGGGAAAACTATATCCCTCCGGGGACCTGCTTCAAATGTGGAGCCGAAGGACACTAGGCCTGTCAATGCCCCAATCCCAAAGTGCCTACTAGGCCATGCCCTCAATGTCGCATGATGGGCCACTGGAAATAGGACAGCCCCAGCCTTGGGGGATCCCCGGTGCCTCCACTTTGGGGTGACCCTGAGATGGTAAGTCCTGCTTTCCAACTTCTTGGATTGGAGAATGATTGACGGAGCCCGAACTCAGACATCCCTCTCATCCATGCTGAGCCCAGGGTCACACTCCAGGTAGAGGGTAAGTCCATTTCCTTTCTGTTGGACATGGGGACTTCCTATTCTGTCCTGCCTTCCTACTCGGGTCCTACTCATCCCTCCTTGGTCACAGTCATGGGAATTGACGGTACTTCCTCCACTCCAAAAGCCACCCCCCCTTGTCACGCAACGTGGATGGGTTCCCCTTCTCACACTCCTTCCTCATCATCCCTTCCTGCTCCATTTCCCTACTAGACAGGGACACCTTCCACAAGCTTCAGGCCACCATATGTCTCTCTCCCTCTCCCTCAACTTCTGCTCACCTCCTCTTCCCTCTACTCCCCTCTGAATCACCCTCTATCCCAGACTGTCTCCCCTCTGTAGACCCACAGGTATGGGATATTTCCAGACCTGTAGTAGCAACCTACCACACCCCAGTCAAGATACACTCAAGGATGAGTCTACATTTCCATCCCGCCCACAGTTCCCTATCTCAATGACTCACTGCCAAGGACTTAAGCCTATCATCAACCGTCTTCAGCAGCAGGGTCTCCTTATCCCCATTAACTCTCCATGCAACACTCCTATCCTTCCTGTTAAAAAACCCTCAGGAACCTATCTCCTGGTCTGACTCTATTGCTTGACAAATGACTTTAAACTCCTCACAGCCCCCTTCCTATTCCTCAACACTCCCCAGAGTCCCTCATACACTGATGAGGAGATCTGGGCCCTTGAGACATTAGGTGGCAGGTTAGGCAACAAGGGATAGTATTATGTCCAGGACAAGATTGACCTCCCGAATGGCCTAATCCACACCCTCATTACTGACATCCACCAGTCTCTCCACATCTGTTCAAAGGCCCTATACCAATTTCTCCAACCTCTCCTTCACCACCCTCTCCTCCAAAAGACCATTAAGGATGTACACCAGGCCTGCAGAACCTGTTCTGCGGTCAACGCCCAGGGCGGCCCCCACAGACCGGGACCCACCCATCAGCTCCATGGGCATCAGCCAGGTGAGGACTGGCAACTTTACTTCACTCACATGCCTTGACACAAAACCTTCAGATACCTACTAACTCTCGTGGACACCTTCACAGGCTGGAACGAGGTGTTCTCCGCCACTAGGGAAACAGCAGACATGGTCACCATGATTCTCATGGAGCACATCATCCCAAGATTTGGACTTCCTCAAACCCTACAATCAGACAATGGACTGGCCTTCAACTCCAGCATCACACAACAAGTCTCCGAGAGCCTCAACATTACCTGGAAACTTTATATCCCCTATCATCCCCAGTCCTTGGGTAAGGTCGAGAGGGCCAATGGCCTCCTCAAGGAGCAACTCACTAAACTCACTCTCGAAACTCACCTCTCTTGGCCAACCCTTCTCCTACTAACACTCACCTGACTCAGGGCCTCTCCTCCCAGACCATCAGGACTCAGCCCCTTTGAACTCTTGTACGGCAGGCCCTTCTTGCTCAATCACAACCTCTCTGCTTCTCCTCTACCCGTCCTATCTTATCTGCCCTATCTGACTCTCCTATGAGCCCTTTTAGGGGCTCATGCAGATGCAACCATCCCTGCTTCCAACAGCCCGGGTGGAGACTTTCCCAGGCCCTAAATCCCAGGGACCAGGTTCTCCTATGAGAATTTCACCCAAAGTCCTTACAGCCCACGTGGACCAGTCCCCATACTGTTATTCTTATGACTCCCACCATGGCAAAACTTCTGGGGCACCACCCGTGGGTACACATCTCCAGCCTAAAGCGAGCTCCACCACAGGATGGCTGGACTTCCCAGACCCTGGGGCCCATGCAGTTGTGGATATCCGGCACCACTTCTCCTCACCCTCCTCCTTCTATCTCCCCCCCCCCCCAATAGCTGCCCCTCGGGTGACCCTGGGTTCAGGTGGCGCTTTTTCCTAGTGGAAACTTGGACCCATGGGGATACCACCTGTCTAGTCAGCTGGTCACCACAGATTGCCAGCCTGGAGGGTGCCAGCCCTAATGGAAATGGCCATCCTTAGTATTCCCTTCCCCCGACAGAAAAGGGCTCTATTTCTTCCCCTGGTCATCGGAGTCTCCTTAGCATTTTCCTTAGTGGCCACTGGACCCTAGCCCACTCCATAGACGCTACCCGAGATTTATCCAAACAGTTCCAGACAGCCATCAAGGCCTCAGCTGAGTCCTTGGCATCCCTACAACGGCAGATTACCTCAGTGGCCCAGGCTCCCATACTGTGAGGTTTCCAGAGACACTGTCAATCAGCTCCTCCTGCATCCCTACTCCCGCCTGCCCACATCTGAGGAACCCTATGACGACGCCCCCTGCCAGCAGGAAGTAGCCAGATCTGAGTCGCCGCCCCTATTACACCAAAAACGTCAGAATTTTAGGTCGGTGGCCCTGAGAATGCAGGAGGAACAATAAAATGGCTGCCAGACCACCATCTTCCCCCTACCCAGGACTTTCCCGCCAGAAGGACATCTGTC
The DNA here is from genome assembly GCF_002288905.1 of Enhydra lutris kenyoni. Classification (NCBI taxonomy): domain Eukaryota; kingdom Metazoa; phylum Chordata; class Mammalia; order Carnivora; family Mustelidae; genus Enhydra; species Enhydra lutris. Next base: position 20,512,399 of record NW_019154099.1, read on the forward strand.
AAGGACACGTCACCTTGAGTAAACCGAAACTTATGCGAGAAACAGAAACCAGCCACTTTGGGACTTTCCAACCCCCAATCTCTAACCTTACCAAACACGGTTATGAACCCCCGCCCTGCCTTGGCCCAATAAAAGCTCACTTAACCCCTTCCCTGGCGCGACTTCCCGGACACTCCTCTCCTGAGTCATAGAACCTCGCCTGAGGGCGCCTTTAATAAACCTTGCCTTGCGCCTATCTCGCCTGGTGTCCTGTGTATCTCGCCTGTAAAACCTTACAGTAAGTATTTGATAGTTTTTAATGTCCAGATCACAAATTAAAATAATATTACTTCATATTCATAAAAATTCAGCATATCTAAATATAAAGGCATATATATAGGTAGGGATGAAAATCCTTCCCACATACTGCTAATGTCATTTTTAGGGACAGTCAGCAATTTCTTTTCCAAGGATAGGAAGGAATTGTTACTCATATGAGAAAGTGACCAGGTACTGTCTAAGGGAATTGGAGGGCCCACATGAAGAAATAGAAAACCTGAAGGATTGAGGGGAAAGACATAGTTATGACAATCTCCCATTTCTTCAGCTTCTATGCTAGATGATTTATAAGCACAGTATTACTTTATTCTCAGAACAGGTCTGAGAGAAAGATATTTTAACGATGATTTAATAGAGACTGAGAGATGAAAATTTCCACATAGTCATTAAAATGTTTTGGCTGAGAAATGTATATAGTCTGTCTGGCCTCCACCTCTGATTCTTTTTTTTTTTTTTTTTAAAGATTTTATTTATTTATTTGACAGAGAGAGATCACAAGTAGGCAGAGAGGCAGGCAGAGAGAAAGGAGGAAGCAGGCTCGCCGCCGAGCAGAGAGTCCGATGCGGGGCTCTATCCCAGAACCCTGGGATCATGACCTGAGCCGAAGGCAGAGGCTTTAACCCACTGAGCCACCCAGGCGCCCCTCCACCTCTGATTCTTAACAACCTACACTGCCTCCCTTACCATGTAGACCCCTATGTAATGAGCACATTTGTATCCACAGCAAGAATTTGACTTTTAATGAAAGTATAATTTATATTTAATAAATGTACACTTTTTAACTTTGCTAATTTGATAATTTTGACTATGGTAAACTGCCATGTGATCACTACCCAAAACAATATAAACTTTCTGTCATCACCAACATTTTCTTCATGACTTTGTCTAGTCATTCTTTCCCCCATCCTTGGCTGCAAACATTTTCTATCCCCATAAGTTATTTTTGCATCTTTGGGATGTCAAATAAATGGAACTACACAGGATATCCTTCACTATCTGCCATCTTTCACTCAATACTGTATCATTTTGAGATTTAGTCAAATTATTGTACATATCAGTTGTTCATACCTTTTTACTGCTGTAATATTTTATAACTATACTACCATTTGTTTATCCATTCTCTTAATGATTTATATTTAGAATTTTGCCAGCTTTGAGCTTGGAAATAAGCCTTTTGCATGTTTTGTACAAGGTACAATCTACATGCGTCAATGGAAGTAATAAAGTAGAGGAAGATATACAATACAAACATCAATCAAATGAAGTTGGAGCAACTATTTTTCAAAGTAGACCTCAGATGAAAGAGTATTTTCAGGAATAAGGAAGAATAATGTAAAGGTATTAATTCTCCAAAAAGATGTAAGAATCATTATTGTATGTATATAACAAGAGAGATTCAGGTGATTCTTAGAACAAAAACAGATGTGTCTTAAAGGAGAAATAGACAAATCCACAATTAGAGACTTCTACTTACCCTCTTAATAGTTGACCTGAACAAAACTATCAACCAACTAGACCTAACTGATATTTTAGGAAGGTCTACTCTACAAGAACAGATTATACATTCTTTTCAAATGCACATAGGATTTCACCAATACAAATCATATTCTGAGCCATAGAACAAATTTGTAACAAATTTGAAAGAATAAAAATGATACAAATGCTATGGTCTGAATGTGTCCACCCAAAATTCACATTTTGGAATCCCAGTGCCAAAGGGATAATGTTAGGAGGTGGGGCCTTTGAGAGTTGATTGGATCATGTGGGTTTCCACCCCCAAAAATGGGATTACTGCTCTTACAGAAAGGATCCTGCAGAGTTTCCTAGCCCCTTCTTCCTTGTGAACATACAGGGAGAAGTCTACAACCCAGAAGTAACTTTGACCATGCTGCTGCCCTGATCTCACACTTCAAGGTTCCAAAACAATAAGAAATAAATTTCTGTTGTTTATAAGCTAGGCAGTCAGCAGAATTTCATTAGCAGCCCAAATAAGCTAAGACACAAAATATTTTCTCAAACTATAACAACTTAAGCTGAAGCCAATAATAAATTTATTTGAGGTCACATAGGTGACTCAGTTACTTAAGCATTTGACTCCTGATTTTGGCTCAGGTCATGATCTCAGGGTCTTGGAATCAAACACCACACTGGGCTCCACATTCAGTGCAGAGTCTGCTTAAGATTCTCTCTCCCTCCCTCCTCTGCCCCCCCACTCATGCTGTGTCTCTCTCTAAGATAAATAAATAAATCTTTGAAAAATAATAATAATAAATTTATCTATAAAATCCCTTAATATTTGAAAACAACATAACTGAAATGTGCTGAGGCATAGCAAAATTTAATATTTTGCAAAAACTATAAGTGAGCTAAATTGTTTGAAATGCAGAATATAGGAGTTATGACAATGTTAGAAGAGATGTAGATGTAGCTGAGAGTGAATAGTGGAAAGCTGGAAGATTGGAGAGCCTAGGAAGTTTATCATGTTTTAGTAGAGACAAGCTAGTTTCTAGTAACAACTCTACATCAATTGTAAGTTGGTTAACATAAGATCTATTTCTTATTTCTTATTTCTTATTTATTTCTTATTTATATAACAATATTGAGCAAGGTTGTTAGGTCTGTTTTCTTCCATGCAGTTACTCATAAACCCCGGCTCCTTCCATCTTTGATTCTGTCCTCTCTTAAGTATACTTAGCCAGCAGAAAGTAAAAAAAGCATGGGGATACATGCAAGGAAGTTTAATAAACCACTCTTGAAGGAGATATATATGTTATTTCCACTTAAATCACATTTCAGAAAATACAGGCAGGTAGCCAAATCCAGGGGGTCTAAGAAGTGTAGTTTATTGTAGGAAGGGGAAATGAGAATAGCTCAAACACAAGTGTTACCATATGCCTGTGGGAAACTAGCAAGTATTTCCTATTGAGGAGACAGATCAAACCAGGTGAAGTGAACTGTGAAAAACCACCTTTCCTTTCCATACAAGTAAAGGAAAAGAAAAAGTTGATTTTCGAATGCTGTCGTTACAAATGCTGTTGTCATACATGCTTTTGTGTTTAAGATCTATACGCACAATAATGTTTTTAAAAGTAAAGTAAAGGTACCCATTCAACTTGGAAATTCATAGGTCTTTATTGACCTTAACAAAGTCTTAGGGGCAAGGGACAGTAAGACAAACCATTTTTAATTAAACTGAAAAGTTAGAGATTAAGATCAAGTGCAGATTCCTTTGCCAAGAAGATTGTCAGGGAAATGACAAAAATGTGTGTTGACAGAGGTCGCCTTAAAATTGAGAAAGGGTGTGTGTGTAAGATTAGAAAGACGATGCTAAGAATGGTTGAAAATACCAAATGAAAATACTCTCAAATATACCAACATGCAAGTGGAAATCTGACAAGGGGAAATATATAATATGGGTTTTACAATACAGCACTTCTTAAGTGTCAGAAACTTTAAATTTTAATATTCACAAGAACCTTATGAGCTAAATATCATTATAATATATTAATTTGAAATTGGGAATGGCAGGCAATATCTCTAAGCAAATCTCCAATGAAGTAATTAGGAATCTAGAATTTAAAGCCAAGTCATTCTAATTCTGAACATTGGATTCTTAAATACTATGTTCTTACCATCTTCTAAAACAGAATATACCTTCCAAATACATTGTATTGATTCAGACAAGTAAAGAGGTAGTTAACAGATGGATGATGATACTATTAATTTGTTAACATGGTAGTAAAAATATGTAACAAATCTTAAATTGTCCAAATTTTTCCCTTCATTGAAAACTAAGTTCACATTTTATGAATGAAAGAAAACTGTTAGAATCTGATACTTTGGCAATGTGATAAGAAATTGGAATGGTTACTGATAGTAAGGAGAATAATCACTATTTCATTATCCATTTTAAGATTATAAGGCAGAGTTGAAGATCCAGATGAATTTAGAAGCCATTCATCAAACTTCTTATAAACCTAAGTTCTAAGAGAATTACTTAAATCTGACTCTTCCTTAAACATGGTATTAAAATAAGATTTTAAAAGTGTTTCTCTTCACATAGGCTCAGTTAGAATTACTCTTAAACAGTGCTTGAAAGAGAGGTTGAGATGTGACTTTGACCTTGAATTTCTCAAGAAGAAAGCAGCCCACTTAGGGTCTGAGATTGCTGGAGTGCTAAGGTTTATTGACTTCTGAATAACATTACTATTTTACATCACTTATAAAGCTTCTCTCAAACATTTAACATTCTAATTTGGTTCATGTTTATGTGCAAATTTATAATAGGTTTTAAGATCTTCAGGGAAAAACATGCTTCTTGCAATTTCACCACAATGACTATAAAATTCTCTTGCATTTACTAGATACTCAGTTGGTGCATATTGAAATAATGAAAACATGCCCAAGGATAAAAGGCTTTCAAATTTTTGAAATTTTTTTTCCACAGAGATCAATAAAATAAACACACTTGATCTCTGTGGGGGAAAAAAAAATGTTTGTCAGACTTTTTGTAGTTCTTTAGTTTGTGCAAGAAGTATTTGCAGGTTAACCTGAATAACCTGCAAATCTACCAGGTAATTATCTACTAAGGAATAAGCTATAACATGAGTGGGCAATTAAAAACTGTAGGGATGAGCATTATAGATTACACTATGGTGGAGTAAAAAACACATAAAATTTTCACAGGAAAAAATTAACACACCTATAGTTTTTGTGACAGGACTGTGAATGTAGGAGCATAGAAACTAGTTATTGCCTTACATGAATTTAGAAATATGTATACTTTTGGTAGATATGTGTATGTCTACTCTGTATGATTGGAGTAGCTTTTCTAGGTACAGGGATGCTAAATTTTAGGGACCTAAGAGTTATACTTTCTAAATTGGCTGATAAGATAACAAGAAATTATAGTAATCAATAGGAAATACCAGATTAATAGGACCTCTCATTTTAAAATGTGCACCAAAACACCCAGGGGTACTTCCGCCAACTCACAGGAGCATGCTATTTTAAATGTTCAAGAGAAACATGTTAACACTCAATATGGTAGAAAAGTACATGAAATATTTGATTTATAGTTTTCTTGCTAGGGCTACAATTGTTTCCCTTTATCATATTTTTGTTAAGCTGGGTTTTCAGCAACTATTGTGATAAAAAGTGAGTACCATGTGAAAATTAATGTAGAATGAGAAATGATGGTTTAAAATTCAATCATATTCCTAATGGTGTCCATTCCCAACAATACAACCCAGTAGTAATTGTGGTTATTTAACAATATTTAACAATATATTTTTCTCTCTCTCTCAAATAAGTAAGTCAATTTAAAAAGAGGGAGGTGGTGTGTGCCTGAGTGGCACAGTTGATTAAGTGTCTGACTCTTGGTTTCAGCTCAGGTAGTGATCTCAGGGTTAAGGGATGGATCTCTGTGTCAAGCTCCATGCTGGGCCTGAAACTTGCTTAAGATTCTCTCTCTCTCTCTCCTTCTACTCCTACCCCTATGAGTGAGCTTATTCTCTTTCTCTCCCTCTCAAATAAATATATAAATCTTTTAAAAAATGCTATCTTTTAAATTCAAGAGTATTTTTTCAAACAACTACTTAGTTGTTAAAATACAATTATACATTAAGTAGACTGAATGTCATTTCTTTAATAAACAGGACTGTTAGGTATTTCTTTTGGCCTAGGAGCATAGTGAAAAAATTACTGAATTACTAAGGTTGTGATGAACTAATAAAGTTTGGAAACCTCTATAATAAAAGAAAGTGTTTTATCATTAATATTAGTGTGTGAGCTGCTATCTGTAATGCATGTGGGATTATGGATTTTGGTGGGATTTGTTTTTTTCATGCTTAAAATGATATGTAACATTATCCTTGCTCTTAAGTTATCAAATAATAGGACAAATAAGATATCAATAGAGTTCACACCTCTCAAAATAAGGTAATATTGGGCTTTCAGAAGAAATTATTATTTCAACTAATGTATGCTGAAGCTAAAAATCACACCTCTTATTCTACCTCAATTATCTTAATACAAGCTATTTTTTTGGTCAAGAAGTGTTTGTACTCTTAATTTTTCCTTAGGTTTTAGCCACTAGATGTATAAACTAAGTGGTTTTCTATTTAACATCTGTCATTACATTGGGCACCATGATTTTGCCTATCTAGACATTAAAGGAGTGTCCATATTTGTGGGATGCTATTGCTCAGTCTTTCAACTCATGTTTATAATTCTTAGAGAAGCTCTTGAGAATTGGATCACTCTCGTCATGTGACACTAATGTTAAATGTCTACAACTGACTAAAGCGCAAAATTCAGTGGTCTTTGCCATGAAAAGGCAGACATGTACAACTGGAGTTTATGTGTATAAGCAACAGCAGTCATATTTATACTTCTACAGTAAGCTTGGGTTCTTCAACTGGCACTTCTATCCCTTGGTGGATGTTTATCTAATAAAAAATCCTTAATCTCCTGTCATATCCAGACCCAGATAAGAGATGACAAATCTGAAAATAATTAAACTTCTTTTGATTCAAATATTAAAATTTTGATCCTGATTGGTAATGAATTCCTTCCCTTCATTTGCAAAGTAGATGATGGGATCATTAGACCACTAATTCACCTGTTTAGTTTATGATAATACACTGAAAGTGTAGTGGTCCTTTGTTGTGTCAACTTGGCTCTGATACAATGACCAGATATTCAATTAAACACCAATGTTTGTGTTGCTGTGAAGGTTTTTTTGTTTTTGTCTTTGTTTTTGTTTTTTTGCACATGTAATTAAAGTTTGTAATCACTTTCAAATAAGGAAGATTGCTGGCAGCGTGTCTTTTGTTAACCATGAAACATCCTGATAAAACCATGTTTTCTGCCTTCTTTGCCCATAATATCCATCATCTTATTCTTGATCTATCCTGTCATTGAGAACTGCAATATTAATATCCTTTTTATCCATGATATTGTTTCATCCAGGAAGATAGCAGATATAAAGATTGTATATTAGACTCAGTGGGCAAAGAGTCCAGATTAGAGGAGGTACTAAAGTTGTTCAGCATTTTCATAAACATGACCTATATGTGTATTCAAAAATCAAAATAATGAGAAAACATTTTTTTTTTTAAGATTTTATTTATTTATTTGACAGACAGAGGTCACAAGTAGGCAGAGAGGCAGGCAGAGAGAGAGGAAGGGAAGCAGGCTCCCTGCTGAGCAGAGAGTCCGATGCGGGACTCGATCCCAGGACCCCGAGATCATGACCTGAGCCGAAGGCAGCGGCTTAACCCACTGAGCCACCCAGGCGCCCCGAGAAAACATGTTTTAAGTAAAGTTTAGAGAAGGAAAGTTGTAGGGAGGAAACTAGGTACTAAGATGGCATTCTTGTTTTTCTTGTATTAAGACGTATTTCTTTGATGGAAAATGACACTTTCCCATTCTGAACAGGAAAATTTAAGTTTAAAAATGTCCCTTAGGCAACACTTCTGAGCTATAAGGCAACAAGTTATGTTGAATAAGTTACAGGGGTCCTTAAGACTCAAGGAATGAGTGATTATACTCTGATTTTTATAAGACCTTTCTGTTGATGTTGAATTCAATCACCTATACTCTGCAGTGATTCAGAAGGAGTTTTTCTTCTAATTGTTTTGTCTTCTTTCTTTTATAATAGTTCTTAGAAACATGAAATTTGCATTTTCCATTCTAATTTTGACTCATCTCAAATAAATTAATTAATAAAGATTTTTTTTAAAAGATTTTTTAAAAGTAATCTCTACACCCGATAGGGGACTCACACTTACAACTCCAAGATCAAGAGTCACATGCTCTAACAACTGAGTCAACCAGGCACCCCATTAATAAAAATATTGTTGATTCAGTGAAGCTGAGTTAGGCAGAAATTAATTGATTTCCTTTCATTGCTACATGTGGTATGAATTAGATAATGAACAAATTATTCCTCTCTCTTAAGTTTAATAATATTTTTATCATTTTGTTTACCATCTTAGAGTTTAAAATATTTCTAGTGCTAAGTTGGAACAAAACTATATATTATCAGAATTTTAGAGATTAAATTTATTTTATAATTTACTGGAAGTGTTCCCTTTCCAGCATATTATTATGCAGGTATAGATATTGCATTCATCTTTTTTAGTGGTATAAAAGCTTACCAAAATAGAATAGCACAGATTAAGTTGCTTAAACAAGAGAAATTCATTTCCTTACAAGTCTGGAGGCTGGAAGTACAAGATCAAGTTTCCAGCAAAGTTGGTCTCTTGTGAGCCTCATTTCCTGGCAGATGTGTGTGTACTTACATTGCCCTTCGTCTGTACAAGACCATTTTTGGTATCTCTTCTTCTTATGGGAACACCTGTCCTGTTGGATTAGAGCTCCACTCACATGACATCATTTAACCTTTATTTATTGCCTCCCTGAAGGTCCTGTCTCTACAGGTAGCAGATGGGATGTTTTTGGAGGGAAACACAATTCTGTGCATTACTGATACACTTTACGAGACTGCTACATTTTCTTCATAGTGTTCTGAATAAAAGAACAGAGAAATAGAAACATTCTGAAGATAAAGGAAGTCAATTAATAATGTTCTATTAATTAAAATCTTATTTCCAGTACAAAGTTATACATTTAAGATTCATACGATCATTTCCCCACTTGGAAGCATGCAGTAGAATAGGAAAACTTAAAAGTCCAAACAGATTTTATCTAAAGCAAGCAAGCTGCTTTTCCCATTTCTTTTGAGAATAATCTTTTATTTGTATTCAAATTAACATTTTGGTGTTACTGATGTTTAAAGTGTTTGAATACTTAGAATTTAAGAAATAAAAAGAAATGTTTTCTATTCAGAATTAGACACATATCTGTGGAAGCATTCATGTGTGCCCATGAGTGAACACGCATGTGTGTGTGGACACACACACAGACACGCAGACACACACACACACACACACACACACACACATATCCTAATTCTTTTTTTTTTAAGATTTTTTAGATTTTTTTTAAGATTTTTTAAGTTTTTTTTTTTTATTTTAAGATTTTATTTATCTGAGAGAGAGAGAGTGTGTGAGAGAGAGAACATGAGAGGAGAGAAGGTCACGGGAGAAGCAGACTCCCCATGGAGCTGAAGCCAGATGGGACTCAATCCCAGGACTCCGGGATCATGACCTGAGCCCAAGGCAGTCATTTAAACAACTGAGCCACCCAGGTGCCCCATACATATGCTAATTTTTACTTAACATTGTATTAGTAACCTAAACAGCCAGAAGTTTACACATATAATTGTATGAGCCAAAAATAAAATGTGTTTTTTCAAAGTCAGTTAATTATGGAAGAGTGCGATATTAGAGCAGAATAGTATGTAAGAGTTATATTGATAAAGCTTAGTATATAACCTACAGAGGATGAAGATACTGGACTGAAAATTTAAAACAAAATGAATATGTATATTTGAGAACTGAGACTTAACAGATTCCAATAACAACCCACACTATAATAACTTATATTCATTAAAGTAGAGGTAAGTATAAATTTAATTACCTGCCTGAAAATGCCCAGTCTCTAAGTATTAAATAAAAACATCAAATTGTGTTTTTGCCTCAACTGCTTTTAGAAATTTAAGGTACAGACAAGAAAGTCATAGCATATTGATAGAAATATAATTGGGATTTATCAAGAAGTGAATGCCTGAGAAAAAGCACCTGTATCGCTCCCCTTTCAGTGCCCCAAACCTTGTTAGTTTTGTGTGTGTGTGTTTACGCACATAAGTGTAGTAACATATTACATCACTTCCTACCTTTATCAGAAAGAAAAGGGACCTACGAATGCTGAGATAACTGATGGAGAGCAAGGTAGCCCAGGGGTTAGGACAAGAAGGATGAATAACACTGACCATTCTGATAAGAGAATATAGTTGGCCCAGAAACCTCACCTTTCGTTACTGACAAAATACCAAATGCCCGGGTTGAGCTAAGAACAGCCACATGTGGTCAGTGTATCTATCCACATTCTAAGTTAATATACAACCTCCCCTTTCCTTATCCAAAAACTTAAATTATTCACACAGAAAAAGGGGAAGAATAATCTTGAATTTAATGAGTTGAAACTCAAATCGATAAGAAGTGACAACTTGATTAATTCTAAAACTAGAAAATAACTACAAATAGGAAGACTATGTATTATTTTCTGTGACTTAACAGAATTGAGGACTGATGACCCAAGTAAAATGAGTTATAGACAAATAAATTTACATATTCATATATCTGTTTTTTAATTGGAATTTTCAACCTGCTACAGAGATGCAATTTTTATTAAGAAAAAAAAAAACCTCTCATGATTGAAGGCATTATTTAAAATCTTGGACACTTGTGCTCGCTTCGGCAGCACATATACTAAAATCTTGGACACATGTTACCAAATATTATGAGTAAGAAATAACTGGTTGAAGAAGGCTTTTGTGGAAAGATCATTTGCAGTTGGTAGGAACCATATTTTTCAAAGGTCCTGCACTTTGAAGGTTCATGTCAAATTGGAACTGATAAAAAGCAAATTTGAGAGAGTCTGGGAGGTATGGTAAGAGATGAAATCTCAGACGTAGGAGGGATGGAGAACACACAAGACTAAATATTTGGGGCTTTATTCTAACAGGCTTTTTTACTTTTAAAATAAAGGTGTACAAGAGCCATGACTGAATTTTAAAATGATTTTTCTTTGTATACAGTATGTAGAACAATTTAAAGCAAGGTGGGAATCGGTGAGAGATACCTACTGCAGTAGTCCTGGGGAAAGATAATGATGATTTTGGTTAATGTGGCAACAATGGGGAGTAGATTGCACTAAAATAATTTAATATTTAAGAAGTAAAACAAGATTTGGTTTAGAATGCGTGATATAGATGAGGAATAATATCTAATATATGTTTTTATTTCCGTTTTTCCCAATCTAATGGATAATGATAGCCTTTACTAAAATAGTACTTTTTAAAGGTACAGTCATGATATTCAAATAAATTTAAAATGGACACATCCCAAAACTTTAACATTATGGCCCAGTTAATTCAATTTTACTCACTGAGAAGATAATAGTTCATTCAAAAGAGCACAGCCAAATATATAGGCGATCAAGAAGGCTGAAATAAATTTGTTGTTGTAAAGATGGCCTCTTTCACAATGGGGGATGGAAATCAATGGACTTTCTGTCAAAGTTTAGTTGCAACTCTATTGACAAGGATAGTGTAGATTGCTATTAGTTATTTACTGCTTAGAGAGTTGTCAATAATTTAAGGACAATGCAAGGAAACATGATTTCATAGGATTCCCAGAATTACAGAAGGTAATCTTTTTGTAACCATTTCAAGATTTTCTCAATATTTGGGAATAACTGTGACAAATGAACACGAATCAAAATTTCAGTATTTGAACAATGATTTTGTCATGACCTTGTGAAACTACATTAAAGGTATGGGTAATAAGTTGGATATATGAGTCTGGAAATCATGTGACATTGATTTTACATAGAAGTGGTAATGGAAGTCATTGCTTCAAGAAATGGATTAAGAAGAGAGTAGTTCCTCACCCAAGCTTTGAAGAACACTAATAGTTAATAATACTGTAGAAAAGTCTGCAAAGGGAAGCAGAAAGAGTGAGGACCAATATCAGTGGTGTTTCATATAGAAAGACAAAGAAATTAAGGAGGTCTTATCAGCATTGCTAAATGTTGATGTCAAGTATAATAAGGACAAAATATTTAGACCAAATAAATTACTGCAATTGTAGGGTTGCCTAGGCCACAGAAAATTTGATACAAAAATGTGTATTTCAAGCAGAAAAGAAGTGTATTTCTCTTTTATCCTGTATTGTCAAATGTATAGTCCTAGTTAACAGAAGAATCTCCCCCAGGTGATGACTCAAATGTTGTTTCTCTCATGTTTTATTTCCCACTATCCTCAATGCCTCTCATCTTTGTCTATACCCAGGCAACAGAAAGGAAAACAAAAGAACATGGAGAAACCCTCTTCTTTAAAAAAAAAAAAAAAAAAAAAAAAAATTGTTTTTTTTATTAACATATATTAGTAGCCCCAGGGTACAGGGCTGTGAATCGCCAGGTTTACACACTTCACAGCACTCACCATAGCACATACCATCCCTAATGTCCATATAACCCAACCACCCAGAAACCCACCTTCTTAAAATTTCTGGCTCATAAATGATACATCAACTTAAATCTCATAGCCTAGAACTGTTGTTATTACCCACATCTAAATTCTAAGGGAGACCTATGTGCTCAAGAAGGAAAAACAACGCAAATTTTGGTGAAAACCTATAGGTCTTTATAACATATATCTATTGAATTTAGAGATACTGTTATCATGAACCACAAAGGACTGATAAGGTAATGAGATTGGAGTGGACCGAGAAATAAAAGAAAAGGCAGTAGGTTCCACTGTGCTTTCAAATCTGAGTGCCAAGAAAAGCAGGGTATGACTAGAAGTTAGTAAGGAATATGAAGCTGAGTTTTTGTTTTTTTCCATTATCATTTCCATTCTCCTCCTCCTCCCCTTTCTCCTCTTTTTTCTTCTTGTTATTATTATTATTACTATTAGATTTTAAGGAAAGTTTCCTAAGAATGTGCAAAAATTATAAGACTATATGGGGAAAGATTGAGAAAATAAGAAAGAAAAATATTTATTAATAATTTAAAAATGCCTGAGAGAGAAGGATGGGAAGGATACGTACGAACAAAGAAACATTTCCGCCATTGAAAGGAATATGAGTTAAGTTACTCATGCCCTTTGAAGGAGACAATATACTGTTCTCTAACAGCACTACCAAAAATTGCACAGCTTCTCAGAAGAAGGAGAAGATGGTAATACATTTATTTAACTTGATATTTTTGGTAACCACTGAGCTTTTATTTTATGGTATGGAGTAAAATCATTTAAGAGTAACATTGTAGAGAGGAGCGTCGCGCTGGCCAAGCGGACAGGCACTTCAGAAAACATCTAAATATGGTGCCCTCTGGAAGAAAACATACAGGGATATCTGGGAAGACATCAATGGAGGATCAGGTTATAAGAGCCTATGACTTTGAGAAGGAAGATAAAAAATATCTGAGTGGTTCAGAGGAGGATGTTATGGAAGGGAAGACCCCAGTAATTGAGAAGCGTGGGAAGAAAAGGACTTCTGCAGCAGTATTTGAAGATATGGGGGGTGAAGTAAAAATATGCTGGAAAGATTTGGAGCTGACATTAACAAGGCTCTTCTTGCCAAGAGAAAAAGACTAGAATTGTATACCAAATCTTCTCTCAAAACTAGTAACCAGAATACTGAACATGTTTGGAAAACCCAGCAAGAGCAAAGGCAGAAGCTTAACCAAGAATATTCTCAGCAATTTCTGACTTTGTTTCAGCAGTGGGATATAGATGTTCAGAAATCTGAGGAACAAGAACAAAAACTAGTTAACATGTTTCCACAGCAACAAAAGGTTTTTCAACAATCTAGAATTGTTCAGAGCCAGAGACTGAAAACAATTAGACAGTTGCATGAGCAGTTCATAAAGAGTATGGAGGACTTGGAGAAGAATCACGATAGTCTACTTACTGGTACACAAAATGAACTTAGAAAAGAAGTGGTTATGTTGCAAAAAAAAAAAAAAATTATGATGGAAACTCAGCAGCAAGAGATGGCAAGTGTTCGAAAGTCTCTTCAGTCCATGTTATTCTGATGACTCTTTGAAGGAAGAACTTGAACCTAAGTAATATGATACAATTACAACATTAGCTAAGAGGCATGTAATTCTTTTAGAGTGGTTTAAAAATTCTAGTTTAAAATAATACATCGTGTTAATTGTTAGCTTAAGTGCAAGAGCCTTCCTTCTGTTAACCTTCAGATAAAGCTGAACAGTTACGTGAGTCCAGATCTTTAATAGTAATAGTGAATTTTTCTCTTTAACACTTGTTAATTAACTTTTAGCAATAAAGATGATTTAATTAAAAAAAAGTAACATTGTAGGAAATATAGTAGGAAATGGATGAGATAGCAGGCATGGAGAAAGAGTTAGAAGTTTGAAGAAAGGAAGTGGGGAAGTTGTTCTGAAGAAAAGATTCACGGTAGCCATACTCTCGGTTTTGAAGGGGAAAAAACCACTTTATTAATATTATAAAAATCTAATAGAAACAGAAAGAAGAGAAATCTGCACATAGATGAGGGCAATAGTAAGCAGTAAAGGAGAATAAGACAAAATATCAAATCAAGTACTTAAAACATCCAGCCTCATTAGTTGGGGAAGCACCGTGGAGACAGCCAGGCTGGAGCCCCGATTGAGAGGCCTGGGTGAGCGTCCTCCCCTCTGGTGAGACTTCCAACTGACCATGTGCATAAGGGCCATATTCATAGGGCAAATGATGAGGTCTGAAGTTAACCATGTGTTTGCCTACATATGCAGCATGGAACAAGCTGTATTCCTATGTTGTCATGTCTTTACCTCTTCAATGAGCTTGGGCCATATGTGCTTTCCTCCCCTCCCAGATTCCCTTCTGGGGGCCAGACCAGCCTGGAGCCAGAAGTGATGCAAAACAAGAGTTACATGTTTGGTGTCCAGACCAGAAGGGCCAGTTCTGACCTGGAAGCCAGCTAATGTGAAACTAATCAGACTCCCACAGTCACTCAGGCAGCACACGTCTCACATACAACATGCAGTTTGAGATGTTATGCAGGACAAATCACAGAAACCTCCATCCACACAATGCAGAGGTAGAGTTTAAAATACAAATGTTTGGAAATGTAGTTGAATGGCTAGCAAAACATATAGACTAATTTTTCAGTTAGAGCTCTATTTTCTTTGAGTTTTTATGAAACTAATATTCTCTGTTACATGACTTTCTCCCAGAATAGGTAACAGTTGGGTATAGGCACAGACGAGCAATCACTGGGTCAACCCAGGGTTGGTTTTGTACTAGATTGGTATAATAAGCAAATAGGATCTAAAGAATTACTGGAAGTACAGAATGTGCAAACTGGTATGGATAAGACATGAAGAAAAGAGAGGGCTCACTGGTGGTGCCAATTTGTCCTGCCAATGAGAGAAAGTCAAAAGAGTGAATTTAGTTTGAGCCATAATGGGAGTAGAAGAACAAGCAATGTAAAATGAGTGAGAATAGTCAAGGAATGAAATATCTGAACTACTGGGTTTTCAACGGAACATTTATAAATACTGACAATGATCCATTCTAAGATTTTTTCTAAAAAGGGAGCAATCTAGGTGCAATGGAAGGGAAGATAATCAGAAATGAATTGGTTAAGCAATTGAGAGTCCATGATTTTGAAATCATTATTGATGATGGCAAGGATTGGGTGGAGAAAAAAATGGAGCAAGTCCTAAATTTTAAAATAATTTTGGGGGCGCCTGGGTGGCTCAGTGGGTTAAAGCCTCTGCCTTCGGCTCAGGTCATGATACCAGTGCCCTGGGATCAAGCCCCGCATGGGGCTCTCTGCTCAGCAGGGAGCCTGCTTCTTCCTCTCTCTCTCTGCCTGCCTCTCTACCTACTTGTGACCTGTCTGTCAAATAAACAAAATCTTAAAAAAAAAAATAATTTTGGAGGAGAGCAGCAGATAAAATTGTTGATGTGTGTGGGAAAATTTTTAAATAAATGGCATGGATACGATTCCAAAGGCAGAATTGTTGGTTCATTTGCTGGATTATTTTGCAGGAAGATAAGGGGGTTGTTTTTCAAAATAAGCAGTGGAACAGCAGGTACAGTGACCCAGTCTCTCTTCATATTAAGCTGTGAGAATAGATCCACAACTCAAGAGGGTGGCAGGGAAAATAGTGCCTTCCAAATAAGGGCAAATTTTAAGTTCAAGGAATAGAGAGAGAGATGTCGAGTCTGCTAAATTTGGACTAACAGCTGCAAAATTCCCACTAGGAGGATTTGGGAGATAAGGAAATTATAATATTTTCATGTGCTAATTAATACCTTATTAAGTCACTTTTACCTAATCTTCATAAGGGAACTATACTGGCATTCAATTCCGGATATGCTTTGCCCATGAATACAGAGAGCAACGGTGCTTCCTTTGGAGCACGTGTTCTGTACCAAAAAATCAGGAAACAAAAAAATCTTTATTTTAAAATATTCTTTCTCACAGTTTATTCGAGTACATATTTTGTTATCGAATATGATGGGATTCATAATGGGGAACTTTAGTCACATGTTCTAATTCTCACAAGAAGGTTAAGTCCCAACATACATGAACTACCAATACTCAAGGAATTTGAGCAGGACCTTAGTATACGGCATAAAATCCAAACTGGAGAAACTTTTATCTCTGTTGATTCAAAAGAACTGTGAGACCTCCAAGGGTCAAAACCTTTAACATTTCTCAGCCCTGAATTGATGACGCATACAGGTAACATCTGTTGGTAATTATCATCAAAATTTTTGGAGTATTTAGTATATTAAGAATATGCTAATAGACTCCACTACTCTGAGTAAGGAAGTATTTCCTTACACAATATAGATGGTTAGAAATACTGCCTGCAGAGAAGGGTATGCATTGCATTTTCAAAACAATTTATGAAAATATAATGGGGTACTCATCCTGACACAGATTCTTATTCTCATGGATGATGATTCTGGTCTATTTTAAATAAAAAGTAAGAAACGTTACTGAATATTTGATTTAGAAAAATAGATTCATAATGCTTCACCAGAAATTATCTCCTAATTTTATTTAAATTTTCTGGATATGGAAACACCGATGGTTCTTAGGTTGATGAAGCCTTATTTGTTTAGAAATGAGCAATGGCACCCCCACAGGGTCACAGAGAAGCTTTTATCAGTAACAGCCTTTAGGCCACAGTTTGCAATCAGTGAATATTTATATTAGTAGCAATTGCACCAGACAGTAATTATCTTATCACAGAGGAAAAGGTTAAAAAGAAGCTTCTCCATTGGACACCCACTGTGTGGATAATTAAGTATCTCCATGGCTTCTTTCATTACTGCATTCAATAATAGTTAAATACTAGGGAACCTAGCTATAATCAGACATGATTTGATGAGACATAGAGAAAGATAGGAACAAACAATTTTTGTCTCTAGTTTTACTTGCTAAATTTCTTAATTTGATAGACAATGGTAAACATTTTTATAATATCCCCTAGATACCCACTGTTGTCCAATGAACAAAGTTATTAAGTAGAAACACTTAATTGCATCTTGTGACATTCGACAAAATATATTAGGATACCTAAAGCAATTTTTTTTTCTTTTAAAAGTAGATTGAAAGTTATTTGTGAAGATAATTCTTAAAGGCAATTTATTTCTGACACATTTAGGTGATATTTAAAATATTATTTTTGTCAGACTGGGGTAATAGACTCCTCTGTATTATTCATCCCTTGAAGCCAGTGAAGATCTTTCAAATAAGGGTACATCCATGCTCTCTTTCAGGTTATTAAAATAAAATTTCTTTAACAAAATAGTAATATAGGCTATTAAATGTCACCTGAGAAACACTGAAAAATAATGCATTAAATTCGACTAAAATTAACTCAGTAAAATTGAAAGAAATGCTAATAGGTCTTGTTTTGTTTTGGGGTAGGGGAGAGGCAGAAGGAGAGGGAGAGAGGATCTTAAGCAGGCTTTACTCCCAGCATGGAGTGCTTTGCCAGTGGTTTGAGAAAATCAAGTGAGAAGAGAGAAAATCAACTAAGCCACCCAGGCTACCTTGCTAATAACATTTTTATATTATCTCAATCTTCAAAGTAAGACAGCCAGTTATTTTACCAACAAAAGGGTTTACTTGGAAAGAGCAAATACTTCCTTTATTTGGAAAGGAATTGCAATTCAGAATGTGCAACCACAGGCAAACCATACGCAAGTTAGAGATCAAAGAAGCTCATACTTTATAGAGAAAAAAAGGAGGTCAGGAGGGACTGCTCTGAATGAAAGTCCATTGGAGGAGAGTAAGAGTTCAGGGGTGGCTCTGGTTTCTCATTGGCTGAGTTGTGGCATTTTCTTTTTGGTTGAGATTGTTTCTGGACAAGGGGCAGTTCTTCCTTCCTCCTGCTGAGAGAGTGAAGTAGGCTTTTTCCTGTTATGGTCAGGTAGGCAGGAAAGCTTCCCCAACTGGCTTCACAGCTCCATCTTAAATGACATTTCCTTTATTCACTTTCACATTATACAAATAAGGAGCTTGATGCTTCAGTTTTTGACAAAAGATACTGACTCAGTATGTAGATCATACCAATTTCTTCTCTTCTACCTGCCTAAACTTTCCATTCAGAGCTCCTGTTTCTGTAACCTGAGAATGTGAAGTAGGCCCAGAGAATGACTGCTTATGCATTTATTTATTAATCCAACAAAACATGAAGCAGCCACTATCCCTCAGGCACTCTTCTAGATATGGGCTGCAGAGAAAAACAGGGTAAAATTGTTTCACTGAAAGAAATTAGGGTGCCACATCAATGGTTAGCAAAGACTGGAATTATCTCATTACATGATTTTGCTAGAGTGAATTCTAGTATTCTAAAGTAGGTAATTGCTCAGGTCACAACATTGCATCTTAGACAGCAATGTTTTCACAGATTAGGTTTCTATCCATATTCATAAAAAAAAATTTTATATAATAAATATTTATTGATCTCCAGAATTTTGCCACTTACCATTACTCGTGCCAAGTGAGCAATACAGGCATGGATTTCTGCACCTGGTCTAGTCTAATGGCCTCTGGTCGTTTAGGAGGGGCCAAAAACAAAAAACTGAGGAGTCAGAGAGTTTGAGATGAGGAACCTGTATGATAGTGGGAGAGCTAGGAGCATGGGGTATCAAGAAAGCTTTAACAAGAAAATGATTCAAAGACAGAATGGAGAAACTAAGTAAAAATGCTACTGATAATTTAAATAAAAAAAAGACAAAGAAATGACAGGTGAGTTTGGCAAATAAAATTTGTTGCTAAACTTACAAGAATAATTTCGTTTTAAAAAATCAGAATTTGAGTTCCTGATTGTAGTTGAGAAATGGACCCATGGTAAATATGTCTTCCAAGAAGTTTTCATGAAGGGGCCCCTGGATGGCTCAGTCAGGTAAGTGCCTGCCTTCAGCTCAGGTCATGATCCTGAGGTCCTGGGATCAAGCCCTCCTCAGGCTCCCTGTTCAGTGGAGAGCCTGCTTCTCCCTCTCCCTCTGCCTGCCGCTCTGCCTACTTACGCTCTCTCTCTCTGTGTCGAAAAAGAAAAAAAAAGATTTGATGAAATAAGTCAGAAGTGGAGATAGGTCTTTATTTTTAAGGCTGGAAAACATTTGATCAGGGTTCCTAATATAAGGTTGATGAGTAAGTTTATGGAACTGAATGGGGGGAAATGTGCATGTTTATTTTCACTGACTTCTATTTAAATCCAGCTTTTCTTTCAATTATTAATATAGAGAAAAAATGCAAATAACTTGTTTATGGGGTGCCTGGCTGGTTCAGTAGGTTAACCATCTGCCTTTGGCTCAGGTCATGATCCCAGGGTCCTGGGATCCAGCCCCACGTCTGGCTCCCTGCTCAGTGAGGAGCCTGTTTCTCCCTCTCCTCCCTGGTCCTGCATCTCTCGTTATCTCTGTCTCTCTGACTCCAATAAATAAATAAAATCTTAAAAAAAAAAACAACTTTGTTATATTTGTATCAATAATAGAAACCATAAAACTTTAAAATGTTTTAGCTATTCCACATACAGAGAAATGTTATTTACATTCAGATATTTATTATTATTCAGAAATTACCATGTCTATGATTCTTGCTTCTAGTTCTTATTACTAAATAAGCAAAGACATATATACTATATCAAAATTGTTGTTTTTAGTATTTTTAATATTTTAATTGTGGAATAATTATATATTTACGGAAAGTTGCAAGAATAATCCAGTGGTTTCTTCAGCCAGTTTCCCCAAATAGCAAACACTTTATATTAGCACTATAATTTTGTCAATCTCCCCACTAAAAATTCGTACTTTACTAATAACTAAACTCCTAACTTTAATACTGATTTCAACTCCAAGTGCTTTCTCATTTTATATCCACTTTCTGGAATATACTGGCCCTCCTTCTTTGAATATTCAAATTCTATCCATGCTTTGACATAGTTTAAAATGCCCACGATGTGTACAGTTTATGGCATTGGTGTAGGCACCTTAAATAATATATTTTGTGACTTTTTATCACTACTGTGATAACCATACAATTTAATATACTTCCAAATGTAAGTACGTTAAACATGAGAGTAGATGCATGAAAATTGATGTAAAATAAAGTTTTAAAACTGAAAAAACTGGGGTTCTTAACTTTGGACAATAAGACTGCTGGCCTGGGAGGGAAACAGTAAGACCAAGTATATTGATAGCAAGCTAGCTAGATAGCTAGAGAAAGAAGTGGCTGAAAGGGACTCTGGAAATAAAGAAATTGTTATGAAACAATATTTTGGCTAATTCTTTTTTTTTTTTTTAAGATTTTATTCATTTATTCGACAGAGAGAGAGAGAGAGCACAAACAGGCAGAGTGGCAGGCAGAGGGAGAAGGAGAAGCAATCTCCATCACTGAGCAGGGAGCCTGACATGGGGCTGGATCCCAGGGTCTTGGGATCATGACCTGAGCGGAAGGTGGACACTTAACCAACTGAGTCACTTAGTGTCCCATGACTAATTCTTCTTAAAAGAATATGTCTATAGTGTTTTATGAAGTTTTTTGAAGTAACTAATAAGAATTGTTATATTGTGGTATGTTTCAATTTTATGCATTCTTTATGTTATATTTTCATAACTTTTTAAAAACTATAAATAGAATTGTATCATACAGTTCCATTATTGAGACATATCTTTTTGATAAAAATCTAATAATAAGTAGTAGAAGTTAACATTAAGAAGTAATATGAATACTAAGTTTTATTCGCTTACCTGACCACATAAAATCTCAACTTACCGTTTAATAGAGTTGATGTGAGTTTTCACTATTTATAAGCTTCAGCCATTCAATGGTAATTAGCATGAAGGTGTTATGCACTCTTGTCCTAATACAGGTTTCCTTTTAACCTTTCTAAGAGGTCCTGCTATTTTTTGCTTCATTGCTTTGCTTTATTGAACATTATACGACATGGCAAGCAATTAAATATGATTGTGTAGGAAATTAAATCAGCAAAAGTGCATTAATGGTCAGGTTTAAATACACAAAAGCAACAAAATTGAAGTAAAGGTTGCAGTTCTATATTTAACTTACCTTATTGTGTCCAGGTACTATAGAATGTAAAAATGTGTTAAATCATTCATGCTTTGAAGAGCATAAAAATATTTCTTCACAGTGGATTTACTTGATGACAGGATTTAAAGTCCCCTTATGAAAGGTTCATAATTATCCTTATTTAATAACCTTCCCAGGGTTAGTTTTTATTTGTTATCTCATTCTTGGCAGAATGGGGCTAAATTCTAAACAGGCAAAGTACTTGAATGTATATGTAGTATTTACTGATTATCTATTTTCAACATATAAAGTAAATATATTTGAATATCACATCACTCTTTCATTTTTTGTCTTTGTTTCACAAAAAAAGACAGTTTGGATTAGTGAAAATAATTTCAGTGGAAAATGAGTCTGGACTAGAGATTAAAAGAGTTTTCATTAATTATTTTTAATTAAAAGATAAATTATATCCTATGATAAAAATGAATGGACAGTTTTTCAAAATATAAGTTACAAATATTCATGAAGTAGAAAATCTTGGAGACCATGAATTTTTTTTTTTAATTGATAAAAGAATATTTCCACACAAGTCCCTAGCCCAAATGGTTTCTTTGGTATTTTCTTTTGAACTTTCTGATGAGAGAAAATTTCCTTACTTTAAAAATGAATCCAGGGGGGCGCCTGAGTGGCTCAGTGGGTTAGGGCCTCTGCCTTCGGCTCCGGTCATGATCCCAGGGTCCTGGAATCGAGCCCCGCATCAGGCTCTCTGCTTAGCAGGGAACCTGCTTCCTCCTCTCCCTCCTGCCTGCCTCTCTGACTACTTGTGATCTCTGTCTATCAAATTAAAAAAAAAAAAAAAAAATGAATCCGGGGCACCTGGGTGGCTCCGTCGTTAAGCATCTGCCTTCAGGTCAGGTCATGATCTCCAGGTCCTGGGATTGAACCCCTTTAGGGGCTGCAGGCTCAGTATGGAGTCAGCTTAAGGATTTTCTCTCTCTCGTCTGCCCCCCCACCCCCGCTCATTCTCTCTCTCAAATAAATAATATATTTTTTTCTTTTTAAGTATTTTATCTATTTATTTGAGATCATGGCCTGAGCGTAAAGCCGACACTTAATGGACTGAGCCACCCAGGCACTCCTAAATAAATATTCAAAAAAAGGTGTTAAACTTTTTAACTGAATTTGTAGTAGAGGGCACAAGAATCTGATTATTTCGCTTTTGGTAAAACATCACTCAAAATTTCACAAAGTTTAAGTTTGATTTAAATTTTTGAACTGGATTTTTTAAATGGCAAATATTATTATTGCAATTAGCTGAGTTTCTGTGTGGAGAAACAGTGAGATGGGAGCGAAATGAAAGAGAGAAATTCTAGGCCTAGGTATACAGACTATTCTTATAAGATTAATGATTAAAAAGAACCTTCTCTGGAGTCACGACGCTAGTCACAGCACTAGTACTACACAGATCACATGCACACAAATCAGTCTTTAAAATGAAAGCTACTTATCAATGGTATCCCTGGATAGCAATTCAAGAAGCTTTATTCTGTAGTGTTATATACATGTTAGACAGTTTAAAAGAGCACCAGGGGTTCTAACAAAATTAAGGATGTGCTGTTAAAAATCACAGAATTTTACAAATAAAAGTTCTGATTGCTTTCCACACAAAAGTAACAGAAAAGCTTTTGTTTAAAAAGAGAAACATTTAGTGAAAAGGCTCAAATAGCAACATTTTTCTTTCTTTTTTTTTAAAGATTTTATTTATTTATTTGACAGAGAGAGAGATCCCAAGTAGGCAGAGAGGCAGGCAGAGAGAGAGGGGGAAGCAGGCTCCCTGCTGAGCAGAGTCTGATGCAGGGCTGGATCCCAGGACCCTGAGATCATGACCTGAGCCAAAGGCAGAGCCTTAACCCATTGAGCCACCCACACACCCTGCAAAATTTTCCAGTACGGGATTTGGTGGCTAGAAAAGGAAAGGTCATACAGCTATTGAGAACCTCATAAGTCTAGCATGTAAAATTATAGGAAATAAACGCTGATACATGATGCAAAATGAGAAATTGAGAAGCTTCCCTTCACAAACAATATTTTTTTTTAGATTTTTTTATTTATTTATTTGACAGAGAGAGATCACAAGTAGGCAGAGAGGCAGGCAGAGAGAGAGGAGGAAGCAGGCTCCCCCGCTGAGCAGAGAGCCGGATGTGGGGCTCGATCCCAGGACCCTGAGATCATGACCTGAGCCGAAGGCAGAGGGTTAACCCACTGAGCCACCCAGGCGCCCCCACAAACAATATTTTACATCGGTATATTGATGACATGTCACCTGAGGCATTAGAGGTTTCATGTAATATACTGAAAACAACATCTTCTCAATGCAGGCTGATGAGGCAACAGATTTCACCAATAAATGCCAAGCTGTAGCATTTGTCAGATTTGTTAAGTGGTTGTAAAATTCAATGCGATATAGTCTCCCACAAATAACACCTGAAACAGGAAAGTAGCAAAATATATTTAATAGTTTGTCTTCCTATCTGGAAACAAAATGTCTATCTTAGAATTACTATGTTTGTATCTAGAGAGATATTTGGCTTCTTGAGAGGTTTTGCCTCCTTTTTAAGAAAAGAAACTCCTGACTTTATTATAATATACTGCGCTTTTCACAGGGAGATGCTGTGTCAAAAATTCTTGTCGTTGAAAGGAAATAGTGCCAGATAACGCCAGAAAATGGATTTATATTTTTAAAATATTTCACTCAAGAATGTTAAAAAAATGTATGAAAGCCTGAAGAAACGTAAGTCACCTGATATGTGTAGACATCAGTGCACTGCTCATCAGAGGAAGAGGCTTCAAGAAGTTCTTAAGGTGTTTGAGTTGAAAGATGAATTGCAGGAATAATTTTACAAAAATGATAAGCCATATTTCCCAGAGTGTTTTCGAGATGAAGAATAGCTGGAAAACTAGCCTTAATTAGCGGATAATTTATATCACTTGAACTATTTGTAGAAGTCTGTGATATCCTAGATAAATGTTTTTATTTCAAGTGACAAGATTCTTGAATTTAAAAAGAAAATGATATTTGGAAAAAAATTATTAAGTAGACTTAAATCTTGATATGTTTGCATTAATGCTTGGGCTTCTGAGTACAAAAGGATATCAGCAAGTCACAATGGTAGTGAGAACTGTCTGGAAACACTGAAGAAATTGAACAGTATTTTCCCATGCTGCTAACGCAAGTTCAAGATTATATTAAAAATAAAGCCTTTTTCTGAATCTTTTGCTGAGTTTGATAATTTTCCTCAGGGAGAAGAGGGATAAGTGTGCAAGATCCAGAGTAACTGTACACTAAAGATTATACACTGATCTCTCCCTAGGTGAGCTAGAGATTTCTATTAAAAGGGGAATTCTGCCATTGATTAAAAAAAGAAAAAAAAAACCCAACTTTTACATTTGTGAACAACATTTTTCTTCTTTATAGGTGCCAAGAGAAAGAACTAAAATAATCTCACTTAGGTTGAAATGAGATTGTTCTTCTCTAAGCCAAGACTCTGAATCAAGTGCTATATGTCAAAAACAACTACAGGTTTCCATTTATGAAGGAAATTTCATTCTTAATATTTGGTTGCAAAAATAACACATTTCTTACATACATAGGCTTTCTGAAAATGCCAGGAAGCCAACACATTTTCAACTGTAAGTCATACTAATTTGTAGTTTTATTAAAAGGAAAACAACATGGAAAACAATCCTAGCTATGGTTAAATTTTAGAGTGGGGCAGACCTAGTTGATCTGTACAGTAATAGATAATGCCAGGAATGTTTATTAATAAATATCACAATAAGACTACTTAAAATTGTTGAATAGAAGAATCCTTGAACAAAATTCATTTTAGTAGCATTAGTATCGGGTATTTCCATAATATAAATTTTCCAAGGGTTGACATGTGGTGATATATCCCATAATTATTTAAATTGGCCATACTAACAATAACTTGGAAAGATAAATGATAGAGTGATAAAGTTTCCCAACACAGTTTCCTAGGCCAAGGCCATTATTCTTCTCAGGAAGAGGAATATGATAGGAAATGTTGAAAGTATAAAGCTGTCAATCACAGGATGAAAAATAAGACAAAAAGAATACAATATCTGATTGACAATGTGACAACCAGGGTTTTTAGGCATCTAGGAGAACCTTCCTTTTCTTATTGGAATCAGCAGAAAATATCTGAAGGTTATCTATTCATAAAGTGTTTCTGAAGAAAGCTGGTTTAATATCTTTTAATAGGAATAATTGTCCAATTCTTGTCATTTGAAAATGGTTGATATTTTTGTTGGAAAAGATTTAGCCAAAGATCAATTCCTTTTCATTTTACTTTTGTACAGGAACATCAAGAGTACCTGATAATTTCTCTATTAGTGATGTAATACTTTTCCTGCCATGTTTTCTAGAATACGAATTACCCAGTTTGAGTTTATGTAGTGGTGCATTGGTTGGGTGGTGAGGATAGGCAGTCCGTAGTTACTGATGATAAAATGGAAAGTTCTGAGTATTCTTACAATTTTTAGCTAAAAAAAAAAATTGTTCAGTTTGTATGAGTGAAAATATTTCTTGTGACCTCTAGGTAACCTCTCCCCAGGATACAGTCTATGACTTCCTGAGAAGAGAACTCACAGATCCATTAGGAGTAAAGATAAAAGGGTTGGCCATGAGAATTGCAGGAAGCCTATTAGTGTAAATACATTTAATTTTCATGTTCTTCTTATCTGTTTAACTTTTCTGAAAGATTGTAGGTGATGAGGTCAGCCTTTTACTAATTTGTCATGTCTGATTTTAAATTCATAAGCTTTACTTAGAAATTTTTCCTGTTTCTGCCTTTCCCAATTTGGCAGGTTCTTATGAAGTTAAACATAATCTTACCGTGCAGCTACCCAGTTGTGCCCAGGTCAGCGATGTAACTGACAGGGAAAGAGCATGAGGGAAAATTTTGGAGTGATGGTTTCTATTTTATTGTGGTGATGGATTCATTAGTATACACAAGAATGTATGTACTTGTCCAGTGCATAGAATTTGCAATTAAAATAACTGGATTTTATTATGTATAAGCAATAGCAATAAAGTTTATTTTATAAAATGATATTTTGAGAACCAAATCTTTTTTTTTTCACTTTTTCCAATGATCAATAAAATACTGACATTAAAAGTCCAGAAGCAGACATATTCTGATTTAAGCTACATTGTGCCTGGAATATTTCTCTTGAGGTTTAGAATATTTCACCTTGGAACCAAGTATTAAACATCAGGCAAAAGAAAAAAATGATGTCATTTTTGTTAGGCTAACCTCATATTTAAAAATAATTTACATTGTAAAATGGTAATTGTTGTCAAAACATATGGGCAGAGGGAGAATCTTAGTATGCCATCTATAAATTTTTAGCTCCCCCAAAATGTGCAACTTTTTGAGAGGGTCTCCTTTTATTTTTTTATTTTTTTTTTAAAGATTTTATTTATTTATTTGACAGAGATCACAAGTAGATAGAGAGGCAGGCAGAGAGAGGGGGGAGCAGGCTTCCTGCTGAGCAGAGAGCCCAAAGTGGGGCTCTATCCCAGGACCCTGGGATCATGACCTGAGCCTAAAGCAGAGGCTTTAACCCACTGAGCCACCCAGGTGCCCTGAGGGGTGTCCTTTTAATGTTTAGAATTGTTTCAATTAAATATGAATTAAACTACTTCTGTTAATTCTTTCATTCACTTATATATTCAACAAATACTTTGTAAGTCTTCAAGCAGACATAGTTTCCATACTTATGAAACAGGCACTCTGATGGGATACAGATAATAAATTAATGATGTTATAATTAAAATTTGTGATGAATGCTGATAAAGAAAAAAAAATGAAGTTCTAAGAGAACATATTACAGAAAATCTCAATGTAAGAAACTCTGCTAAAGAAATGACTTTTAAGCTAAGCAACAAATAATATGTGTGGATGCATAAACTACTTTTACATGTATTATGGACTAAAAAATGTGTCCATTTTGCCAAAAGCTACTTCTTTTGAGAATAGCATAGGCTGAATGTTTAAATAATTTGTGTCTATTCGTATTTGAATAGGCATTTTTTGCATTTCACTGAATTTTAAGATGGCTTCAAATGGCTTTTTTGGCTGAATTACACCTACTTCTGTGCACTGATACCATAGCTAGTGCAATTTGTGGAAGGGATAATGCCAGAATGTTATTTTAAAACCTCATTTTAAAAAATAGATATTATAATGGCATTTTGGGAATTTACTATTTTTTTTATCAATGGTAATACTTTATTATTAAACACAGTTTACAATCAACTAAATTAACTCAAATAATGACGTTTTATGCATTCATTGTACCAATTCCTTTTATAAAAATGAGAACATATTTTAATAAAAGCTTTTTGTAAATATGTAAAACTATTCATCTTGGTATGAAAAGACTCTGGCTTCTTTCAGTATTATCTCTGGGTAATCTTTGGAAAGAGGGGCACCAGATTTAGTATTACTTGTAATACCACAATCACATAAGTCATTTCATTATACAGTTGTCCTTATGACCCACATCATGTGCGGTGGGTATAGTCTAGGCCAACAAACGTTTCATCAAGGGGCACTTGAGTCTTCAGTAGGTTAAGCATCTGCCTTTGGCTCAGGTCGCGATCCCAGAGTCCTGGGATAGAATTCTACATGGGGCTCCCTGCTCTGTGGGAAGTCTGTTTCTCCCTCTTCCTCTGCCCCTCACCTTGCTTGTGCTCTCTCTCACTCTCAAATACATAAATAAATAAATAAAGGTATTAAAAACAACAACAACAAATGTTTCATCAGAGATTGGGGTTATGATGAGAATATGAGCAAGATAAGGACTTGTTTATGATACTTTCTATTTGATTTTAGGAGAACATGTAGTAAATTACAACCAAGTAAATTATAAACCAAAATGCTAATATTTTCGTGAAGTTTCAAAAATTAAACTCTTCCCTTTGAAAAATAAAATTAAAATAATGAAATCCAAACTTATGTTTGCATTATAGTTAGGGTTTGTGTGGAATGTTTCAGAATAATAATAGTAATCATTATATTTATTAACTTACAAACAAGTAACAGATACTAATATTAATCTTATAGTACTGTAGTTGTTAATTTTCTAATCTTCATCTAGAATTTGAGTACCTTAAATTCAGGCCTTTTTGTCTAGCATAGTGTTGGCCACAAAGTAAATGATAGGTAAATGTTTGTTTCTTCAAGCTTTTTTCCTAGCAAATTCTTTGGAGGCTCATATTGATTAGCGAACATGTTTCTGAAAAATTACATTTAAATTTTAGTAAAGAAACAATGTGAATCAATCTTTCAGTCATTAGGCATTGGAATAAATTCTTCTGTGACTACTCTTGGGAAAGAGAGGCCAAGATAAGGGAATTGGAATACCAAAACAAAATGAAGTAAGGATGTTTTAATGTATCAACATTCAATTTGCATCCACATCATGTGCCCCACTGTTAGCCAAGCATACCAAAATAACATGTAAAAGCTCCCACATTTGATGCTGTCTCCCATTTGTTATTCTCTAATCTGATGTAGATATTAATTTAAATTAATTTCATTGGAATGATAATATAGGAAAGCTAAAGAGAAGAACTGTGTGATTGTTTCAAATCTTCAAGCACTCTCAGAGAAAAAAAGAGACTGAGAGAACTCATATTTGAAGAAAATATTTTGAAAATGGTCATAAATTACACCATTGTTTCTTAATTTCCTCCATAAATTTTTGAATTTCGTAATATGGTATTCAAAAATTCAAATTCTTGCAAGACAGAACTGTATCTATATCCTTCAGCAAATGATGTAGCATTTTCAGCTCTCCTTTATCATAGATTCATCTTAACATTATGTACCTTAGCTTAGGTCCTGTAATTTTTGTGCCTCTAGCGGCTACAGAATGGAAAGGGGTCAATGAGAGGCACCCTTGTAGCACAAAATGTGTAGTGCCTGAGAGAAAATACACATTACCTTGGATCCTGCTTCTCTTAATTTAAGGTCCTGAAAACCCCGTTGTAACTTTCCTGATAGGTTTTTCTCACAGGGGCCCTTCTCCCCTTGTTTATATTTCATGCCCTCATAGTCTCCTCTTTTATCCTACCTCTAATTCATATATATGTATATATTTCCTGAAAATTTTTCCCCGCAAAATATAAGGTTATGTATCCAGAGGAACATAGGAAACAAGAAGAAACATAAGAAATTATAAATTTTAATCATCTCAAACAGAAATTAGAACATAGTTGGAACATAAGTTGAATTTGATGTTTTCTCTGTCAGCTCTTAATTGAACCCGTTATACACACTCATCTTAAGGCTACCCTGTCTAAAGTTTCACACACCCATTTTATCCCTGAGGAGAGTTAATTCAAAATTCACGTTTGTATAAACATCCCAGATTGCTTTTATTTCAAGTATCTTTTTTTTCTCCGTGTCAGGAAGCCATAATATTGGGTTCGTTAATGGTAGAAGAATATAGTCGCTCCAAATAAAACATGCTGTTTCGCTAAGATGGATAATTAATTGCAGTGTTCCCTCATTCTCTAGCTGTTTGAATTTTCTTCTTTTTTACTTTATAAGAACATTTCTTCTTTTTTAATTCTTATTTATTCATTTGACACAGAGAGTAAGAAAGCATAAACAGGGGAAGTGGCAGAGGGAGAGGCAGAAGCAGGTTCCCCACTGAGCAGGGAGCCCGAAACAATGTGATATGGGGCTCCATCCCAGGACCCTGCAATCATGACCTGAGCCAAAGGCAGACCCTTAACCTACTGAGCCACACACGTGCCCCTATAGGAACATTTCTTTTTTTTTTTTTTTTAAGATTTTTTATTTATTTATTTGACAGACAGAGATCACAAGTAGGCAGAGGCAGACAGAGAGAGAGAAGGGGAAGCAGGCTCCCCACTGAGCAGAGAGCCTGATGCGGGACTCGATCCCAGGACCCCGGGATCATGACTTGAGCTGAAGGCAGAGGCTTTAACCCACTGAGCCACTCAGGCGCCTCCAATATAGGAACATTTCTTAATCTGTCTTTTCTTACCTTGTTTTTCTAACAGTATGTTGAACACTGGATATTAATAAAGTGTCATAATTTTACCTTATAAAATAAACAAATTTTGACCTATGTAAAACTTTCAGAATATAATGAGGGATTACTAAAATTTTTTTTAAAGATTTTATTTATTTATTTGACAGACAGAGATCACAAGTAGGCAGAGAGGCAGGCAGAGAGAGAGAGGAAGGGAAGCAGGCTCCCTGCTGAGCAGAGAGCCCAACGCGGGGCTCGATCCCAGGATCCTGGGATCATGACCTGAGCCGAAGGCAGCGGCTTTAACCCACTGAGCCACCCAGGCGCCCCTGAGGGATTACTAAATTTATGCCACAACTTTGTTCTATTATCAGTTGCTCTGGGTAAGTTGTTTATTCAGTAGAAAGCAAACACCTAAGGGACAAGAACTAGATCTATTGTCCTTCTTTTTAAGTATATAAATAACAAATCATGGTGACAGGCATCTCGTGGGGGAGTCTGTCTGAAGCACTTGCTAATCATTTTTATATAAAACTTTTGCTGCTTAATTTATTCAATTCAGTATCAAGAGAGACAAGAGAATAGAGTCTTAATCTCTTTTAACTGTCATGTAACACATTAGAGTAACTTGCATTGTCCATTTTATAACTACCTACTAAAATGTGTATTTCATAGAAGTGTACTCTTCTTTGCTCTCAGGATAAATGTCCTCAAATTACACACACACACACACGCACGCATGCAAAAAACTCACATTCATTAATCAGTAAGTATGGACTAACCTGCCTCTGAAATTGTATTTATGAAATATACCAGCGATTGTTGCCATAATTTGGAAGTTTCTAAATAGTGTCAGTTAGGCAAGGGTTCACAATTCCACTAAATCCATTACACTTGGAATTTAAACTAGGTGCTATGTATGAGTGGTATAACATAATTTTTTAACGTTTAACTACATGTCATTTCTTGGGTTTTTTATTTTAGCCATTCTGACAGGTGTGAGGTGATATCTCATTGTGGTCTTGATTTGCATTTTCCTGATAATGAATGACATTGAGCATCTTTTCAAGTGTCTGTATGTGGCGGGATGACTGAAATAGGTAAAGGGATTAAGACCATCACTTATCTTATGGTTTTTATTTAATTTTCTTTCTTTATTTTTTAAAAAGATTTTATTTATTTGACAGACAGAGATCACAAGTAGGCAGAGAGGCAGGCAGAGAGAGAGGAAGGGAAGCAGGCTCCCCACTGAGCAGAGAGCACCATGCGGGGCTTGATCCCAGGATCCTGGGATCATGACCTGAGCCAAAGGCAGAGGCTTTAACCCACTGAGCCACCCAGGCACCCCTACACTTATCTTATCTTAATGAGCACCTAGTTATATATGGAATTGTTGAATTACTAGAGTGTACACGTAAAAATAATGTAACATTGTATGTTAACTACACTGCAATTTAAATAAAGTTTTAAAATTTTTAGCTAAAAAAAAATGAAGTTTAACTGTCTGAATACAGTGACTGATATAAAGATGTCTTCTCTTTTGTCAACCAAGTTGCTAAGGAGTTGGTCAGCTTTAAGTCTCCAGAAGCACACCATTTCCACCATAATAAAAGCTTGTCTTTATCTCTCTCAATCAGTCAATGCTCTCCAGTGAATTCTGCAAAAAAATGGTAAATAGCAAGAACTTGTGTTTATCTACATCGGGCTTTGAAGGCAGATAACCCATAATAAGATATTTTATCATATAATAGTGATGTGATCCAGTGAAAGTTACTTATCCGAAATCTGACTTGGTTTCTATATCTGCAAATAGAAATTCTTAAAAGAGCTGCTTTATTGCGTAATAGACTTTGTTTTTATTAAAGAAGTACTCACCAGAAAATACATGCATTAATTAGTTAATTTATAATTAATTATAAATAGTTAATTATTTAAAATTAATAAATATGGTTATATATTAATTATATAATTATAATTAATATATAAAATATAATTAATATATAAATATATAATTAATATATAAATATATAATTATATATAATTAATATATAAAATATATTATGAATATATAAAAATATATAATTAATATAGAAAAATAAAAAATAATTATTTGAAGGAGAGTTATTTGACCTTCAATGTGATATATATAATCATTATTCAACTATTATGAAAATCTTTTTGTCAAATATGATTCTGTTATTCATAAAATTTCTCTTCTTTCTTATTATTATTTTCCAAGGTGGCATACATTGATAAAATAATCTCAGTTTAAAATTACTGATTTATTAATACAATGCATACTTACTGTGCATATTTACTATGCATATTTAGTAATATAATGCATATTTACTTTATATGATAATTTTCATAGTAGATTTTGTGCATATAGTGAGACTAAGGTAGATAGGTTTTATGCTCTAACAATAACACTGTACATATTCAATAAGAACTTCTGTGTATACATATGGAAAATAACTTACTATTCACTCTTTAAACAGTTTGTGGTCTTAGTTACATAACAGAATGCAGACAGTGCAAAAAAGTTTAATTCTTACAAATAAACTACAACTGAATTTATTTCTATCACAAAGGTTGTGAAGAAGGCAAGAAGAGAAAAATACAGGGCAAACATGTAAGGAACACCTTTGTCTTTCACGTGGGTAAGTATGCTAACTAATGTTGCTTTTAATATTTTACATATTTTAAACCATTTTTAGTTAATGTCATTCAATTTAGAGCTATAAGCATATTTCAGGAGTTGCATCTTACTATTATTAGGAATAGGGCATCTGAAATTTACTTCAGTACAATTGGAAATTTCGAGAACAAATGTATTATTATCAGTTATACTTCTTTAGTCTTTAAGAAATAACATAACTGGGTTTGAGGTGTCTATCTTCATTATTTTCTATTTCTGTATCAAGAAACAATAAAAATGAATTTTATATTTGATAGTTTGCTTTCACAAACACAAAGAAGATATTTTAAGCAAAATTCTGTCTCAGTTTGATTTGCTCTTATGTAGTGATCACTATGATATATTTAGGAAAGAACTTATAAATTTATATTTATATCTTGAGGATTATTGGATGGACTCTTTTAAATTTAAGAATCATTCTAGAGTTGCTTAAAGATTTCAAAATAGAGCTTTGGAAATTAAAACTCCACGAGGACATAAAATCTTCCTTGGCTACAGTTGAAAAGAGAATTTGCGAGTTGGAAGATGGTACTCAGGTGTCCACAAAGACCATAAGACAAAGAGAAAAAGAATTTTTTTTTTAAGATTTTATTTATGTATTTGACAGACAGAGATTACAAGTAGGCAGAGAGGCAGTCAGAGAGAGGAGGAAGCAGGCTCCCTGCTGAGCAGAGAGCCCGATGTGGGGCTTGATCCCAGGACCCTGGGATCATGACCTGAGCTGAAGGCCGAGGCTTTAACCCACTGAGCCACTCAGGCGCCCCAAGAGAAAAAGAATTTATAAATACATAAACACGTAAATTTGGCATGAGGCATGGAGGATGGATTCGAAAGCTGCAATACACCTAAAAGAAAGTGTACAAGGAGATAACTGAAAGAACAGATGAGACTTAGTTTACAGAACTGTAAAAAAAAAAAAAAAAAAAAAGGCTAAGGTAGTGCCAATCATCATCAACAGTACATGAAGACAAGGGTTCTCTTCACTGGGCTAAAGAAAAATAAGTATCTGCCCAGAATTTTATTTCCAACTGATGAAAACATCTTAAAGAGATTGAGGAAAAACTTAGTATAATGTTTTAATGGCAATATTAAGAATTTCATTTCTAGAAGATTTGGGGAAGCTATCTTAAGCACATTCTAAATAAGAATCCTTTAGGGCTCATGAAAATTCTCAGGAGAAATTAGTTTATTCTTTACTTTATTCAAGGTAAGTAACTTAAGGGCTCGACATATAATAATGATGATAATAACAACAACAGCAATAACAGTAGTGAAATAAATTATGATTTCCACTGTACAGTTCACATACTTAAAATAATTACTTTAAATTGAATTCCACCAAAATACACATTGATAGGGTTAGACATGATACAAGAAGGAATTATATGTTTTTTCATTGACTTTCCATTTTTAAGAGATAAAGTATATTTTGACATAGATATATTACAGAAAATAAAGTTCATTTATTGCATATTGGCTGACATATGCCCTAAGTACTGAATTTTGTCAGTCTATCTACAAATAAATGTTCTGACAGAAAAAAATCTACAGCAATGAAAATTACCACAGTACCAAATAAATTAAGAATGTGGTCGCTTAAGAGTTCTATTTTATCACAGAGGAGTCTGAGAGATTAGGAGAGATTTCACAGATCATCTTTTCTAATTGGATCAGGAAATTGAGTTTGGAGTTTGCAAAGATGACAAAACGGATCAAGGCTGCCTAGGTCAACACGTTCTTGGCATAGTAATCTATATGCAAAAGAAGTAGATAAGTGTGAAATGGTAGGACTTATTTATGAATGGCCAGGTTAATATAATTTAATTAATCTTAGACTGAGCCTCATATTTAAAATTACCAGCTCTACAATTTTGGACACGTTGACATTTTAGCTCTTACACTAAGTGATTAAATGAAATGAATTTGACAAGACAAAGTGATGATTTTACTGATTGTACATAGCCTTCAAGTTGTCTGTATTCATTTATTTTTACAAATTCTGTAATGGTTGTATGATAATTTATGTCTGTAAAAGTAAATGTAGCATATAATTATTTAATCATTAAGAACACATACATACATACACCGATAACATAATACACATATAAATTATTTGCTTATTTGCAAAGATTTTCAGATTTTAATAAGAAAATATAGACATATTTCTAGCCAAAATGAGGTCATGCTATTAAAAAGAACAGTAATAGTTTAGAAAGACTGGATCAGTTTTAAAACTCTCACAGATGCCAAGATTTTGCAAAGCTCATAATTGCGTAAGAAAGTAAATACCTGAAGTGATATAAATTCTCAAAATAACTTATCTTGAGCCATAAAAGACTCTCAGGAAGCCAAGTTTTCAAAATGTTTTTCATACAGTTAATGCCAAAAAGACATTGGATAATACTAACTTCTCTATGCATAGAAACAGATAGACACAGATGTGGATAATAATTCTCAGCCTGAATCTGTGGATTGAATACAATTCATTCTTAAATGTTAGTCTCCGTGATGTAAATTTCACCATAACGTACAAATAAACAGTGAATTTAATTCAAAGTCGCACTTAGCCCCTAACAAATTGTCAGAGAGAATCCTTTATACATACATTGGAGTAGAATATAGGGATATCAATGGGGAATCATTACAGGTGAATCATTACAGGTGGTCATATTACAGGGGAAATGTTCAGGGTATTATGTTTTATAAAATAGTTGGGATCCTGGAGGACTTACACTGCAAAATATTCAGTAAGAAGATGATGATTTTTGCTACTTCTGTCTTGCAAATAATGGGTGAAATAGGTGATGGGGATTAAGGGGTACACTTGTCCTGATGAGCACTGGGTGATGTATGGAATTGCTGAAGCACTATATTGTACAATGGAAACTAATTTAACACTGTATGATAACTAACTAGAATTAAAATAAAAACTTAAAAAACATAGTAGTAATTCAAAGATAGAGAAAGAGAGAAGAAAACGATTTTGAACTCCATGCACAAATGACAGATTAACACTACTATATTATAATCAGAATAAGTCTACACATAGAGTAGAAGAGAGAACCAGAGACTCTATTGTCTAAGAGTTCAGAGTGAAAAGAGAAAACTGATAAAAATCTTTTGAGATCAAAGTGATTTTAAAAGGGATGTGATAATTATTATCAGAATAATAATTCATGAGTATAAATTGATATTGATATTTATATGAATAAATGACCACTTAACATGACCTTGGGTTTTAAAAATATTGTTTGGCTTTATTTTCCAAAGGCAAAGCTTAAGCAAAATCACATTATACTGTCTTACATAAATAAACTCTTCACATGTTTTATTTTTGTTTCATTACCAAAGGGAGTCATGGGTCTTTCAATTAGTTGCCCAAGAAAATTTTAAATATTTTGAAGTATAAAAGCTGTGACATTTAGATTACAATTTAAGTTATAAATGCTTTTTTATGTACTGAATTATTTCTTTTCATTGAAAAGTAAAATAATCAAAGTTTTCTGTTATGTGGGAGAAAAACAAAACAAAGCAAGAACAGATAAAATCTTTTGTCTCTACTTGACTTGTGTTTCGAATTCTCTCCTACAGTTTCTAATGTTGCTCGCACCCACATTCCCTCTCTTCTCTCTCTCTCTCTCTAGTAGGGAAGGTGGGCGGAAACAATCCTGGATAAGGCAGAATTTGGGATCAGTCATTTATCTTAGTAAAATAGAACTATTATTTATGAGTACTTGAAGTTTAGTACCCTGGGTTCATGTAAAAGTTTAGTTTTCTTTTGTGGAGATACATAACTGTGACTTTTAAATCAACTTTACAGCTATATGGGGACAAAAACATGCTCTTAGAGACCTATCTACTTCGGTCAACTATAATCTCCTGAATATAAGTCAACTTTATTCAAAATTGTTTGATTTATGAAAATCAATGATATAATAAAGAGACCTCACAAAAGCACAGGCTATCACTTTTTAGTTATAATTTATAATTCACTTTAAGTGAAATTTTAAACTGTCCTTTGAGTACAATGAAATTGCCTTATATAACTTGGCAACCCTATTAGTTCATTGCCCAATTAACTGAATAACACATTTTGTGCCCAGAAATTCCCAGTTGAGTTTCCACGTAACACATAGTTTGAGGTTTGATAATTGTACACTTAAATATGTGTGACTAACTCCCAATTTTATAATGTATATATTTATATCATTAGTTGACTCTAGAATAACAATTTTTCTTCTTATAGTCTATTTTAGTAAGGAGTTACCAATTCAGATTTTGGGTATGAAACCAAAATTCTGGAACTGGAAATACCAAAATATGTCCAGCATATTAATTACTTGACCATTTTAAAGGCATAAATTCCAAAGGATAAAGCTTATTTTTAAGACTTTTATTTATATATTTATATTCATTACATTTAGAACCTCTAAATAGGCTTGTCCCATCAATATTTATATGCTGTTTAAGATTGTATAAATATGCACTCAAAATGTGATTTTTGTAATTCTCACTATCTTTTATTTCCTGCTTTTTTTCCCCCTGTTTCTGTCTGTTTTGATATACTTTTTTTCGGGGGAGGGTGGAAATTTGTCATTTTATTCTTGACTTTTAATATAGGATACCTTACCAAAGAATAACTTTGACATACTTTTCTACTTAACCTTTAGTACCTACTAAGATGACCTTAGCATTCCCCTCAGCTTGGCTAAACTTCAACACAGGTGTTTTCCTAACTCTAGGCCCCTGACTTTTCTTTTCTTAGGAGCACCTATTTTAGAAACCCTGTAGATGCCCATTTTTTTCGCTGCCCATTGAGACATAAATCTTCTTCCAGACTCATGCTAGTTTTACAACCCAGAAATATCTTTCTTAAGGATGTGGGAGATACTCCATTGAAATGTAATCATTAAAATACGTGGAGCTGTCATATCCTAGTCTCTGTGGGGGAGTAGGAGCCTAACTTCAGTAAGTGATGATTTGCAAACACAGATGGCCTAATCTAGTACTTTTCCATTAGCTGACCCCAGCTTTTTTTTTTTTTTAGCTGATCCCATCTTTTAATGATCCTTTTATACAATGGAATATTATTCAGACATAAAAGTAAATCCTGTCACTTAGGACAACATGGATGAAACTGGAAAACATTCTAGGTGAAATAAGCCATAATCAGAAGGACAAATCCTGCATGAACTCACATGTAGAATCTAAAAAAGTCAAAATAATAAAAACAGAGTAGAGTAGTGCTTTTCAGGGGCTGGGGAGTGGGGGGAAATAGGTAATTATTGGTCTGAGGGTATAAGCCTTCAGTTATAAGATGAGTAAGTTCTGGAGATCTCATGGGCAGCATGATGACTGGAGTTGATAATACTGTATTGTACACTTGAAATTTGCTGAGAAAGTAGATCTTAAGTATTCTTACCAAAAAAGAAAAAAAAAAAAAGCAACTGTGTAACATGATGGTTGTGTTAATTAGCTTGACTGTGGTAATCATTTCACAATGCATACATATATCAGATCATCATGTCATATGCATTAAATATCTACAAAATTTATTTATCAATTATATCTCCGTAGGGCTGAAAAAAATCTAACTTTTATCAGAAGAGTTGAGTTCAATTTCTCTCCTCTATTATAATAGTTTTAATAGTTTTGACTGAAGTCTCCCTTGCCTCTTTAACTTGCTTACCTATTAAGTTCCAGGGCACTTTTTCTTTAGCTGTGCTTTTATTCAGCTCATGTCAGGTACTTATTCTTGACAGGCATATACTGTGAAGTGGCAGCTCTGCTATTGGACCAGGTGGTGTGGCCCACCAGTACGAAAAAGCAATTAGACAATATGTTATTGACATGCTACATTAACTACATGGTTCTCAGAAAAGAAGTTTGTTAACAAAGAAAAAAAAAACTATCAAAACAACTCTTTAAAACACACATATACATGTACATATATATTTGGTTTTAAATATAGATGTTAGCTTACAATGAATATTTGAAAGGATACTCTAAAGTTTCTGTTATGATGGTTCATTTCACACAAATTCTTAATACGATTGTCTTCCAAAATGATTATGTTAACTTTTAAAATCTCAGATTCTTAAGATTTTTGTAAACTAATAAAATAATCCCAAATATCTTAATCTCGAATTTACCTCCTCTTTTTAAAGGTAATAAGCTCTCACCTTTGTAAATAAAAGACTTTAGAATTCCTTATATATTTTTCATTCTGGCTGTTGAAAGTCAAATTTGAAATACATATGAGTAATTTCAATATAAAATGATATCAACAAAACTTACAATCCAAAGCTATCTTGGTCACCTAAGGTAATTATTATTTTCTAATTCTGATATATGAGCAAATATTTTATTTATTTTTGATAGAGAGTAAATTTTAAGATGATAAAGGAGGCACATAACTATAGATATAAACATGACCCATGCTCTCAGCATTCCCATTTTGTTCAATAATAATCACACGGAATACCCAAAAGAATGGGCACAAAATTACTGAGAAACATATGGTGCCAGAGATCAGAGTGTTAATGGGCTTGGGGTTTATTCCTTCTCATCACTCTGTGCACAGGGAAAAGTCATACACATGAATAAAAAATAATGGGAATTCAAAAATAGTATCAATCAAATAAAAGTCTCATCATTGTGTTATATAATTTTAAGCTTCAGGTGTAACCAGGCTAAGAAAAATGTAATAATATCACAAAAAGGAATTTGGTAATTGCTGCATGGACTTAGGGAATAAGATTTATATTAAAGGGTTTTTTTTTCTTATCCATATTTTAGGCTAAAGAAGACATTGAGATTAAATCATTTGTTAAATATAAATATTAAATCTCCACTTTGAGCACTTCTAGGAAAATCATACTGTGATAACAAGAAAATAGATTGAATAAGACCTGAGGGGGAAGAAAAAAGGCTGTCATTTCAAATCATCTAATTACAAAAAGGCCTTTCTGTTATAGAAAATGAGTGTCTCTCTTTTAACTCTTTAAAGATTTTGCCAATACTCAACCACAGTTTTATTTCCTGGAGCCACAACAATTCTTGAATTTCATAGACACCAGATTACAAACTTCCTGATTTCAGAGAACTTTATCTAATTTTTTAGCTATAGTTTTTAGTTTATTTTAGTTGTTTTGTTTTGTTTTTGTGTGAGTAAATAAGTTTTTACTTAGGTAGATGTATTTAATTTGAATCAGTGAAAGCAAGTAGACAGGATTTTACATGTTTATGGATATTGAGGAAGTGATGTAATCACAGGAAGTAGGTACCCTTTTCTAATATGTGCAAGGACTTAGAAGAAGTCAATTATATAAAATGTAAATCAGTATTTTTAATCACAAATGAAAAATAGTACATGTTAAAATGTTTTTAATAAAATACTAATTTTAATATCATTTCACACACGTATAAAAATTTTAGTGATATAAAGGCTATTGAGAGAGCAATTACTTGGGACACTGTTAAATCTACTGAAATGGAACCATTTGTCAGCTAGCAGCTCTGTTTCAAGCCTTTTTTGTATCTTCCTTTGTATTCTTCTTTCACTTTTGAAAAATGGACGATGCAGCATCTTGTTCACTGTTATATATCAAATACCGTATGTGTATAGTGTTTCCTCAGATGCCCAGGGGACCCCGCACTTTCAGAGTAAGGTCATGTCCTCTTGATTTCATATTTGATGAGTCCCAGAAATGTTTTCAACCATCTTTCTTTCCATTAGTTTGGAGCAAATCCTGTTATTTCTCCACTCATTTATAAATGAATGAAAAACAAGGTAGTAATGTTTCTATCACATCATTTATTAAAGAACCTTCAATCAATCAATGTCCTACCACTTCAGAATTAGAGAGTACATCATAAATGGGCAGTTATACTGCAATCAGAAGTGCAAAGGGTGTAAAGTTCGGGTGAAGATTCTGACTTTGACATTTACAGTTTCTATAAACTTGCATAACCACTTAGTCTTTCAGTGTCTCTCCATTTACTGATACTTTCAGTGGCTGAGATTACAATTACACTGAATTTGTTTTTATAGATTAGGTACAACCACATAAAACACTTCAATTCCTTTGAAATAATGTAAAATAAATATACTAAAGAAATCATATAAGTTTTGGTGAAATGAAGAAATAATAATCTTGGACGACATCAACATGACACAGAAACCAAAGTAAAACATTGTATGTTGATAAAATAAAATATTTATTTCAAGTGTCTATTATGCTGATAACACCATAAATATGAATATTCAAGGAAAAAAGAAAAGAAAAATGACGTTTTTCTCACTTAGCAGACGTTTATTTATTTATTTACAAAAGCATTTCACATCTTACAGTAGATGCAGATACAAGGTAAAAACAAAATATTTGCCCTCATGATGTTCTTAGGAAAGAGGCAATTAAAATAGTAAAGATTAATTATTATTGATAAAAATCATTGATAGAATCATGGGGAAAATACTAAGGAACAAATA
Source organism: Enhydra lutris kenyoni (assembly GCF_002288905.1). Lineage (NCBI taxonomy): Eukaryota > Metazoa > Chordata > Mammalia > Carnivora > Mustelidae > Enhydra > Enhydra lutris. The sequence continues at coordinate 20,554,217 of NW_019154099.1, forward strand.
CAATAAATTATTAATATGTATTGATAGAATTCAGTATTATGTAAGATTCCTTCACAGTCACATAGATTTCCATTTAAAAATGCTTATATTGAAAACATTTTACCTTCTTAATGGGAGATCCATACTTTATTCAGGTCTCTAGTTTTTACCAAAAGTCTTTTTCTTCTTCATAGTACCAAAAATTTATATTTTATTAAGGTTTCTTTAGCTTTTGCTAAAGTCCTTTTTCTATTCCAGGATCTTATTCAGGATACGTTATATCCAGGATACATTATACATTAATATATTATATTTAGTTGTCACATCTTGTAGGCTCCTCTGGGCTTTTACTATCCCATCACCTGCCCCATACATTAAAAAACTAAAAATTTTTAATAGATTACATATTTTAGAGCAGTTTTAGATTCACAGAAAAAAATGAGCAGAAAGTACAGAGTCCCTACAAATCCCCCAACTCACAAACACACACAGCACCCCTCACCTACTATCAGCATTCCTAACCATAGTGATGCCGCTTTGTTACGTTAGGTGAACCCTCACTGGCGTATCATTATCTCTCAAAAGTTTTGGGTGTATTCTTGGTGTTGTACACCAAGTATAATGTATAATGAATACATGTATAATGCATAATGACTTGTGTCCACCATTAATGTATTTTCACTGCCCTAAAAATCCTCTATGCTGTGCCTATTCACCCCTGCCTGCGCTCACCCCCACCCCCTAGCAACCACTGATCATTTTACTATCTCCATAGTTTTGTCTTTTCCAGAATGTCATAGGACTGGTAGCATACATGATCTAGCCTCTTCCGAATTTCTCCTTTCATTTAGCAATGTGCATGTAAGATTCCTCCATTTCATTTCATAGATTGATAGCTCTTTTCCTTTTAGGGCTGAATAATATTCCATTATGTGAATATGCTGTTGTTTATTTATCCATTTACTTACTGAAGGACATCTCGGTTGCTTCTCGGTTTGCTTCCAAGTTTCGGCCATTATGAGTAAAGCTGCTATAAACAACTGTGTGCTAGTTTTTCTGTGGATGTATGTTTTCAGCTCATTTGGGTAAATAGCAATGAGCACAGTTACTGGACTTTATGGAAGAGGTATATTTAGTTTTGTATGAAACTGCCAAGCTGTCTTCCCATGTGGCTGCATCATTCTGCATTCCCACCACCACCAACTGAGAGTTCTTGTTATTCCACAGCCTCTCCAGCGGGTGGTGTTGTCGGTGTTCTGGGTATGAGCCATCCTTACAGGTGTTTAGTGGGTATCTCTTTGGTTTAATTTGCAATTCTCTAATGACAAATGATATGGACCATCTTTTCATATACTTATTTGCTATTTGTATATATTCTTTGATGAAGTGTTTGTTCAGGTATTTTCCCGACTTTTTAAAAAAAATTGGGTTCATTTTCTTTTTTTGAGTTTTTAGAGTTCTTTTAGAGTTCTTTGTATATTTTGGATAATAGTCCTCTGCTAGGTATGTCTTTTGCGGATGTTTCCTCCCAGTTTGTCTTCTGAATTTCTTGGTCATGCTTTCTTAGGACATTGTTATATTCTTCATCCTAATGTTTTTATTGGTATTTTTGCATATATATTTATCAGTGGCATTGAAGTCATTCTCTGTGTTATCTTTTATACATTGTTACCTACATTTTACTAAAATGAGGTGGGGTTTTTTGCCTTTTTCTACTTCCTTGAAATATTTACCTATGATTTGGATTATTGCCAATGAATGTTTGATAGAATCCATATATAAATCAGCAGAGTATGATATATTCTTCATACGGAGAATTAAAACTAGAAATTCAATTTGTTTATTGTATTATTTTCATATTTTTTTACTTACTCATGAGAGTAGTTGGGAATTTATATGGTTTCAGCAATTCATGCATTTCACCTTTATTTCTTTTTTAAAGATTTTATTTATTTATTTGACAGACAAAGATCACAAGCAGGCAGAGAGACCCACAGAGAGAGGAAGGGAAGCAGGCTCCCTGCTGAGCAGAGAGCCCAATTCAGAGCTTGATCCCAGGACCCTGAGATCATGACCTGAGCCGAAGGCAGAGGCTTTAATCCACTGAGCCACACAGGAGCCCCTTCACCTTTATTTTTAAATTAATTGCTTAGTTTTAAAATAAATTTTCCTGGGGCGCCTGGGTGGCTCAGTGGGTTAAGCCTCTGCCTTCGGCTCAGGTCATGGTCTCAGGGTCCTGGGATCGAGCCCCGCATCGGGCTCTCTGCTCAGCAGAGAGCCTGCTTTCCTTCCTCTCTCTCTCTGCCTGCCTCTGCTTACTTGTGATCTCTGTCTGTCAAATAACTAAATAATAAATAAATAAATAAAAATAAAATAAAATAAAATAAAATAAATTTTCCTTATTGGCTTTTCTTTATCATATTCAACTAGGTCTCTCTCTGCTTAACAGTGTTTGTTTTCCCTCAGTTATTATTTTACCAGTTATACCAAATATTTGTTTGGTATTTTAGGCTTTTCAGCAAACCAATTTTTGGTATTTTTATCCTTTACATTGTGTCCTTGTTTTCTACTTTTTAAATTTCTACTTTTACCTAAAATAATTTTCTGTATGCTTTCTTAGGATTTGGTTGGCTTATTTTTCTAAATTCTTAAGTTGAGTTAATGCAACTTCCTGATTGCCGCCTTATTTTTCTGTAAAATTTCCTCTAATTCTGTTTTAGCTGTATCTTACAAACTGCGACTTCTAATAATATTGTTACTAACAGTTCTAATTATTTTCTTGTTCCCATTTTCATTTTTTCTTTGACCCATCAGTCATTTTGAAAGATTTCTTTCATCTTACAAAATGTGAAGTTCTTTTCATTGTTTCCATTTTATAAATTAATTATGCTATTTAATTAAGAGAATTTTGGGCGCCTGGGTGGCTCAGTGGGTTGGGCCGCTGCCTTCGGCTCAGGTCATGATCTCAGGGTCCTGGGATCGAGTCCCGCATCGGGCTCTCTGCTCAGCAAGAAGCCTGCTTCCCTCTCTCTCTCTCTGCCTGCCTCTCCGTCTACTTGTGATCTCTCTCTGTGAAATAAATAAATAAAATCTTTAAAAAAAAAATAAAAAATAATTAAGAGAATTTTATTGCTGTGATGCCAAACATTATTTTGTATTTGTGCTTGAGCATTCCTTGTTTTTTAAATTTTTATTGTTAAGTATAGTTGACATTCAATATTATATTAGTTTCAGGTGCACAAAATAGTGATTTAATAATTATGTACATTACACAATATTCACCATGATATCTATTTATCATATCTATCTATCCACCATATCTATCAACATATGTTATTTCAGTATTATTGACTATGTTCTCTATGCTGTACTTTTCATCCCTGTGACTAATTTATTTTGTACCTCTTAATCTCCTTCATGTATTATGCCCATTTCCTGATATCCCTTCTCTCTGGCAACCACCAGTTTCTTCTCCGTATTTATGAATCTGTTTGTATCTTTTCTTTTCTTTTTTATTTTGATTCCACATACAAATGAAATCATATGGTAGTTATCTTTTTGTTTGACTTATTTCATGTAGCATAATATTTTCTAGGTCCATCCATCTTGTTGCAAATGTGAAGATCTCATTCTTTTTTATGACTGAGTAATATTCCATTGTATATGTATACCACCATTTCTTTATCCATTCATCTAGTAATGGACACCTAGGTTGTTTCCATATCTTAGCTATTGTAAACAATGCTGGAATAAACATAAGGGTGCATGTGTCTTTTCAAATTAGTGTTTTTCCTTTCTTTGGGTAAATACTGCAGATTTAGTGCAATTACTGGTAGAATTACTGGATCATATGATATTCCTATTTTTAATTTTTTTTTGAGGAAATGCCATACTGTTTTTCATAGTGGTTGCACCAATTTACATTCCCATGACCAGTGTACAAGAGTCCCCTTTTCTCCACAACCTTGCCAACACCTGTTATCTCTTATCTTTCTGATAATATTCATCCTGAATGGTCTGAGGTAATATCTCATAGTGGTGCTGATATGCATTTCTCTGATGATTAGTGATGTTGAGCATCTTTTTATGTGTCTGTTGACTATCTGGACGTCTTCTTTGGAGAAGTGTTCAGATCCTCTGCCCACGTCTTAATTGGATTGTTTGGTTTTTCGGTGTACAGTTGTAAGTTCTTTATATGTTTTGGATGTTAACTCCTTAATTGTATCAGATCTATCTTTTGCAAATATCTTCTACTATTTGGTAGGTTGTCTTTTTAGCTCATTGATGGTTTCCTTCACTGTGCAAAAGTTTTCATTTTGATGTAGCCCTAATAGTTTAATTTTGCTTAATTGTTTCTCTTGTCTAAAAAAACATATTTTAGAAAAATGTTTCAGCTGCCAATATCAAAGAAATTATTGCCTAAATTTTATGGTTTTCAGTCTCACATTTAGATCTTTAATCCATTTTGAATTTATTTTTGTGTACAGTGTAAAAAAGTGATCCAGTTTCATTCCTTTGTATGTAGGGGTCCAGATTTCCCAACACCATTTGTTTTTTTTGTTTTTTTTAAGATTAATTTATCTGAAGAGAGAGTACCAGCGGCGTGGGGAGCAGAGGGAGAGGGAGAGAGAAACTCAAGGAGACTGCTGAGCACAGAGCCCAACATAAGGCTTAATCTCAAGACCTTGAGATCATGACCTAACGCTGAAACCAAGAATTGAGCACTTAACTGACTGTGCCACCCAGGTGTCTCCTCCTAACATCATTTGTTAAAGAGGTCTTTTTCTTATTGTATATTCCTGCCTCCTTTGTTGTAAATTAATTGACCATATAAATGTGGGTTTATTTCTAGACTCTCCACTGTGTCCTATTGATCTATGTGCTGTTTTGGGGCCTGTACAGTACTGCTTTGATTACTATAGCTTTGTAATATAGCTTGAAATCTGGGGTTGTGATACCTTCAGCCTTGTTCTTTATCAAGATTGTTTTGGCTATTTAGGGTCTTTTGTGGTTTCATGCAAATTTTAGGATTATTTTTTTCTACTTCCATGAAAAATATTATTGATATTTTGATAGGGACTGCATCAGAGCATTTTTGCATTTTCCAATTGTTGCTTATTTTTATAGTGTTATATACATATATAATATATATAATAATATTAACATGTTATGCATATAACAAAGTTATATATAATGTATAAGCTTATTTGCTACATCTTCTCCTTAAGGATTATTTTTTGTGTCTCATCCATAAATTACTTAAGAGAACTATTTGAATATTTCCAAATGTGAGATGGATTTGTCAGTTTCTCTTCACAGTTTAAATTTCTCTTCATATATAAATTTTATTTTCATGTAGTTAAAACTGTCATAAATTACATGTCAGGATTATTGTAACTCTATTTTTATTAAAAGATTTTGTTTATTTATGTGACAAAGAGTGAGAGATCACAAGTAGGTGGGCAGAGAGCAAGGGGGAAGCAGGCTCCCCTCTAAGCATTCCACTGAGCCACCCAGGTGCCCCTGCATCTCCATTTTTAATAGTTTTCTATTAATAGTTTTCTTTTTCCTAAAGTTTGTTTGGTAATATTAAAGTTTCCTTTTGGTTGTTATATTTCCCTCCAACCTTTAGGGTAAACTTTTTGTGTCTTTTTCTGTCTCTTATAAATAGTTTATAGCTTTATTTTATGTAATCCAAATTTACAGTTTCAGTCATTACAGGAAAGTAAATTTGTGATTATTGATACATTTAGATTTATTCTGTTGTTTGAATTTACACAATATTTTACCTCTACCTTTGAATGTGTTAGTTTCTTTTACTTTTTCTTACAGCTTTTCTTTTTTTAAAAAATTTTTAAAAAGATTTCATTTATTTATTTGACAGACAGAGATCACAAGTAGGCAGAGAGAGAGGAGGAAGCAGGATCCCTGCTGAGCAGAAAGCCCAATTCGGGGCTCGATCCCAGGACCTGAGCTGAAAGCAGAGGTTTTAACAAACTGAGCCACCCAGGAGCCCCTTTTTTTATTTTTAAATTTTATTTTCTTTTGTTGTTTCTTTCACAAATTTATTCTCTCCGCCACACTGAATTTTTTTGTTTTAATATTTTTAAGATATTTTGTGTTTTGTAGAAATGCTAATAGTCATGTTTATTTTAATAAAAAGTTGATCAGTATCTTTTGCTTATTTCTGAACAATACAAGTACTTTAGAATGTGTAGACTCTGACTCTCTCTACCCACATGCATGCTATTATAATCTGCTATTTTAGTTCTAATCCCACAAACTGAAGGATCTATTGAATAAAAGAACGATCAAATATGTACTTTATTATCAGTCTCCCCTCAAAACTGAATTTCTTAAGTGAGTAGACTTTCTTTGTTTTATTTCTGTATTGCAACAAGTAACACAATGCTTCTATGTATAATAAATAATTGATAAATACTTCTGAAGAAATGCATAACATATATGGCTGATAATATAATTATGATTTGGTTGTTTTAATTCCCTTCTATTCATACTGCATTCGTACATAAACAGAGTTGTCCTAGAATTATTTCTTGAGCATATAAATATATAATATTTATAAGCATAATGTTTCACAGCATTAAAATAGAGATGTACCAGCTAAATTTTTAATGTCATAGAACCTTAGGCCAATAAAATGTCATGGTCAGAATTATTCTAGCCAATATAAGCCTCATAAGCAAATATCTTCTCTTTTTTCATTTCTTACATATGACCAGGTCAGACATCTTATAATAACATTTTTAAAATGCATTTGCCTCTTAACATTAATGAAATTGCCTCTAATAAATGTTTAATCTTTATTTACAAATTTTTGTTTTTTGTTTTTTTTGTGTGTTTTTTTTTTTTTTTTTTTTTTTGTGTGTTTTTTTTTTTTTTTTTCAATTCAGGAACACTTTCTAGGCAGGCATTATAATTGGTGAAGGAGTAACATTTTTATTATTTTCATATTACAGATAAAATATATACTTCACACAATTATTTACAGCTTTCTAAGTTCTAACACTCTAAACCATCATAATACATATAATAAGCTATTCATTGTAGGAAAATATTGATTTACAAAAGAGAAAAGTTTGTAACTTGGCATAATCAATAAATAATTTAATATAACTGAACCCATGAAAAGAAATCGAAATTAGTGGTGAAAGAAAATGAAGTATACTTTTTAAAGTGTATGAAGTTGAAAGAAAATGGGTCAGGTTAAAGAGTACCCATTGATTTTTTTGAGTGAACAGAAACAAATGAATAAAATAAGGTGGAATTTTAGTTAGAAAAGATAAGTCAAGAAGAAAATATACACAGTAAAAATTCTAATTTTATAAATTTATTTAGAATTTGAATTTTTTTAGACATTGTTATGAAACAGAAATCTGCTCCTTGGAAAAAACTGTAATTACCTAAAGTTATTGCTTCAAACAATAATATTTATTTCAGTCTGTGACCATATATTTTTTCATAGGTATATTGTCCTTTCACCGTAGCTAAACTACACACACACACACACACACACACACACACACACACACGCACACACACACACACAGACTCTCTCTCTTATTTTTCTCTGTTTAGTTTCTATCTTGAAATGATCTCTTTATATAAAGGAGGAAATCAAGAAGTGGCAATTAGAAATATCAATTTAAAGTTGTTAATCTTAATATAGACACCGATTTTATTTTTTTTTTAATTTATTTTATTTTTTCAGTGTTCCTAGACACTGATTTTATTAACTGTTAACCATCTTTTCTCTAACTTTCTTTAGTTTAGCAATATCTTTCAAAACTCAGTGGTCTTTCTCCATTGAGAATGGTCTGAAATGGGCGGATGGTTGTTTTCAAATAATAGAAACAGTGTCCTCACCAAGCCATATTCTCTAACTCATGCTACTTTGTCCTAAAGGAAGGGGCTGTCTTTTATCTAACTTGTACAAAGATGTCAATAAGTGCTAGCAGTGCCCTTGTTTGCTGATAAATCAATTTGTATAAAATATTTTACTTATGGGATAAAAATATCAATGTGAGTTTAGAGCTCTATTTTATAGCCCTCATATATCTTTATCATTTAGTAGTTAATTTTACCTATGTCATTCAAGTGTGATTAGGAATCAGATATTGCTCTAGGCACAATGGTTACAGTAGTAAATAAATAGGTTAAAAATGTCAACCTTTCTGGTATTTATATTATCATTTGGTGGAAAATTGAAATGCATTTTTCAGTGTGCACCAGTGCCAGACATCTATGTATTTTGCATATATTAAATAATTTAATCTTGTTAAAAGCCTTTGAGGAAGGCAACCTATTGTTCCCATTTTGCAGACAGGAAGCTAAGGCATAGAGAGATAAAGTAACTTGGCAAGACATTTGCAGATGGTAAGTGCCAATGCCAGGACTTAAATCTTTATATTCTGGGTTTAAAGCTTATATTCTAAACCTACATTCCATGCTGCCTCTATCATATTATGTTATCTCTGAGATGCCTATTACTTCTAAACATGATAAATATTAGAAATTAAGTATTCAAAATCACATGGTCATATCACAATAAAAATGGAAAAAGAATTTGACAAAATCCAACCATCCTGCTAAAAATTTTCATTAAATCAGGAATAAAAGGAAATTCTTCAACTTGATAAAGAATATCTACAAAACATCTACAGATAACATCATACCTAACAGTGAGAGAAGCTCAAAGTTTTCCCAGTAAGATTAAGAAAAAGACAAGGATGTCCCTTCTCACCACTGCTTTTCAACATCATACTGGAAGTCCTAGTCAATTAGAAAAAAAAAAAAAACTAGAAGAGTAAATAAAAGTTATGTAAGTCAGACTGGGAGAAAATATTTGCAAAAGTTGTATCTGGTGAGTGAGTCACCCAGAATACACAAAAGAAAAGAAAAAAAAAAAACACAACTTAAAACTCATCAGTAAGAAAACAAAAAACCTGATTAAAAAATGGGCCAAAGACCTTCACACCTCACCAAAGAAGATATATAGATGACACATATGCACATGAAAAGTTTCCAGGATATTTGTTATTAGAAAATGCAAATGAAAACAATGAGATACCTATATGCACTCATTAGAATGGCCAAAATCCAGAATACTGACAACACCAAATGCTGGAGAGGATGTGGAGCAACAAGAACTCTCATTCATTGCTGGTGGAAATGCAAAATGGTACAGCCATTTGGAAGACAGTTTGGCAGTTTCATAGCAAACTAAACATACTCTTATCATATGATCTAGTAATTGTGCTTGTGAGTATTTACTCCAAAGAGTTGGAAACTTACATGCAACACATAGCCATGAATAGGATGTTTATAATAACTTTATTCATTGCCAGAACTTGGAAGCAACCAAGATGCCCCTCAGTAGGTGAATGAACAAGTAAACTGTGGTACCTCTAGACTATGGAATATTATTCAGGGTTAGAAAAGAAATGATCCATCAAGCCATGGAAAAACATGGAGGAACCCTCAATTCATATTACCATGTCAAAGAAGCCAATCTGAAAAGGCTACATACCATATGATTCCAACTGTACAATGTTCTGGAAAAAAACAAAAAAACAAAAACAAAAACTAGGAGATGGTAAATAAAGTTCTTTTCAATGGTTACCAGGAGTTGGGGTGAGGAGAGATAAATAGATAGAGCTCAGAGGACTTTTAGGGCAGTGAAAATACTCTGTTTAGTATAGTAATGATGGATACATGTCATTATACATATGCCATAACCCATAGAATGTACACCACCAAAAATGAACCCTAATGTGAACTTTGGAATTGGATGATTACAATGTGTCCAAGTAGTTTCATCAGTTGTAACAAGTGTACTTCTCTGGTGGGGGATATTGATAATGGGGAGAGTATGTATGTGTGGGGGCAGGGGTGGGAAATCTGTACTTTCTGTTCAGCTTTGATATGAGCTTTAAACTGTGCTAAAGTATAAAGTCTTTAAAAAATTTTTTTATTAAGGAGAAACTTTCTCATTTGTTGTATCATGAGGAAAATAACTTGGGACTTTCTTGTTGTTTTGTTGCTGGTATCATTGTTGCTGATGTTGTTGTTTTTATTCTCCAAATTCTTTTAGTTTTGTATCTGAAAATTAAAAAAAAAAAAACAAACAAACAATAAAAAGAAACCAGAAACAGGGATTTCTCATTGAAAAGCAACTTTGAAATTTTAGAATGTTAATGATTAAAGAAAGTTTGTATTTCTAAGAAATTGGAATAAAATGATAAAAAGAAACTATAACCAATTAAAAACAAAAATAATTGCAACAAGATAATTAGTAGGGAATAAGAATGTAACTTACTTTTTATTTAGAATGCAAGATGATTCTGCATTCTAAAAATAATTCTAAATTATTTCTAAAGTTCTCTCTTTCATGTAGTGCTAAAAGTGTCAAACTTATTTTGAAAGACCTAATTTTATTAAAATGTTTTATGCTAACTTGTCTTATAAAGGGCATTCTTGTAAAAACTGAAAGTGAAAACACTGTACTAATTAGTGTCCATTATGCATTCTGGTGCTCATTTGCCATACAGAAATTATTTTTAAAACTTAAATTTTTATTTTGCTTATATAGTCATTGCCATATATGATCATTTTCAAGAATACTTATCTTGAGGAGACATTGTTGAGTATCTGTAGAGTTTGTGTTACTGTGTCTACTGCTTTAAGGGTGAAACAATGATTTCTACCCCAGGGACATTGAGTCTAAACACTAGAAAGGAGTTTGTTTTTGTTTGTTTGCTTGCACTTAATTGTTTGTGAAAAAATACAGATAATGTTAAATGGAACATAGGATTCTGTGATAAATTATGTACTACAAGGGGCACTGGGAAATATTAATTCTCAAGGCAAGACACTGAGAGAACTTTGGAAAGGTGGGAATTGAAAATAGACTGAAGGATGGGAGAAGAGAAATAATCTAACATTTATTGCCCACTGACTTGGTTCTCATAATCACATTGGAAACTCATATCAATACTTTTAGATTAATTGTTGTTATTTTGTAGAGGTGTTTATACTGAGGCTTAGTGTAATAAATTGACCTGTGAAGGGAACCCAGTTCATAAAGGAGAGAACCAGAGTTCAAATGTAGGCTCTTTGTAGCCAACATTGATATTTTTCTCCATATATATATGTTTGTATATATGTGTGTGCGTATATATCTATATACACATATATAGATATATAGATAGATAGATAGATAGATAGATAGATAGATACAGATAGAAGATTCATTAGTTGTGTATAACACCCAGTGCTCATCACATCACCTGCCCTCCTTAATACCCATTACCCAACTATCTCATCCCCCTATCCCCCTCCCTTTCCATGACCCTCAGGTTGTTTCCTGGATTCCAGAATCTCTCATGGTTTCTCTCCCTCTTTGATTTCTTCCCATTCAGTTTTCCCTCCCTTCACCTATGGTCCATTTTAATGCAGGTGTAACTGAAGAGCTTGGAATCCTGTCCAAGATTCAGAAGTTGAGATGGGAAGGGCCAAAAACCCAAAGGAACCCTAGGCATGAGCACAGTGGTATTGCTTAAGAATTCATGTTATTAAGTGCAACATTTGGTCAGGGCAGGTTAGGACTGATGGATAAATTCTTCACCCTTTCTTTACTCAGACATACTTTTCATATGAATTTTCAGAAGGTTTGGAGAGATTGAGAAAACAAAAGCCCAAGAACAGATGGCCACCTCCATAATATACTTGACCCCCTTAGTACCATGTCCTGTTATCACAGTCTTAAATAAACTACTCAGATACAGCCTTTTGCTCAGGATCTCCTTTCAATGATAATAAAATAGAATAAAAACTCCATCTATCTCTTAGACAGCTATTCCACCCAGGTATTATACTCTCTGTAGTTATCCGGAGAATGTATCAACCAATGCTCACAGAGAATGAATAATTTTTCTTGCACAATACTTTTGGTTTCATCGTCAGTATATGAAGTTGCAGTCTATCTCCCTTTAAATTCCATCAGTTAGTTCCACTTAACCTTTTTGTGAGCATGCAGTATAATTTTAATATTTCTATTATGTGATAGAGATAGCTTCAAACTCTTGTTTTATTACACTTAGTTATCTGTTATTTCAACCGATATAAATTGAAAACATTCTTTTGGAAAACATATAAATGTTCTTATGTTACCCAGTGTGGCAGATAAAGAATTTCTCTTCAGGGAACTAACAATATGGGGGATGAGTAATATAAACAGAGACTGATTTTAGAGAATATTAATGGACAAAGAAAAAACAAGAGGAAGAGAAAGGAAAAAAAAGAAGAAAGATAAAGGGAATGATAAATATGTGTGAACCATTTGCTTTTGTGGAGTATCATTAATAAGCATTTTGGGTGCCATTTATGTTTTATATGTGATAGTCCCATTAGTGAAGGTTGCCGTTAAAATACTGTTGGTTTTGGAGAACGATGCAAGGAGTTCTATAATATAAATATTGACGGACAGAGCCAAGAAGAGCTTTCTACTTTCAAAAACACTTGGGGGGCGCCTGGGTGGCTCAGTGGTTAAAGCCTCTGCCTTTGGCTCAGGTCATGGTCTCAGGGTCCTGGGATCGAGCCCCGCATCAGGCTCTCTGCACAGCAGGGAGCCTGCTTCCCCCTCTCTCTCTGCCTGCCTCTCTGCCTACTTGTGATCTCTGTCTGTCAAATAAATAAATAAATCTTTAAAACAACAACAACAAAAAAAAAACACTTGGAATAAAATCCATGTTAGACACAGAGTACAAAATAAGGATTCTCTCTGTTTATTCCTAATGGTTTTTGTTAAAGGTTTTATTTATTTTTTATTGCTACTTTTTAATAGCATATACATGCCTATGCCAAGTATACCTCTCAAAGGTTAAACATGCAAATAAGGGGATATTTAAGAAATAGTTACTATGAATAGGATAACTGGGAAACTAGAAGAAAATAAAATTTTCATAGTATAATTTTTAAACACTCTTAGGTATGTATCCCTGAAAACAACAAATAAATGAGTTTCTGGAATAGTATTTATCTTTCATTGGTTTAGAGATTAAACGATGGCTTTTCTTTAGAACACTTATTTTTTGGATGAGTTTGTTTACTTTCCTAGCTGCTAGGTCTTTGAAACTATTTTCCTATTACTTTGTCAAGTGACTTGATATGTTAGTGACAGCAAATAACTTGATCTGCTTTCCATGTCAGCACAGCAAGGGACATCTTCACATTCAAGGTTAAATTAAAACAGAATGTGTGTTTGAGCGCTGTTGTTACTTTCTCATGTCCTTCCTGCCCGCAGATCTTTAAATGATTAAGAAAAATATAAAATTTTAGAAACAACTTTAAGGAATGATTCTACAGCTGTCTGGTCTTTATAATCTTGATTGGAATATCTCCTAATTATTGCTAACATTCATTGTATAAGTTTTGAAACCCTTCTCTATAGAAACTAATTAATCTTCTATCTACAAAAATAATCCATTAATTTAAGATACTATTTCTTTTTAAAAATCTCTTTGGTTTAGTCAAGATCCCTGAAAACTTACCCTGCCAAATAACTTTTCACTCACTCAATTAAAACTTGAGGCTGACTGTCTTGTAATTCAGACTCCTACATTTTGCATAACCTTTTGACATGCAGCAAAGCAGAGGAATAGGAGTCCTCTAGAAGTCCCTCAACCTCCTCGGGAGAAATGAGGCAGGTCTTTTCCAGAGCGTTTCTCATCATGAGACCCTTTCCTCATAAGAACTGAACTAGTGTTTTAGTCTCCGAGTAAATAGGTTGTTGCGGTTTCTGGTATCTCAGTCGCTCTCTTAGCAAACAGGATCAGTAGACTGAATCTACATAACATGCACATCTACAAATCCATCACTCAGTTTATAATTCTTTTTTTTAATCTTTTTTTAAAAGATTTTATTTATTTATTTGACAAAGAGAGAAAAATCACAAGTAGACAGAGAAACAGAGAAACAGGCAGAGGGGGAGGGGGAAGCTGGCTCCCCGCTGAGCAGAGAGCCTGATGCGGGGCTCCATCCCAGGACCCCGAGACCATGACCCAAGCTGAAGGCAGAGGTCCAACCCACCGAGCCACCCAGGCACCCCTCAGTTTATAATTCTTACTATGGATTTAAATCGCAGCCTACCTTGATGGAACTAAACAATACAGGCAATGATGTTTAAAGTTTATCAGTTTGTTTTTTTCATCATTACAAAGTTACATTATTTGAAAATAGAGACTCCACATTTCTTATTTTTATCTCCTTGAAACTTTATGAAAAAAGTAAGCTCTTAATTAAAATTAAGAAGTTTAGAGTTAAATATTTCAGCAGTTGTCTAGAATTTTTGATGTATTGAGCTGTCTTAAATCTTGTCAGTAAGACTTAGGGTCAGATTTGTTCATGCACATAGGGCAACATTTAATCAAACAATTTAAGTTCTGTCAGTGATCTTTGATTAAAATATAACCTAAAATTCCTAGGGCACCTGGGTGCCTCAGTTGGTTAAATGTCCAACTCTTGATCTCAGGGTTATGAGTTCAAGCCCCATGTTGGGCTTCATGTTGGGTGTGGAGCCTACTTAGGAAATAAAAATACACACACACACACACACACACATGTACACATATACATATATGTATGTATATATAACCTAAAAATCGTACCATAAAATTATGCTCTGACAAGAAACTAATTAACAGGTAACATATTTTTTAGATGACTATAGAAAGAATACTTCAGTAGTCTAACTAGTGTTCTCCCTCTTCATATATTTTGGAGTAAATTATTATAGGATTATCAAGTCCAAGTACATTTAACATGAATCTTCTGTGTAGTAGGAATACCACATTTTATTACATATAGTAAAGTCTTCTCCAAAACATTTACTAATAAAATCCTTCTATAAACATGTTAACAGATATTTTAGCTAGTGTATTTTTGTGCCTTTGATATTTAGATAGCAATTTAAAGAAAATTATCATATTTAAAAATAAAGTTTCAAGATACATATGTTGATGTAAAGCAAAATAAATAATCTTTTCTTTTTTTAAGATTTTATTTATTTGTTTGACAGAGAGATCACAAGTAGGCAGAGCGGCAGGCAGAGAGAGAGGGGGAATCAGGCTTCCCGCTGAGTAAAGAGCCTGATGCAGGGCTTGATCCCAGGATCCTGGGATCATGACCTGAGCCGAAGGCAGAGGCTTTAACCCACTGAGCCACCCAGGCGCCCCACAAAATAAATAATCTTGACTATTTTTCTTAATTCTATAAGTTGTTTTCCTGAATAAAAGACTGCTGGTATTTATGTGGATTAGCTAAATTTCAATTCAGTAAATGCATATCACTCAAATACATTTTTAAATTGTCACTCAAAAATGTAAAGAAATAGGGGTGCCTGGGTGGCTCAGTGGGTTAAAGCCTCTGCCTTCGGCTCTGGTCATGATCCCGGGGTCCTGAGATCGAGCCCCACGTCGGGCTCTCTGCTTGGCGGGGAGCCTGCTTCCGTCCCTCTCTCTATCTGCCTGCCTCTCTGCCTACTTGTGATCTCTGTCTGTCAAATAAACAAATAAAATCTTAAAAAAAAAAAAAAAAGAAATATGATACGTATTTCAATCCTCTAGCTGAAATATATTTTTTTCATTAATTTTTCATGTGACATCTTGATCAATCAAATCCTGTTAATAAAAACAATTTACTTTTGTGTTTGCATGTACACACACACACATACTTCCTTTAACCCTTCATTTCAGTAATAAAAAAGATTAAAATGTTAAAAAAAGTAACTACTTTAAATTAGTCACCTTTATTCAAATTATAGAGAATGTTAGAAATGTACGCTTCTATGGATTTTCAAATTTTGCATATTAAATACACCATAATACAAAAGTGTTATGTGGGATTTTTTTTAGTATAAGAAATTATTTAAGAATACATTTAACTTAATGAGCACTGAGTGATATATGAAATTGTTGAAATACTATATTGTATACCTGAACTAACACTGTATGTTAGCTAAACTGGAATTAAAGAAATATTTGTAAAATAGATAATTTCTAATATATCATTTGCAACTATCACTTAAAATCTAAACTAAATATACAATAATCTAGGGAAACAACTTTATAGTTTCTTTGGTAAAATTTGGTGTTTGATATTTTGTGGATATATGCAAACTTTTGGGCTTTAAATATCACTATGAAATTTTGTTGCAGTCAATAATAGAACAAAACAGAAAGCACATGTGTCCATGAATGATTTTAACATGTTTGTATATGCAAGACAAGTAATTTCTAAATAAGAATTAGAATCTGATGAACTGAGTGCATTGAAATGCAGAAAACTTTATTGAAATGTTATTAAATTATAATTTCTTTATGTTTGATATTTTCTAATACCATTTTTAAATTAGGAATGATACATTATACATTACATATACAAATAATACACTAACTAATAAATACATTAATTCTGAATTAATACTATTACCTAGTTCCAAATTTTTGGAACTAGGTAATAGTATTTTATAGACTAAAGTTTATGCCACATTGAGGCAATATAAAAATTTTAATCATTATAATTCGGCAATAGTAAATTATATTTCTAATTGGAATTGTTCCTGTTTAGTGAGGCTAGCTAAATTCAAAGTTTTTGTCTTCTCTGTGCTTCCTATAACAGATAGACATAATCAATGTAAGCTGTAGTGCACTCTGACAAGGGTGGTCTGATTAGAGTGACTCTACTCATTTGTACTTATTAGAACCAGTGCTATCCATAGAGGAAATGAATGGAAATCTCATCAAGCTCAATCAACATCCTGCTAGTGTTTGTATATACTGGAATAAAATAAATGGTAATATAACCACTTATTTTATGTATCTATTGGGGATTGATCATATGTTATAGTCTTTGTAAAGATTCCGATTTATTAAGAAATGTCAACAACAAATCGCTGTTTCTGCCAAAAATCATGGTTTAGCATCTGCCACAGTAATTTCCAAAGTTGGAGCAAGTAGTCTTTACCTTAAGATTTTTTGAGCCATTTTACTTTTACATATTTTAGGAACTCTGAGATTCAAAAATATATATACTACCTTTACCATCATTTAGTGCATTATCGTGTATTGTGGAAAACTGAGACTACACTCTTCATTGATACAAGCTACTACTTTTATCTTGTCTTGTCTACAATTTACAAAGCTTAATTCTAACCCTAAGCTTATAGTTATTATTGATAGAATAAACTTGTGCAATATATAAATAGTCATTTTAGTGGAAGACGATCAAATTATTTAGTGATGTGTAGATAAAAGCAATGTTTACATGAATGTTCTTTATAATCAGTTATATTTGCATATGTAGTTATAATATTTTTATATTCAAATAATTGATTGCATCTTTTATTCATGGTATACAGAGAGGAATTACCTTTTTAAATAGATATCAGGTTTTTAATATTTTGGTTTAATACTTTATATTTCTATAAATTGGATATTTAGTAGGAAATTACAAGTCTGTATTGCTACCTGATGAAGGATGGTGGGGTGTAACAGTAAGTACTTCTGTGTAAAACTGTAAAACTTAACAACTTAAAACTTAGCAGTTTAAAATAACAATTTTATTTTGCTCATGAGGTTGTAGGTCAGAAGTTTGGAAAGCGCTTAGCTGTTAGTTTTTGCTTGGGATCTCCCATAAAGTTAAAACCAAATTTTAGTGGAAGCTGGGTTCATCTGTAGGCTCAGCGGGGCTCTGTCTCCAGGATGGATCATTTACATTGCCCGCAGTTGATACTGGCTGTCAGCCTTCAGCTAATCTAGGGCCCTTCGTGAGTGCCTATATGAGGTCCCACCAGATATCTTGGACTTCCTTAAAGCATGGTGGCTTTTTGATAGTGAAGCTTCCTCTAGGGCAGCCTAGGGCTCTAGCAAATTTTCCAGTGGACAAAGTGAAAGCTCCATTACCCTTTTTCTTTATTTTTTTTTTAACCGAGCCTCTGAAGTTACATACTGCAGTTTCCGAGTACTCTAATGATTTCAGAAGTCACACGTTCACCTAGTCATGACAAAGATGTATAGACCACACGACTCAATGAGAAAAATCAAAGGCTTTGTGCCTATTTTATTTTTAATTGTTACATGGTCAGAAATATCTAAAAACAAGAGTTTGCAGAATTTACAATTGGAGTGGAGTGACTGGGATTTGAGTTTCTGTACTCATCTTTAAATACAGAATGAAGTCCACACATCATTCTTTAGAAAGGAATGGCATTAGTAGTGGCAGTGATGTCACTATGACTTTCATCCTAAAAATAGGTGTAAATGTTTTTAAAAAATCAGTTCAAACTGGATTTTATATGACATTTGGAAATACCAATATATTTGGACCTGAAGTTATCCAAAATAGCAAAAGGCAGTGAGGTGATTAAACAAGTTTACTAAAATTAAAGATCAGGTTTTTTTCCTTGGAACTTCAACCATCAAAGAAAAAAAATGTGAAAGAGAGTCATAAGACAAAAAAAGGTGAATCAATATAGGGTAAAATAGCTAGGTAGAAAGAAGAAAGAAGAAAATCCCGTACTGAGCCAGCCCACTTCTTTGGGAGGGTAAGATAAGAGAAACGTCACTGTTACTTTTGGGGAAATCTCAAGAAGAGCTTTGCATAAAGGTATAAATGATTCTTAATTTGTTGTATCACTCTCAGGAAAGATTATAAAATCTATTTATCTATTTAATATTTTTACTGATTTCCCTCAAAGTTCTAATCCTTTGAACTACAAGATTTATAGAAATAAGGAAAAGCCCTTATATACATATAAAATATAAACTTCCTATTGGTTTGTGATCTCAACTACATGCTATTAATCTGAGTGTTTGAGGACTATACCTATTACAGTCAATATTCAAAGCTCATTATCAATAAATTTGAAAAATATCTTACACTATTGCTAAATATGTCTCTGTTATAATGAGTTCTATATTATACTGAACTATTATATTGAACTACATTATCATGAACTATATTATGATGAACTATATTATAATATTAGGCAAATACATACGTTCTTGAAGAAAAAAACCTCATCATTTATTTTCTTCCACTTAAAACCCTCCCTTCTTGAGAAAATTCTCATCTCCCTTAAAAAACTTTATAAAACTTACATGCTTTCACCCCATCCAGCATTACATTACAGTTTACAGAAAATTTTTACAATTGTGCTTTTTTCTGGTTTTTGACCAAGTTCCATCTGGTGCTTTCCCTTGTGTTCTTTCTCTGAATAACTCCTATTTGCTGCTGAGGTCATAAATAACCCTTTATACCATTCTTAAACTTTTTTTTATCCTTTAAGATAAGGAGAAGTGCCACTTTAAATTGTTCCCATGACAACTTATACAAGTGCTATGGTAACACTGTGATTTCCTAAACCTTACTAGCTATGTTAAAAGAAGAAAACTCCAAATTAATATCAGAGCTCTGACACATACCATTAGTACAATACAACTAGTCATTTAAACTTTTTTTATTTGTTTACTTTTTATTATCTTTATAAGGTCATAATTTAGAAAAGTACTTCTGATGGTGTCATAGTCAATATTCTAAGTCCTTGATTGTGCTCATCTAAGTAAATAATATACCTCTGAACTCTTTCCCTTTATACTGATTACTGATGTATACTTTACTTACATAATTCCATATTCTCCAAACCCTTGTTTCCCTTACAACCTCTATTACATTCCATATTGCCATATACATAAATACATGTCATCTCCTTTGGTGAAGGCAGTGGTATTTCCTTATTCATCATTGTACATCTTATTCACCATAGTAATTCTCAAAAATGACTTATCTAATGCCTGTACTTGTCTCTCAATGAATATTTGTTGAGCTGATTCAATTTGGATTGAATATGGGTCAGTCATCGAGGATTCATAGCATCGCTTTCATCCAGAGCAAGTTAAGTTACTGAGTCACAGATTCATCCAGCTTGTCTTCAAAATGCAATGAAGATAAGAAGATGATGTATTTTTTTTAATTGAAATAATGACATTTTTATAGAAATGCAGATTTTTGGTCTTGGTCTAGTTATTTTATAGTCAAGTGGGTTTTTATGCAAGAGAATATATAGAGCTTTTAATCTCAGTCAGTTTTTTATTGCCTTCATCTTCTGCTGCTTGAAAACTTTCACATTATAGAGTCCTTTGCCCTGTGATCAAATCTCCAGTTGCCATTACTAGTTATCATACAGCTCAGAGCAGCAGAATGATAGACCTACAGAAGGGTCAACTATATGTCAAGTCTTTCAGCAGGAAGCTCTGAAATGAAATACTCTTGTCCAGAAGAATGAACTTCCAGGAAAGGCAATGGCCTAGAACAGCTTGTAAACATTATTCTACATATGAAGTTTATTCTTCAGAATATAAATGCTACTCATTAGTGGAAATCTTCATTTTATGTAATGTCAAATTCTATCTGTAAATATGCCAATGTTATTACAAATTAATATTCCGTAATAATGTGCTACCTTTCAATTTTAGTAAATGCTTAAAGCAGTATTGTAAAAGAATTTCATTTTGTTCACATAAGTTTTAATGGTCCATTCACTGGTAACCATAATATCATCAGGGGGTTTCATCAATACTTCTTGGCAAATGAATTGTATTATTTATCTGTTTTTCATCCTGTATTTCTAGATCAAGACAGAAAAATAATAGTTGAGTTAGATATATCTCTTCTTTTGCAAATGAGTATTCCCATTTGAAGTCAAGTCTGGTAGTTTAACCAACTATATTATTTATTTATGATGTCACTATACTATATTAATATTCTTTATGTATTATAAAGTAGCAAATACTTAAATTACCATGTGGTATGCATATAACTCAATATAAAAGGAATGTTAATTTTTTAAAAAACAACTTAATTTTGACAGGAATTTGAAAAAGCTTTTTAATACACTGTAAATTTCCTTTTTAAAAGTTTTTGGCAATTGGGGCATCTGGGTTGTTCAGTTGGTTAAGCAACTGACTCTTGATTTTGGCTCAGGTTATGATCTCAGGGTAGTAAGATGTGTCCAGCCATCAAGCTTCTCACTCCATAGGGAGTCTTCTTGAGATTCTCTCCCTCCTCCTTTGTTCCTCCCCCTGCTCATACTCTCAAATAAATAATCAAACCTTTTATTTCTTAAGTTTTAATCAATTATGAACTTTGGTCATTAACTAGTTGTATACAGTTGTGCATTCTTCTTAGCTACTTTTCTGTAATAACTGGAAAAAATATATAAATTTAATTTTGGACATCTGTTTTTGAGATTTTATTATTTTGTTTATTTAAATGTATTTTTAAATTTATGCATAATAGAAAAATTAAGAAGGAAATGAAACTGTGAGGATAGTTATTCTAGGTAAGAAAACTGTGGCACTGAATAGACAGAAGGAGCTATCAAATCACAGGACTAAATTCAAATTTGACTTTAAAAATTATTTATTTATTTTTGAAAGGGAGAGAAAGAGAGTAGGGGGAGGGGTAGAGTGAGAGGATGGGAAGACGGAGAGAATCTCAAGCAGACTCCCTCTGAACATGGAGCCCTATGCAGGGCTTGATGTCACAACCCTGAGATCATGACCTCAGCTGAAATCAAAAGTCAGATGCTTAACCAATTGACCCCCCCCAGGTGCCTCTGGAATTTGACTTTAACAAGAGACCAGAAAGTGATAATGTAGTAGGAATGGAGGAAGGTGGTACTGATATGGTAAGTAGAATGACAGATTTGACCCTTTCTTGAATAACTATTTCTCAAAGGTAATACTAGCCAGTGGGAGCTCTGTAGCAATATTTAGACAACTAGAAGTCTAACATTCACTTGAGTGACCTGGAATAAATCTATTTACCAGTTGCCATTAGCATAATAATATCTACTGTTGTGGAGATTTAATGAGGGTAAAGAATGTGCTTATAGTGTAGGGAAGAGTCTATGTGGAAATCTATGAAATCTGCTTCCAGAAATTAAGTGATTCATTTGTAATGTTTATAGTGGATATTGTATAGGAACTTCTCTTCAAATATTTGATTACCTATCTCTTTTGATAGTCTGGGAATGATGAGAGATAAAAAAGCTGAATTATTTGGAAAGTGATATTGACCTTCCAAATCTAGGTATGTCATTAATCATATAGCTTTAAAAGTGTGCTTATAGAAATAGTCCTTAAGGAGCTAAGTAGTAGTGCCTAAATTTAAATGAAACAGGGCAGGGAGTAAAATGAGGATATGTTATATGCACAGAAAAGAGATGAGTAAGTGCAAGAGAAGCAGAAAAAGCATTTCGTAAAATCTAACACCCTTTCAAAATAACTCTTACCAAAATAGGTATGGAAGAAATTTACCTCAATATAATGAAAACCCTATGTGAAAAGGCCACAGCAAACTTTATGCTCAGTGGTGAAAAATAAATTTTTTTTCCCCCAAGATCAGGTACAAGGCAGGAATGCTCCCTTTCACCACTTCTATCCAGCATATTACTGGAAGTCCTAGTCAGAAGAATTAGGCAAGAAAAAGAAATAAAAATCATCCAAGTTAGAAAGGAAGAAGTAAAATTATCTTTTTCTACAGATGACAAAATCTTATGTATAAAAACCTGAAGACTCCATTAAAAAACAGAACAAATAAAGAAATGCAAAAAAGTTTTGAGGTACAAAATCAACATACAAATATCAATTGTGTTTCTACACACTAACAATGACTTCTCTGAGAAGAAATTAGGCAAATCGTTCCATTCACAGTAGCACCAAAAATAGTTAAAAATAGATAAAATAGTTTGAAATTAACCAAGGAGGTAATTGATGTGCACTGAAAACTATAAACCACCAATGAAAGGAATTAAAGACACAAATAAATGGAGGGACATTCCATATTCATGGATTGGAAGAACTAATATTGCTAAAATGTTAATAGTACTAAAAACAATCTAAAAATTCAGGCAATCTTTATAAAAATCCAAATGGCACTTTCATAGATAGAAATAAACAATCCTAAAATTATTATTGAACCACAAAAGAAATCTTGACAAAGAACAAAGCTGGAGACATTATACATTCTAATTTCAAAATATATTACAAAGCTACAGTAAGTAAAATAGTATGGTACCGACATAAAAACATATAGACCAGTGGAACAAAAGAGAAAGCCCAGAAATAAACCCACATATATATGGTCAATTGATCTTTTAAAAAGGTACAAAGAATACATAAGGGGAAAGGATAATGTATTCAACAAATGATGTTGGGACAACTAGATATCCACATACAAAAGAATGAAATTGGACCCTTAACTTAGAGTATGCACAGAAATAAACTCAAAATAGATTAAGTCTTCATAACATTGGTTTTAACAAAGATTTCTTAGATATTAACACCAAAATCACAAGCAACAAAACCAAAAATAGACAAATGGGACTATATAAAATTAAAAATCTTCTACACAACAAAAGAATGAATCAACAAAGTTAAAAGCCTACCTACAGAAAGGTCGGAAATATGTATAAAATATATCTGATAAGAGGTTCATATCCAAAATATATGAGGTACTACTACAACTTAATAGCAAAAAACAAAACAAAATAAAAAACAAATGAAAATATGGACAAAGGAACTGAAAAGACATTTTTCCAAATAAGGCATGCAAATGGCTAGCAGATAAATGAAAATATATTCAAATGATAATCTTGAAGGAAACAAATCAAAACCACAATGAGTTATCACATCATATAGCTATTATTAAAAATAAAATAACAAGTGTCAGCAAGGATGTGGAGAAATTGGAATCCTTGGACAATGTTGGTATAAATGCAAATTGGTGCAGCTGCTATAGGAAACAATCTGGAAGTTCCTCAATGAACTGAAATTAAAACTACAATGTGATCCAATAATCCTACTTCTGAGTGTATATCCAGAAGAATTAAAATCAGGATCTCTAAGAGCTATGTGCAGTTCCATGCTCACTGTAACATTATTCACAATAGCCAAAATATGGAAACAACCTGAACGTCCAGAAACAGAGGAATAAAGAAAATGTGATATATACACACAATGGAATATTCAGCAACCTTAAAAAGGAAGAAAATGACTGCAAAAACAACAACATGGGTGAACCTGGAACACGTTATGTTGAGTGAGATACTCCAGGTACAGAAGGATAACGACTGCATGATTCCACTTTTATGAGTTATCTAATATAGTCAGACTCATAGAACCAGAGTCCAATGGTGATTGCCAGGTGCTAGGGAGCAGAGAAAAAAAGGGGTTGATGTTCAATAGGTATAAATTTCTGTTAAGTCAGATGAATAAGATCTATAAACATAGTATAAACCTTGTTTTTGTCCTTAATGGTACTGTACTGTAACATTTAAAATTTTAGGAGGCTAGATCTCAAATAAGTGTTCTTACCACAATAAAAGAACTAAATGCAAAGAAAAAAATACAATAAAAATGGAAATAAAAAAGAAGAAAAAAAGAAAAGAGATGAATATGAGAGAATACATGTTCATTAAATTAGAGAGATAATATATGGTTAAGCCAGTGTTCCTCTGAGTGGAGAAGATCTGTGATTGCATCCACAGTTGTGTTTATTTGGAGTCATATATCTAATAAGTAGTCCCTTGGCTTCTCCTGATTTGGCTTCTGTCCTTGTGCAATGTGAGCTTTTGAGGTTGAAAGGGAATCTAACTTGTAATTAATGATGACAATTTGGCTATATATATATTATTTTTCCTGTTGAAACTCCACTAAAGTGAAAATAAAGTTGAAAGCATTTAGTACACAAGGAACAATGGGAAAATAAAACAGAGGCAACAAGTAATTGCAAGAAATTTTGGATGACCGAAGACGGATGCAATAATGAAATGACTTACAGGCAGCCCAAGTGACTGAAGGGAACCAGTTAGCTCCTCTAGCCACAAAAGGCTTAAAACTTGCAGCAAAATGTCTTGCTGAAGGTTCCAATGACATGTGAAGCTCTATATGATGACGAGTAGAACAGATCAGTCCCTTTTCTTGTAGTGGACCACAGCAGCTGAGAGACGGACCTGCAGACTTAAGACAGTTGGAGTCACAAAGGAAAGAACTCAAATATGCAGTGGTATTTGGTGGTCTCTTGACATAAGAACCTTCCTCACTTTATCACCTTACCTGGAAAGTACCTGGGTTTTTTCTCTGGAAGTAGACTTTCAGTCAGACATTTAGTTCTGACTTTTGAATATGAAGTCAGTTAAATGACAGCAAGTATCACTAGTACTTTGGCAAGTTCTCCAACAAGAAAGGGACAAAAAAACTACATCATATAAGAAACATTACAGGAGAAGAGGCACTGCTGGGAGAAAGAACTGGAGCATGTTGTAGCTCAATATTGTGCAGTATTTAGAGTCGTCATAATAGAAACATAAAAAATGATTTAATTAAAATTGGAATGCAATCGTTCAGGAAATTCAGGGACAAATAAATGAGAAGTTGAAACAGTGATGATCCTCATTTACCAGAAGATTATGGCAGTAAATAAGGTTTAAAATTTCTAAATTAAAAGAAAAAAAGAAATAGAAGTATGTTATTTAGAAATATAGAAGCAGGGCCCTCAAGAAGCCAGTAGAGAGTTTTTGTCCTAGCAAGGAGACTAAAAGGAGGATGCTTGTTAGTAATGTAATGTCCATTAATAACTTTTTAACTCATTAAATTATAGATTCATCAAGTTATGTTCATTCATCCTGTTGATGAAAATGTAGACTTATTTATTCTAATACAAAATTCAATTAATTAAGTTACTTAAAATATGACTAGCATTATAGTTTAAAATATGAAATATAAATTGTTGTTGATGTTTACCCATAATAATGATATTACCAAAGTCACAAAAGCTGTAACCATTCTCATATATTTCTTGAGCATGGCAGATAATACTAAACACACTCTAGACTTTGCCTTTTTGTGGTTTTGGGGAAGGGAGGAGGAGAAAAGGGGAGGGGAGTAATTTAATAGATATGTACCCTTTGTCAAAATAGAGTGGCTCATCTCATTATGGAAAGGATCATTAGTATTATTATTAACAGTTTTAAGAGACCTTTCCAAAAGTATTCTTTTCAGTTGATGAGCTGTCATGGTGGTATAATAAAGATTAAAAAGTCACAAACTGAAGGCGAAAACCTTTTACCACTTGAATAAAATGTCAAAGATTAGAGAGGCTTTTAACCTCCTATGTGTCCCTGCTACAGTTTGGGTTTTATCTTTAATATTCTCTTTGTTATCTCTATCTCGGCATTCTCTTGGGTAGAAAAACTAAGGAGAAAAAAGTTCTTAAAGAAAATAATTGTGCTTTTTTGTTCTAAGCATAAGAAACAGTTAGGCATACTAGTGATTCCTCTGAGCAAACTATAACCCATTAATTAATTCCACGAAACGTCTCATACTTAACCTGAGTACTTACCACTCCCTCATTTGTCATGTTGAAATGGGTGTCTGTGGAGAATAGGCCTAATACATTTAGAAAAGCAGTGTTTATCTATAGGAACTGACCAGAGACAAAATAATAGCCTTTCAGGGATTAAGGGAATCCCAGTTTTCCTCAAGTTCAATTTAAAAGAAGATCCTCATTTTCTTATATAATGTCATTGCCATGAAAATGCATCCAGCCCCTCTCGGGAACTTTCTAAGGATGGGTGCTGACTACTTTAGGCAGCTTCCCGTTCATTTTGAAAGTAGCTTTATTAGTTAGAAATTCCTTTAAAAAAAAAAAAAAACTAAGGAGAAGAGTCTCCTTATTGATTATGCCTTCTCTTCTTACTTTTGTCTCTTATGAAATATAGATTAAGTGGATTCCATTATTCCAATGACAGTTTCACAAAAATCTGAAGAGTGTTTGGCCCCTTTTAAATATTCAACGTTAACTCTACCCAGTTCTTTCAATCATTTTGTGTGTGTGAAATAAATTTTTAAGATTGCTTAATATACTACCTGCATTCCACAGAAAGAATTCTAGTTTATCAATATTCATTTCAAATGTAGTGCCCAAAATAAATAATTTTATTTCAACTAACTTCAGGATCACAACAGAGTGTGCTAGGGATGTTCTGGCTTTCATCCCTTAGTGCATCTGTATTTTAACCATTAGATGCTATTATTTTGTTGGATATTTAGCAAAATAATTCTCTAGAATTTTTAATAAAGAATTTATACTTAATTTCAAATTTAAAACTTTTATTTCTACACCATAATATTGCATTGTATTATTCTAGCTTCTGTTTTACATGATTTCATCCAAAAGTGTTGAACTTTTTGAAAAGGATTGGAATTTATCTCCATTGACAGGTACTTTCTCTCCCTGACCCCAAATGCTTTGGGAATATGAACACTGTATGATAATTGTAGGATGATTTGCTTCAGTTTTTTGTTGTGGTAGCATTGGATGTTGTTTTTTTTTTGATGCTCTCTCTTATGCTACATGTTGAGCTCCCAGTTAATGATGCCATACTCACCTATGTATTCCCAGATGTTTATCCACTAAAAATTTTTTTACTGAATAAAGGAAGGTATATTTAAATAAATGAATGAAATTATATAGCAAACTATACACCAAACTCTATTAATCATTTAAATAGTTTTAATTTAATTCCTTTTCTACTTTAGTTAAATATTACTTTTCTTATTGTGTGCATCAAATGAATATGATTTTTATTAAATAGCTTGGTTAACCCTTTAGCTGTCCAATAGCACATTCAGTTAAGCATAAATACATATTTAATGATATTGACTCAAACGATATGTTAAAACTGATATTTTGGTTAGAACCATCAGCAAATCCATGATGTGAAGTAGGAAGAGGAAGCAGGTCTAATAATAACAAATGTCTCATATATTGTATATCTTTTCTTCTGTTTCTCACTGGGAAAAAAAAAATAAATAAATACTGAAAAGTTTGAATTTAACCTTCAGAATCACTTGTCCCTCATGAATCATGCTAAATTTCCAGACAATGGTGAAGTCAGAATAGCCAACGTCAATTTGCCAGGGGACAATTTCACATTCTTTATTATAAATAGAACTCAAGGTGTTTGGTAATGCAGCTGTTACCTTATGAGAGCCTTTTTAAAGTTGGTGAACATATTTATTTTTTATTTTTTATGGTGTTAAACTATAGTTTGATGTTAATGCAACTTTGAATGAAAAGGAGAATAAGCTTTTATAGAAAATTCATTTAATTTGTATCTACTTATATATTTTAATGATCTTTTAAATATAATATACTAATACTTTCTATAGTTAAAATTACTTTTAGTAATGTTATTTTAATCAAATTAAGTCTTTGATAACCTCATTGAGCCAAACAATTAGTATTGCTCTAATAAAAGTAACACTAGAGTCCAGGAAACATGGAATAAACTGACCAACTCCATTTATGTATTTAATCAAGATTTATGTAAATTGTTTCCATAAATATTTATTCAATATAGTAAATCAATGGAATACATGGATTTAATAATAGAGTTTTAATCATTAATGTATAAACCTAAAAATCATATTTCACACTGAATTTTTTTACTGAGACTCAAATTTCATTTGCACACGTGTGGAAAATTGGCTAACTGGAAATTGAATCTTACATACTATTTAAGTTTTGTATTGTTGCCATAGTAGATTTATGCACACTTTGTGATATAAAACAAATTTATTACCATATAGTTCTTTAGGTTAGAATCCCCTACATGTCTTACTGTGCTAAAAATCAAGATATTGTACAGCTGCATTTCTTCAAGAGGCTCTAGAGGGAATTTCCTTACCTTTTCCAGCTTGGTTTGTGACCCCTTTCCTCCAGCAGGGTAGCTTCTCTCTTTCCGTGCCCTGGTCTGCACATCTCTTTTTTTCTGATCACATCTGGGAAAAGTTCTCCCCTTTCATAATGATTTATGAAATAATGATTTATGTCATTAGGTTGGGTCCACTCTGATAATCCAGGATTATCTCTCCCCATTTCAAAGTCCTTAATCTTAAACCCATCTACAAAATATATATGTTTGCCATGTAGGGTAACATACTTACAGGTTCCTAGGATTCAGGCATAGATATCTTTGGAAGATTCATTATTCTTCCTATCTCACATAACATCCAACATATTTTCTTCTTTTTTTTAATTTCATTTTCTTTCTGTTCTTTTATAGAGCAATACTCATGAGAAAAAAGTGTGTATTTTCTTAAAATTTATTTTATGTATTTTAAAAAATATATTTTCTTAAAATTTACATTAAGTGAATGATATAACCTTAAAGTTTAGGTATGTGAGAAAATGCCTAGAAAGCAAACATAGGGGGGAAAAAAAAGAGTTTTATTTCAGGAGAAATTCTGCATATTTGGTGGTTTTCAGTGACTTCAGATAAAATCTCTCCAGGCTATCATGGAGGAGTAATAATTGAAAAAAAAAAGAAAGCAATAAAAGAGATAGAAATTAATATTTTGAGAACCTGCTACAAAGTAAACATTAAATTGGAAACTATATAATTCAGAGGACATAGGTATTGATTTATTCCTTCACATTGCAATATTCTCTTGGATTTTTTTGATGTTGATGCCATGTGTCCACCAATACAAGCTTCTAGAGATGCATGTAAAATAAGTCAAATTTCCTGCTTTGAGAACATCCATAATAATGGGAGGTACAGAAAAGTTAATACATTTTTGCCAAAGAATATAAGTGTTGTAACCTAAGTATGCATAATTTGCTATCTGAAAAATGAGTGCAAGCAGTTATTATCTTTGGGTAACAGAGAGGATAGAAATTAGAAATATTGCTCAAGGCTATGTGCTGTTGTTAGAAATTTGTAAACTTCTTACCAGGAAAGGAATAGATCTTGTTAAGATTTGTTTCCCCATGGCCTGTCATGGTGCTAAACACACAATAGATGTTCAGCATAGGTTTGTTATTAAATGAGATTATGGTTCGGATTGTAGAGAAGAAACTAAAGTTAATTGGTTATTTTCCGAATGCTGACATATTTCACACATTGCTGAACCCAGTAATCGTATATGGAAAAGAAGAGGACACCCATTCTTTTAAGGAAGATTTATAAGCTCAGAAATTAAGTGACTTACCCCGCCAAAAAAGGTGCACCTAATAATTAAAAGACAGATTCAGAAGTTTTATAATTGTTTGGCAAGTTAAACTATATCTGATTCCAAAAATTGTGTTGTGTCTGTTTTGTTAGAGTATAATAATTTTTAAAGCATCTTCCTTTATGGTAACTTAAAATGTTTAGCTTTCTAAGAATTGCATACATTTCTTCTCTCCATGGAAAGGACACGTCCCTGGTGGAAAATCAATTCCAAATTTAAAATTGATACTTTATATTCAGCTTATTATCACCAACTGAGAGAAATTTGTCCAGCATTTCTCTCTTCAGTTTGCATGAAACAAATATTTTTATTTAAACAAATATAAAATTAAATTCCTATCAAAATCCCTGAAGATTTTGATTTCCATTCCTAGAGTGCACTTTCTTAAAATTGATAAATTCTGAGGGATATTGACATACTTATCTCAGTGATTCTCTGAAATCAATTTTTGTGGCATTTTGTCATGAAATAAATTATGAAGAATTAATTAGGATTAATAAAAACAAAAAGAAGTGAAGTGTGAAAAATCCCAGGACTGTGAGAAATAGCATATTATAAGAATTGGATAGTAATGAACTTTAGGGGATAGAAGATATAAGGGAATGATCCCAATTGATGAATACTTATTGGCTTCTACCATATGCTAAGCACTTACCTGAGTACCAGAAATCTGGTACTCAGATCTCTGAGTACGAAGAAACTGTGTACAGTCTGTATATGTACAAATGTATAGATGTCTGTATAAAGATATCAACTGGCATTCAAATTAAAATCCATTTTGGAGTTAATTAGAAATTTATTTTGGAAAAATGCTCTTTGGAGCAAAACACTAAGGAGTTAGCAAAATAAATAAAGAGATTCAGAGAAGTCTTCATAAAACATGAGAGTTTAAAGTTTGTTTTTTGTTGTCATGATGATAAATTGCCCAAGTAATTGGAAGATCATTACAGTCAAGAAAAGTCATATGACATAAGGTACAAAAGTAATGTGAAAATTATATAACAGGGACAATGAGCTAACTGGCCGTTAGTCTTGTTGAATTTGGAAATTTATGTATGTGAAACAAAGGTGTTTCCTTCCCTTCACTTACTTGTCTATGTAATTTTTAAAGTTAAACATATTCTATTATTTTTAGTAAAAACAACTAAATAATTAATTCTAGTATGAAGCTATGTCATGGTAAACATGAGATAATACCCACTAATTATGTCTCTCTTCACAGAGACCTTTATTCCACATAATATTAACCTTCATAGCAGGGTCTATAAAGCCAGAATAACAGCTTGGTGATATAAATTTTCTAAAATATAAATTCACCGATTACACTCTCCAAGCATATATGCTTGCATATATAATGTATTTCAACATAGATATTTTAAAGAAAAAGATTATTTTAATTAAAAAGATCAAAAAATAAATCTGCAGTATCATAGCTAAGAACACTATACTTTCTGTTACTATAATTCTGTATGTATCTGCTTCTCTATTTCAATTCTCACTCTGATTTTAATGCATAACACCTTAGGTGCTTTCTGCTTTCTCTTTTATTACATTAGTCACACCTCAATCAATTTGATGTTACCAAAATTAACATTCAGACAGCTAAGTTTTCTGAACACATTCTTTGTGAATAATTTCTATTTTTATATGATTCAAAATTATTGCCTTTGTTATAAAATTTTATAATCTAATTTTCTGTAATTGTGTGATTCATGCTTTCCTTTGGAGGAAAATCATTGATTTCTATACTAAAAAAAAAATTACAACAGTTAGGTATATTTCCCAGCTGCATCATCATCACTTTGGGTTTATAAAATAAAAACAGTGACCTTTTACTTTTAATTGATTTCAATAGCCAAAGTATCTTTCTGATTTTTAGGAAAAATAATGTTCAGTGCATTTCTTTCTGTGTTTAGGTATAGAATTAATTCTTTGTTCTTTGCTATTAAAGTTATTTCTAGGTTTGCTTAATAATCTTAAAGTTTAAATGTTTTTCCTCAATGATGCAAACATTGGGCAATTCTGTTGTAAAATTGTTGTTGGTTTTATTGTCTTTTACATTTCTGGTAGAAATATATTATCATTTTTAAAATCTTGTTAGAGGAATATAATGTATAGTATAAGAACCATGAAAAAATTCTCTCTCTTTACTTACCTCCATTCTTCTGTGAATGAATAATCATATACCAAAACTATATTATAATGAGCTTTAACTGATTCTCTTACATTAGTTTAAGAAACTATGGAAAATAACTGTTTGCAAACCTTTGTATTATAGTTAGGAAAAAGCTTATCAGGCATTCTCTTATGGAAGCATAATGAACAGGGTGGGAAAAACTATACTTAGGTTTCAAGATCACTGTACCACAGACTAGCTATGTGACTTTTTGTGCCTGTATTTCATAAATGAAATGAAAAATGAGATGTACATGGAACTTAATAAGTAATACATGAATATTGTTTTCATCTTTTCATAACAATATCAGTAACTTAGATGGCCTATTTCCTCACTAGTTAATATTATAGGAGGAGAATCAAATTTTACCAATTTTATGTTATTATCTACTGAAGATCAGGCAATGTGCTGAGATTTTTCATTTTTCACATTTTCATTAAAAGGTGAAGAATTCCATGTCTACCTGATCTCGGGGTCATGAGTTCAAGCCCCACCCTGGGCATAAAGCCCACTAAACAAGAAATTTAAAGAAACAAATAATAATAAGGACACAGTATGTCAAAATATGGTACATACTATGTAGCAAAACAAAGTTGGTTAAATTGATGATAAGTGATAATGGGGGCATAGGGGATGTTATTTTATCTCCGAGGATATAGAAACTTGAAGTCAGGGATCCACTGGGGTACTTGGGGAAATCCTTCCAGATAGACATAACACCACATTCAAAGGCCTTTAGGCAAGACATGCTTAGAATTCTGAAAGAGAAACAAAAAGGGTTTTGTACTTTTTTTTTTTTTTAAGATTTTATTTATGTCAGAGAAGGACACAGCAAGAGAGGGAACACAAGTGGGGGTGGGTGGGAGAGGGAGAAGCAGGCTTCCAGCCAAGCAGGAGCCTGATGGGGGGCTCAATCCCAGGACCTTGGAATCATGACCTGAGCCGAAGGTAGATGCTTAACAACTAAGATACCTAGGCACCCAGGACTTTATAGTTTAAACAATCAGTGAGGTAAGTAATAGAGAGGAGTTGATCTAATATGTGGCTAGGTCTGGATCATCTAGCACCTTGTAGGCCAGGTCAAGAATTTTAAAATTTGTTCTGAGTAAAGTGGGAAATTATAAGATGATTTTAAGCAGAGAAGTTGGAAAAGTTATATTCCAAGAACCTATATATATATATATATATATATATATATATATATATATATATCTTTCACTGTTTCCCTTAATTGCATGTTTTAAATTATTATAGTATACTTATTAAATTGGGAAATAAACATCATTACAATATTATTAACTATTCACACATATTATTGAAATTTTACCAATTGTCCCAACACTGTCCTAACTCAGGACTTCACGGTGCTCACAGATCCTTAGTCCCCTTCACTGTGGGACAGTCCCTCCATTTTGTCTTTCACAGCCTTGACACATTTGAAAAGTACTGGCTGATTATTTCATAGAATAACCTCTGATACAGATCTACATAGTATATCCCGAGGTTTGAGTGAATTTGTGAAATTTTGAAAGGACTGTGTGAGAAGTGATGCTTCGTTCTTCTCAGGGTATCATATCAGCAAGTACATAATGTTAATATTACCTACCACTTTTTACTGGTAATATTAGCATTTTGTTGGGTTGGTACCTCCCAAGATTCTCTGCTGCAAATTTCTAGAGTCCATGGCTAATTAATCACTATCTTATGGGGACGTATTTTGAGGTTATGAACATATTCTATTTAACATTATACATTTTACCCACCCAATTTAACATCCTTCAGTTATTCTTGCCTGTAACAATTATAACTGGGGTAGTTGTCAAATTGTGATATTCTATGTCCATCATTCTTTCCACATTCATTAGTTTGATTCATTTGATTAGCTTGATTCATTTGCTTTATTATTTGTATCCGCATATAATCATGGATATTTACTTTATTCTATGCATTATAATCCTGTAGCAATGTTGTTTATTTTATTGTTCAGAATACAATTTATTTGGCTTCTTATTTGGTCATTGAGTGATTCTTCCTAGTGACTCCTGTGTAATGTTGGGATTAATGTAGAGCATGAAATCAGCCATAATACTTGGCTTGCTAAAATGTAACACAGAGGCCACCATGAGCTAGGGAAGGTTTCAGAAAAGGGCATGGGCCTTTGGAATACAGAGGCCTGAGTGACCACTCTGCCCTTGGGATGCCCAGGGGAGTTGCCTTCCCCGAAGCTTTCTCAGCCCAAACAGCCACCCTGTGATCTAAGAGATGTATGCATTGTCCCTTAGGTTATGTTTAACAGAACTCACAGAACACGCAGATTAGCATATCATATCTTTCCCGGAAACAGATCCTCCTAGTTTCAGTAAAACCCCTCCTCACACATCACGTGCTTAAGAAATAGTGATAAGGATTTCTGATTATCCTGAAGGACCAATAAAAGCAGGAACAAAGAGTCTTTGTCTCTGAGCATTGACCTCCTTGCCTTCTCTCTTTCACAGCAAAGTTTGGAGTAATCTTTCATCCATCCATACAGAGATTGCTGGCCATTCCTGACACTATAATCTTTTGATATGCTCCTATCATTTTTATATATTTATTTGTTTGCTTATTTAATTTTTAAGATTTTATTTATTTATTTTTCAGAGAGAGAGAGCACAAGCTGGGGGAACAGCGGGCAGAGGGAGAAGCAAGCTCCCTCTGAGCAAGGAGCCGGATGTGGGAACTGATCCCAGGACCCTGGAATCATGCCCAAAGTGGAAGGCAGCTGCTTAACTGACTGAGCCACTCAGGCATCCCTGCTCCTATCATTTTTTAAAGTTATTCCTTACTTTCTGGTCAAGATATTCCAGGCTTATCTAGATAGGACTTTCCTGGCCACGGACCCAGAATTTATCCAAGAAGCTATTTTTTTTTTTTTTAATTGGGATATGGTATTTAGAAACCAATATCTAAGTGTTAAGATGCCATTTTTTGTAAGGCCCCTTAATGGACAGGGGTAAAAAATACATGCACAAACAGACATGCACAAATTTGCTTCCATTTCTGTATCTACTTAAGAAAAGAAAGACTGGTGTAACTGATGTGCTGTCTGTGGACACAAGAGTGAAATGAAATGACGTTAAAATAACCAGGGGCTAGGTAACACATAGTTTTATGCACCGTATCAAATCTAGATTTTAAGAGTAATGGGAAGCCATTGAGGAAGGTAAAGCAAGTGAAACATAATGTGATTCATGTTAACAAAAGATTAATCTACCTATGAAGAGAGGATTAGAGTCAGAATCCACTGGGATGTGAGATTTAAAATAAGTAAAGGCCAAAAAAGAATAAATGAGATTAAAAAAACAGTAGGATTGGGATGTAGAGAAGCTGAGGCACCACATTTTTTCCACATAACACAATGTATACCCATAACCAATGATTAGTTACTGATGTAACTGTAAACTTGTCATTGTTGTTTGACTTGATCTTTGCAGGTGTTATATCATTTGTAAGATCAGTTGAAATAGTCATAGAATATTTTGTTAAATATAGTAACAGTTAATTGTGTGATTTATAGCAGATTTTTTTTTAAATCAATATTATATTTTCTAGAAACCATTTCTCTTTTGGTTATTTTTTTTTTTTTAAGATTTTATTTATTTATTTGACAGACAGAGATCACAAGCAGGCAGAGAGGAAGGCAGAGAGAGAGGAGGAAGCAGGCTCCCCGCTGAGCAGAGAGCCCGATGCGGGGCTTGATCCCAGGACCCTGAGATCATGACCTGAGCCGAAGGCAGCGGCTTTACCCACTGAGCCACCCAGGCGCCCCTCTTTTGGTTATTTTTTTTTTTTTTTTTATCTTTTTATTTATTTATTTGACAGAGAGAGATCACAAGCAGGCAGAGAGGCAGGTAGAGAGAGAGGAGGAAGCAGGCTCCCTACTGAGCAGAGAGCCCGATGCGGGGCTCGATCCCAGGACCCTGAGATCATGACCTGAGCCGAAGGCAGCGGCCCAACCCACTGAGCCACCCAGGCGCCCCTCTTTTGGTTATTTTTAACGTTAGTATTCTCTGGTTCTTTTTCTCTTTTCTTTTGTTAAATATTTAATCATGAAATTAAATGTCTTTCTATCAAGAGAACAATCATAAAGAAAATCCCCAATAGGTGCAAACCAGGCACATTTCCATCTTGGAACTTGGCATTGGCTGTTGTGTTTGCTTAGCAAGATTCTCAGTTATCCACCCAACTTATCCTCACCTTTTCTTCTTACCTGCTTAAATGGTGTGTCCCCAGAAAGGCCCTCCCTATCCACCTCATTAAAAACTATCTTGTCATTAAATAAGTTATATTTGCTAATTTGTTTATTCTTTTTTTTTTTTTTGGCCATACTACATTGCAAGTAAACTCCATGAAGGCAATTTTTTCTCAATCTCCAGAATCTACAAGGGTACCTCATATATATGCTGGATGAATTAAAAAAAAATTGTTAAATTTAAAGAAAAAAGAACAACATCTTGCTCAGAAATGCATACATACGTGATAAAAGTTTTTGGCATACTTAGTGCGTTGTGAGAATGTGCTCATTTATTTTACTGCCCTTAGTGGTTTAGTTTTTATAACGTTAAGCAATAAGAGTATAATTTTATAACCACTTTTGCTAGAATGCATCAATATCAGATGAAATAACTAACTGTACTATATGGAATTCTCTTTTGAGGGAAATATTTTTCTTGAGATATTTGACAGACTTGACCTTTGACAATCCGCAGCATAGTGCCTCAAATAAATGATGATTATGTTTGACTTATTATCACGTTTTAAAATCTCTGTTATGCCATTTCACTACAAATTTCCAACGTCTTAGGGAAGACGAAGAGGTTTGAGCTCCAAAAATTATGATTAACATAATACCTTTCAAATCCTGGGTCACCTACACAGACTTCCTCAAAGTTTAGCTCCGCTAATTAACTCCAACTTATTTTACATACAATCCCACAACCCTTTCACATGGAGGAAATAAAAATATTAATCTGTTAAAGGCCAAGAAATGACATTATAGAAATGCTTTGGAACTAATAAAAATAACTTGCAACATAATTCTGGGAAGTTATAGCCTCTGAAAATGTGCCATCCAATGTCCTTATTCACTCATGTGGCCTGATATGCATACTGAGCTGAAGATTCATATGCCACCTATCATCCCTAATGTGCCTAAGGAGTCTCTCAATTATTGAAGTAACTGGTGGAGTTTAAGTAGTCTCAGTGACTGTTTAAAATATTTATTACGTATCCTGGATTCTTACAGTCTAATAATATAGGACATTTTTACAATGATTTGTATAAACTTTAAAATATGTGTCACCTGGATTTTTAAAATGTGGTTAATGATGAAATAGTGTATTATAATTGCAAAGGCATCAAACATAAAGAAAATAATGCTAATTTAGTAACATTATATACCCATAAAGCCATGAAATTGGCATTTTAAATGGCAGCAGTGGCATTTTTGCAAATATTCAGCACCAATAATGGTTTTGATAAAAAGGTTAGGAGTAGAGAATGTTATTCTGTCAATTATATTGGAAAAACTAGCAGTTGCAAACTTTCAAATCAATGGTAGACTAGAATTCATGATACACTGTGAAAGATTTTTATAAGTTGTATGGTATATCAATTTGATGTTATAATTTTAAAAAATTATGATCATTGTGTTTCAGTAATTGAAAATTAATTATTAAATCTTTCACATTTATTCCTGGTTCTTCAAAATATTCCCAATGTACTAACCTCACAAAGCTTAAAGATAATCACAAATTTCCTGAAAATTTTATTTTTAAAGATTTTTTTTATTTATTTGACAGACAGAGATCACAAGTAGGCAGAGAGGCAGGCAGAGAGAGGAGGGGCAGGCTCCCTGCTGAGCAGGAAGCCCGATGCGGGGCTCGATCCCAGGACCCTGAGATCAGGACCCGAACCGAAGGCAGAGGCTTAACCCACTGAGCCACCCAAGCGCCCCTTTATTTATTTTTAAATGAACTTTAAGGGAATATTTTAAAAAATTGTCTTAAAGGGAATGTTTTAAAAAAATGGTCTGTCAAAGTGCTTATTTCCTTCTTATGACTGAACTATTTCTACTCAAAAATGTTCTTGATTTTCCAAGTATCTCACTAAAACATTCATTGATTTAAATTTTTTTGTTGTTGAAATATATTTGTGTATAAATCAGACTAATGGAATATCCATTCTCAAATTGACACCAGAAAAATAACCAAAATTGTCAGAAGCCATGCTTCTCATCTTTCCCTTCTTAGTACGTGCGTCCCGACTTCTTCACACAAAGGGAGAGGCTTTGAGCATGTGCAATTCAAATTTGTACTTGGGATTTTAAAATGGCCGTTTAGTCTGGTAGTAACTATTAATCAAGGACATGATTTTTATATGCCAGTGATGTCAAAGTAGACTCCCTAATATTACAGAAGCCGTGTTCAGACAGCAGCTGGGAGACAAGCAGTAATTGAACATATTTAAAAATCCACCCCATGTACTGAACAGATTTCAATGTCTGCTGTGTTTAAGGTCCACTGGGTTGTGAAATGGCTGCTTCATTCACACAGATGTTAATATCTCCAGGCTCTTCTCTAGCTCTGTAGCTTCTCATTTACATATCTGCAGTAAGTTTGGTGTTCAGGAAGTGAGATACAGCTCCTTGTCACTACTCTTTGTTACAATAAAGCATGTTTGAGACAAAATACTAGCGACTGTAATTACAGCTCATTAAGGCTCAAGAAGAAAAATAATAAGGAACATAGCAATAAGTATTCAGTCACCAGTGGTTCATTAGTTCTTTTACTGTTTAAATACCTGAAGCTGATGAATATAAATTACTTGTGAAAATGCGGTTTAAAAAGTTTTATATTCTTCTTCTTTTTTTTTTTTAACCCTGTGTAAACAATGTATCAGGTGATAATTCTTCTGGAGTGTGCATCCTTGTTTTTGATGTGCTTAGCATGCTTTTCATGTAGATATGTATGTGGAGCCATTCCCCAAGCTGTTTAAAAATCATTTGATCAAATAAGATCAGGGGTTAAAAAGCTGGAATACAGCTACTTTTATTTCACATTCAGGGACAATGTTGCCTCTTCTGAAGAAGGTGAGTACACTAATAGGTGAACTGTATCACCTGCCACAGAGCTGGCATCCTTCAATTAAATCTATTGTCTTTAGGTACACAGTCCGTTATTTTGCTATGGTGCCCTTACTCCAGTAAACCTAAACATGACTTGACCGTGAGCTGCTCAATTGTTTTCTCATCTCAAGTACTAATAATAGTGCTACTTTTGATTTTGGCTTTGCAGAAATATATATTTTGAGTACGCTACAGTCTACTTTGTCCTCCATTTGTTCTTCAGTTTCTTTAGGATCACTTTGCCAACCCATTTGTAACTTCCTATTTACAAAGATTCTTAGAAACATTATTCCCATGTTCCT
The DNA here is from genome assembly GCF_002288905.1 of Enhydra lutris kenyoni. Lineage (NCBI taxonomy): Eukaryota > Metazoa > Chordata > Mammalia > Carnivora > Mustelidae > Enhydra > Enhydra lutris. The sequence goes on from NW_019154099.1 coordinate 20,593,997, forward strand.
GATTTTGATATTTTATGTATCATACAAATTATCCTTCTACATTTGTATACAGAACTCAATAGGAATTGTCTTTTATTAGATTTTGAGAACATAGAGAAAACCCTTCTCCCTACATTGAAAAGTTTATAAAAGAATAGAAAATAATACTATTGTAAACATGTCCTTAAAGATATATCTAATTTAAAAAAAAAAGATATATCTAATTTAATTTGGTTATCTCTAACTGTGAATCTGTATGTGTATATATATTGAATATATATATATATGGAAACAATTATATTTCATTTTCTTCATAAAATTACTAACTTGGAAAATACTTCTATCAACTATATCTTTAATTACCATGACCATATTTAATCTTTTAATTTATTCAAGTTATATTTCAAATGCATACCATTAAAATATATGTGAATACTTAAGATGCATATACTTAATGCATATAAATTTAAATTTATACTATTAATACAAATGTACACAATGTGTTTACTCAAAATATATGCATATACTTTTAAAAATGCATGCTATAGGAGCATCTGTATGCCTCAGTCATTTAAGTGTCTGTCTTTGGCTCAGGTCATGATCACAGGGTCCTGGGATGGAGCCCTGTGTCAGGCTCCCTGCTCAACGGGAAGTCTGCTTCTTCCTCTCCCTTTACCCCTCTCCCTGTTCACACACACACGTGCTCTCCTTCTCTCTTAAATAAATAAATACTTTTTAAAAAATGTATTTTATATATTTAAGAGATAGACTTCAAATGCCTATACTTAAAAAGACCGGATTTAATACACAATTTTCCATTCATCATGGTAATACCAACTTAATTTATATTTAGTATTGATGAAGTGTTTGTGATAGTTTTCCAGCAGTGGCTTATATAAAGGACACCATAAGCATAAAATTTACATTTTCTGGCTATTCCATAGACTATTGCATAAGCTGACTTGTAGTTCACAAGAAAATTAAGTTTTCTATTACTGTTGAACAACAAATATAAATATTATACCATCTTTGCCCTGAGAATCCTCTCTGTTGATCAATTAAGTAACATACTCATTATGTAAACAAAAGTTAAATTTGAAAGAGCTTGGGCCAGAAATAGACAGGGGTTAAACAATGAAGCTGAGGACAGGTCAATGAAGATGGGCCTCAGAGTATAAAATGACTAGCCAGAGCCTAACTATGTGACCCAAATAAAGTCATTGAATCTGTATCCCTTGCAACCCAGTTCCAACCCTGGCCTCTAATTTCTCTGAGTTTAATTCCTGTTTTACCCAATACCATATTTAGGATTACTCTTAACTGTCACACAGTTTAGCCAAAACATGAAGTCTGAAGGAAAAGTCTCCAAAGCTACCTTCATTTCAGATGTCACTTGTAATTTGTGGGGGGGTGGGGTTCCCAGAGCCATTATCATTTCAAACTAGCTAGCTACAAATTCAGAGTTCTCAACCATTCTTAGCTTTAATACTTCACTAAAAAGACAGAACTCTGAAAAGTGCTGTACCTAATGGTTATAATCTTATTATAGTAAAAGAATACAAATTAGAATGAGCCAAATGAAGAGATGCATAAAGTGAACTCTGGGAGGTATCCAAATGTGAAACTTCCATTATCTTCAAGGAAGCTTTACATTTCTAAGCATCAGTGTGTAGCAATATGTATGAAGCATTTCTAATACCAGAGCCTCACTGGAACTTCAGCCTGAGAGTTTTTATGGAGGCTTTATTAAGTAGATATTGATTCAACACCCATGTGGTTGAATTCAATCTCTGATACCCCCGCCTTTCCCAGAAGTCTCAGGTGGCCCAAGACCCATCCTCTAGTTACTACGTTATTGTGTGGCCAGCTGTCCCTTTCCATCATCTTCCTAGCATAACTATTGAGGAGTCCATCATGAGTCAGCTTGTTAATATGCACTATCAAGTGTGATCAGAGGGACCCTCGATGAATAACAGACACTCCCATCACTTGGGAAAGTCAAAGGGTTTAGAGCTTACCTCCCAGGAACTAGGACAACAGCTAGACCTTTACTCAGAGGTTAAATTCATTAGTATAAAATGAGCCAACCAAAAAGCAAAATCAGAGCCTGATCTCTACTTAACTAGACTCCTCACTGCTTTGGTCAACCAGAGTGTTAGACCCATGTTAGTCTGTCTACCCATATCACAGACTCACCCATGCCCAGCATTGTATGGGTATGCTCCATTTACACTCAGTGCTCTATGGGAAGTCAAGCTTTTTTTTTTTTTTTTTGACAATTTAAATGGTAAACATAGATGATAAATATATTATCCCTCCTATTTCAGCTAAAAACAAACACACAAACAAAACATACAAACAAAAAATTTACTCTAAAATTCACATAAATTGGGGCACCTGGGTGGCTTAGTCAGTTAACTGTGCTACTCTTGATTTTGGTTCAGGTCATGATCTTGGGGTTATGAGATTGAGCCCTGAGTCTGCTTAATTATCTCTCTCCCTTTCCCTCTGACCCTCCCCTCTCCCCGCCACCCCCGCTTGAGCACACTTTCTCTTTCTTTCTCAAATAAATAAATAAATCTTTAAAATTTACATAAATTGACATTTATAACTTTTTTGATGGTTTATAGTTATTTGTAATGCTGTGGTTTCCATCTTTATTATCTCATAGCTGAAATAGTCTACAAAGAACAAATTTTAAAATTTGCTTTTAATTGAATTACCACAGTTTGACAAACTCATTCATTGACTGATAGGCTTCCTTTTTTATGGCAAAAACATCAAACATCACTCCCCTTTCCAATAATGTGAGTGTTCATTGTTTTTATATGCATGTCATTGCCCATGAATGATTTCTGGATTCACCAGTGGGCCCAGACATAAACATGTGCAACCACATTCATTGCTTACATCAATAATGCAGTTAAGTTTGAAATAAAATAAATGAATCATTAAACGGATCCTGTCAGAAACAGAATCAGTGTCTATACCAGAGTAGACAGTAACTCTGAGATCTATGCAGTTAATGACTATGTCTGTTGTCATTGTGAACACAAATTCTAGTTACATTAGACTCATAATTATATTCACAGTAGTTTCTTATTTATAGTTAAAATAAATGTTTGAAATTTTCTTAGGTGCTGAATCATGGAGGTCATTTATTTTGGTAGTGTTGATTATGTCATTAGTAAGTAATGGATAGAATGTGAATGCATTCACAATTATGCAGCGCTGTAGACAAGGACATTAAGCAATGCCTCTCCCTGAAATACTCTATTTTGAAGACTCTTTACTATAAAAAGTATGCATTAATATAAATGTATGGAAATTCAAGAATTTTGTAATATGAAAGAGAAAAAACAGTCTTAAGAAAAGTTTTAATTCAAGATTGAGGAATTTGAAATCTGAAACATCTACTGTCTACCTAGAGTTTCATTGATAGAGTAAGAGATGTAACCTGAACAAACTTAAGTGGGAGAATAAATGGGTATAGTTTACATTACATTTGCCAAAAAACAATAGAATAGGCCTGGTGGAATCAGCTAGAGCAAGTCTGCAAATAGAGCCTCCAGTATTATTGGTTTGTTTAAAGGAATACAATATATCTTGGATGATGTTAGTTATAATAATGGGGTGACAATTATGAATCAGAGAGTTCACTGGGAATGTCTGATTCATAATTGCCACCCCATAATTATATATATATACACACACACAGATATGTATGTAACTGTTATGTCATTTAAGGCACATTGTCCAAAAAGCAGAATAGTGGGTTTGTTATGGTTTGTTAAGTGAGTAATAGATATTGACTTCTGTATCGTCCTTTCTTAGCCTTGATGCCTTTACGTGTATGTACTACCTTAAAATGCATTTCTATTTGAGATTGTTTACTTGCTCCCCATAGGTTCCGTGATAAAGACTAACTTCCTTACCTATCGTAGACTGTTAGTCTATTCCAATATACTTTCCTGCAGTACTTCTCCCTGATACTTCCCCATTCCATTAATGTCAGTGTTGACTTTGTGACCTGCTCAATAAAATATGAGAGGAAATGACATGTGTCACTGCAGCACAGAAGCTTTAAGAGCCAACATACCCTCTGCCAATTTCCTGCTTCCGGAACTACCAGCAGCCCTCCAGATAAAGCCTGCTCCATCAGCTGGGATCCAAAGTTAAGATGACAAGGGACAGAGCTGTAGCTGACCTGTAAGAGCTATGTAACATAAATGGAAATTTAACCTCTGCTGTGTTCAGCTGAGGAAATTCTAGTATTGTTTGTTCCTGCAGGATAAATCGAGCTGATTCTGAGAGACACATTTTGACTTCTGATTTTGGTCGTGATCTGGTATATTACTTCTCCAGCCACTACAATATATCATCACTAGTTCTTTCCACATTATCGATCACTATTTTGTAACTCAAACCATTCTCAATATTACAGCCAATTAAATAATTTTGAAAGACAAGTTTGATCATTTTATGACTCTAGTAAAAATGATTCAGAAACTTCCCATTATTCCTAGGTTAGAGCATTTCTCTGTCCCTAACTTATATCTGACACCTCATCATTCACCAGCATCCCCCCAGGTTCCTCTGCTCCAGCAACACTGGCCCTCTTACTTCTTTGATAACTCCCTACACCCTCCATTCTGTCATGGGAATATTGCCTAACATCAGCCTGGCGTGAATTCCCCACTTCCATTTGGCATTCTCCTACTCGGCTTTCAGATCTCAACTTAGTCATCACTTCTCAGGGAAGCACTCAAATTGACTGAACAGAATGAGAAATCTTAATCACTTCTGAAGTCAAAAAACTGAATAATAGAATTAATGGAATGATATGAGCTGTAGCTACATACTCAAATTGGAAATAAAGATTATCATTCTATTTATGTTGGTCTCTGTTTATGTGTATTTTTTTCAACTTACTGGATCACAATGGTATATCACATATTGTTCAGAATGATTTATATATTCTGACCCTGATCCTTAAAAAAAAAAAATGTATGGAGTAATTATTCATTCTCACAGGGGAGGACAATGGGATTTAGGGATGTTAGTTACTTGCCAAATGTTAATAGCATTCAGAGCTAGAATTCTGGTTTTCTTTGTGTCAAAATTTTCTTTGCAGTATAACATACATTTGAAGAAGCCAAACAGAGCTTATTTTATGGATAAGTTTACTGTTTTATTTTCCTCAATGAAAGCCAGAGGGAGATTGTGAAATTTCTAATTATCCTGTCACTTGCTGAATGACTTAGATCTTAAAAATTGAACACTGCTACTTAAATGTTTTAGTTTGAAACTTTAGTGTCTGCTTTGTATCTTTGTGATATTTCATGCTGATAAAATTCAAGTGGTATTTCGAGGGAGATGCCTACCTTAGTTTAGAAGAGGTCATCAGACTGGATGGCCTCAGGTTTCTAAGTAGGCTGGTTTCTTCCTAGATCCACTGTGCTGCCCTGACTTGTGTTCTACCGAGGATTTATCTCCATCCCAAACTTCTACAGTCTGCAGATTTGTCGTAGTGTTTCAAACTATGTGTCAGTGCAATTAAAATGAATAGTCACCTAAAAGAGACGTATCTGTGTCCTCTTTGCTTAAAATTCAATCTTCACATTTTAAAACTGATTTAACATAATTTAAAAATAAAAAATAAGTCATTTATTTAAATAATTCAACTGAAAATTCAGTTATCCCTTAATTACCAGATCAACTAATATAAAGCACTCGCCTACATTGACGTGGCTAGCTAATTGTTTCTTTGTGGGGTTTATTAATAATTCAAATGATAATTTTTCTGTGTTAGTATTGAGAATGTACTTTTCTTTTAGTCATCAGACATGAGTATAAGTTTGCTATAGATATGTGGAAAACACAAACAGAACCCTAATTAAATTATAGGATGCTAACAAAGACCAAGAAAATATTCTCTCATACCTGAAGCTGTAGGTTCCATGAAAGCAAGAATTTTGTCTGTTTTAAAATGTTACTATTTAAGGATAGTCTGGATTGCTCAGTCGGGTAAGTGGTTTAGTGTCTGCCTTATACTCAGGTCATGATCCCCTAGTGCTGGGATTGAACCCCATGCGGCTTCCTGCTCAGCAGGGAGTCTGCTTCTCCCTCTGCCCCTCCCCTTGCTCATGCTTTCTCTCTCAAATAAATGAATAAAATCTTAAAAAAATAAATAAAAATATTTTTTAAAGGGTAACTAACTATATGGTGCAAGGGATAGGTGGCTGGGTGGCAGACGTTGGGGAGGGTATGTGCTATGGTGAGCGCTGTGAATTGTGTAAGACTGATGAATCACAGACCTGTACCCCTGAAGCAAATAATATATTATATGTTAATTACAAAAAAGGTAAATATATGAGGTACATTAATTAGCTTAATTGTAATAATTATTTTACAGTATACATGTATATCAAATCATCATGTTATACATCTTAAATATAAACAACTTTTATCTGTTAAATATATTTTAATAAAGCCGGAAAAAGTTGTCACCACTGTATATTCAAGGCTTAGCATCATATGTACTATACAACAATGACTTGATAAATATTTAATAAATAAGATAACAAATAGTTTATAAAACCTATTATATTGACTTGTCCAAGAAACTAAAATAGTATACACAGAATCCACAATGTTTAATATGGTGTCAGTTGATATATAAATGAAAACATCATAAACATGGAAGTGCAAGAAAAATATGAAAGATACCTTAATTATATACAAAGGTTGTTTTTATGGTTTGAAGGATTTGTTTGTTAACAATTCTAATTTTCAATAATATATATTTAAAATTTATCTATTTCTTAGAATGTGTTGGTCCCATATATTGTAAGCTCTTTTTATTACTTAGTAAAACATTAAAAATATAGGTTTGGGTCATTGAAATCCCATGAAATCCTGAAATCCCAGTTTTCCTTTCTATTCTTGAAGCATTAGTATGACAAATTAAATATCAAAATGAAGCCAGAGATTACTGAAATATACTTTCATTGTGATTTTCTAGGTATAGGACATTTTTATGCATTTGAAAGTAATGACATTTTAAAAATTTCCTAATCTCAGATATGTTGGGCAATTCTTAAGTATGAGTCTTCCTACATGGTAATATCAGGAGCAAACTATACCCATGCAAGCTTCACAATTACTAGAAAAGTGTATTTGTTTCATATATCTCAATGAAACTCATATATGAATGTCATAACTTTCTTTTTTCTTCCTCTTCTATCTCCAGGCACCTTCTCAATTAAAATATGAAGTAATTATCAAACATAGATTTAAAATGATAGGGAGCACGCTAAATTATTTTGTTTTAGATAATAAAGGCAAATATTAGCTTTGAATCACTTATTAAGAGGAAATGATTACATTACCTTAGAGTTTTAAAGCAGAGAACGTGGACTGCTTCCTTGATTAGGAATGCACACACATGCACACACACACACACACACACACACACACACACACACTTTCCTTTAGTAATATTTTCTCATTTTCTTTCTACGTTCACCTGAAATCTTTATTGCTTGAGTTATTCTAAATTTTTCTACTACACAAAGTCTGATTGCAGCCATTATATACAAATGGCCTGGATTGCCATTGTAATGGTAAAGATTAGAGGAAATCCAATATATCAGAGGTATGGTTATCCAGAATTTATGTGATAACAGTGCACAAATGCTATATGTATGATAATTAAGACAATTGAACATTGCAGAGATGTGCATTGTCTGGTATTTCTTAATTTACTTTCTAAACAAACATTCTGGGTATTTTTATGAGATCATGCTGAGGTAGACAGGTGCTTTTCTTTCTAAGGGTGACATGAATATTTGATTACATCTTAAGTGGTAGTCCAAAAGTTATGAAAAAAAAAAAAAAGCAATATCGAAAAGTCTAGCTAGCTTATGCTAATATTAAGTAATAATACACTATCTGTTTCTGGAAATCAAAGATCTAAATTTTTATTTATTGTATTACTTTTCTTTATTCATCATAATAGCTCTACTTTCCATTTTTAATAAGACATTCCATGTCATTATTTTAGTAGTAACATAGTGAAACTCTATGACAAGCTTAATCTGTCTATCATCATGTATTCCAATGCATCACTTCCCTTTAATCATTCCATTATATTTGGGACTATTTCTCTATCTCTGTGTGTAAACAGATGGAAACCTTATGGGGAACCCATCCTCACTTTCAAACAAAACTGTTTATTTATATTAGAAATTTCCAATATATTCTGCTGACAGTTGGAGGTCCACCACATTGCAGAAAATCTTTAATAAAGGAAAGACATTTCAAATTTATTTCAAACATTTTTAGTGATGTCACAAAGAAGGCATCACCAAATAACCAAATTTCCCCTTGCATTAGCATTATCTTCTTCTAATTCTTTTTTTTGCTAGCTAGTTAGCTAGACAAATAGAAATCTGGCAAGCCTCCTTCAAAACATATGCCCCTAATTTTATATACATCATTATAATTCATTTAATCCTTCAATAAACATGTATGTTTAGCTCTTTCCTACATTCTAGTCCATGAAAAATTAATTTAAGAAAATAATGCTAGAGTGATGTGATTGAGTTTCCCCCAAAACAGACTATGAGAAAAGAATGCAAATGCATATAGTTTGTTTTGAAATTGTATGAAACATAGTTAGGGAGGTGAAGAAGTGGGAAATAAAGCTGGTAAAGGAAGAGAGTTAGAAAAAGAATGTTATTAATCCCATAGGGAAATCCTGGGAAATGCTGTAAAATACTCTTAAGGTGTGAGGGGTCTGGGTATTTAGGGCCAGGAAGTAAAAGATCGAGAGGGTAAGGGATGGAGGGAGAACTTGGCTGGAGAGGAGGAGGTGGTAATTCACAGGCATCTTTTACCCATCTGGCCTCTAGCCAGAGCAGCCATCTAGTGTTCTAGAAAGAGCAGAGCTAGAGATAGGTGTGAACTGGCTGAAGTGGGCTCAGATGGATACGGGCAAGGCAATTACTTCATCTCCTACAGGCTGTCTGGTGTCTTTGGTATGTGTGTTTGCATTAGAAGTGCTCCTCTGGGTAATGACAGAGAACCTAAAAGCTGGAAACATTAGTCTGGGAGTTAAGACACCCAAATTCTGGCTCATGGACAACTATGGGAGGCTTTGATGTTCTTATTTGTATGTACTCTGTGTTTCTGAGATACTGTTATTCTTGATCCACAGACATTCATACATGAAAAACAAGCAGGATTTAGATGATGTTGTCTGCATTGTGAGAACTCGAGATCCCTTCACACCATTGCCAAATCATTCTTTGATCATCTAGGTGGTGCTTCATAACTTGGCGTCCTCTGTTCTCCTTTCCAGCTCCATTTCACAGGGGTGATAACTTACACTATATTCTGAGCTGAAAGTGGCAAATATAATGCCAGTGGCCACTGAGAAAGGGATGCTGCTGTTGGCAACTTTTAATGCCTATGAATGATCCTGGAAAACTGAGGAGGACCTACACTAAAAGTGCAACCATGAGCCTTCTCCTGCTGCCTTGCTGTTGGCTTAAATAATAAGGTTCTGAGGTTCTCAATATCCCAACATACACTTTCTAACACTCTTTTTGTAGGCCTCTTGCCTTACTATGTGAGTGCATGGAATCTGGGTCTGAGGGTCACTGGTGTTAAATACAATGTTTTATTAAACATCTCCCAGCCATTCTTCCTTGTCTTGACAGATGTGTATGCCACTCTCCGGAGATAGAGGTGGATTTAATGTAGAGCCTCTTACTTAGCTTTCCTGATGGGCCCCATCATTGAAGAATACCAAAACATACTATAATACCAGGATAAACAAAGGTCCAGCAGCTTGCTCTGATTTTCCTGTGACACTAAAATTCTATGAATCTTTAGATGTTTATGTCCCTGCTTGCTCTGTGCCCTGAAGTGTGTGCTGGCATGTGTGCAGGAGCAACTGTGGTCCTCCTGTGTCTCAGCTGGGAGAGTGGGGATCTATGTCTCAGATATATGTCAGGGATATACATCAGGTTGAATACACACCTGAACAGCAAAAGAGCGAATTAAACTTCATTAGTCTTCAGTATAAAGGTATCACATGTTTTTCAAATGTCAAAACCAAAGTGATATGTGTGTCAGTTTAGTGACTACGCAGAAAGAACAAACTTGAAAATACTCTTCTATGAGTTTGCTGCTGACAGTTTATCATGATTGAAAACAGAATGTCTTCTGTTCATGAATTTTGAACATGGATAAATAGTGTGTCCTTATGTTCTCCTTCAACTAAGATGGTTTGCTGACCTCCCACATTTCATATCCATCATAAGACGAAACCCCATTAGCAAAGTTCACATCAGAATTTGTCCTCGTCAAAGCAAGTTTGTCACAAATGATTCGTTCTCCCTTGTGAGATTGTGAAGAAGTCATTATGAGGAGATGTGTTGGATATACTTAAAGCAATAGCACTTTGTGATAAACTCACAACTTAAGTGATAAACTTAGCATTGCTACTACTTCAGGGATTTTTTATATCGTCTGTAGGATAGGACATATAGATACAAAATCTCATTAAAATCTTGATGGTAATCCAATACCAAACCTTTTGGAATTTATTTATTTACTTATAAATTTATTCCTCTTTGTGCAAAGAAAGGCACAGCATGTGCATTTTTGTGTCTGACAAAGAAGATGAATTTTTCTGTGTATTAATTTTCCCCATACTTTTCCTTATATTCTGACCATGCTTATCTAAATAGGAGATCACAGGTTTAGTTGTACTGAACCAGCAAGAGGGGCTTCCATAAGAAAAAATTTATACTCTCTATTGAGTATTGAAGGGTTTTTTGTTGTTGTTTTTCTTTTTGTTGTTGTTGTTGTGTTTTTTCCTGTTGTTGTTATTGTTTAATATCAGAAGAACAGGCCAAAGTGTAAGCAACAGATGGAAGCTGGAGTTTTGGAGGTTAAGGCACAAGTTTCATTTAATTTGATCCTATACAGAACAAAGCACAATGCCAAGTATAATGCTTTCTGATGGATTTTGATTAGCTGTGCTTGGCTAGCTCCTCTTTACATTACTTCAGTTCACACTCATTTTGAAGACTAGATGGAATTTCTTCATAGCAGTGCCATGTCCATTTGGGGCAGGGGGATAATCAGGCCCAGGCACTATTCCCCTTGCTTACTCACACACACAATAACCTGCTTTCCCTGCTGCTTTACAAGAATTATTGGAACATTTTCTCCTGATTGCCAGCTGGGTCAGTCTTTGAGACTTCCTTATATTTGTTTCCAAATATTATTTCAGAAGTAAATACATTATTCCTTAGAATACAAAAATAGGATGGGAAGTCACCTTGAGTTGCACTTACTGCTTCTCTTGTCTTCAGTGTAACACACATCTGAGCCCTCCCTGACACCGAGAATCTTATTCCTAATGACCTCAAGGAAAGAAGATTCCATAACCTTTCAAAATTCTATCCTCTATTTATCAAGCTGCGATATTGACTTTTTTTAACCTGTTTCTGGAGATTAGGTTTATCTCACCCTATTTTTTTTTCCCCACTCAGTGAAGATAGGGAATATGTCTGTGTCTGGGGTTTTCTTTATCAAGCTGGTATGCTTTATTAATGTTTATAAGACTTGTAGATAAATGATATTTAGCTTATTTATTTCTTCCTTTCATTTTCTTTTTTTCATTCAATTATTATTCCATTCTTAGGGTACAAAAACAGCCACTTTTGAATAGCAAGGAAATGGAATCACATTCAACTTAAGTAAAAATTATATTTCCAAGGTTAAGATCACTTGAAAATTTAGAGAATCTAGGCTGTTAGTGCAAAGATTGATACTTAAAGTTTTCGATATTCGACATACATCTTTTCTCATAATTTCCTTGAAGTGAGAAGTATGGGGAGAAGTTGTTTAATCTCAGGAAAGTAACTCACTGTTATTTTAATACATGAATCAATTATTTTATTTCAGTTTCTAGCTCAATTAAGCACATATAAAAAAATCCACAAGGAAAATTGACACTAATAGCAATTTGGAAATAGAAATTTCGAGCTGAGGAGGGAGGTCTGCTCTAGATATGCAGATTTGGTACCCTTAACGTTGAGGTAAAATAGCAGTTCTGTGGACACGGACGAAGACTAAGATTTCTAAATGGAGGTCAATGTCTGATGATATACTGACACCAGTTGGCGATGAAGCACCCCAGGTCTTTTGACAAATCCTCTCTCTCTCTCTCAGTCTCTCTCTCTCTCGCACACACACACACACACACACACACACACACACACACGATTGACCTTCAAACCATTAGGAATTTGGAAGGTCCTTGGGCCAGTTTTTGTTTTTTTGTTTTTTGTGTTCTGGAGATTTAGTCTGCATGGAGCAGACTACTCATATTTTGTACATAGTATGACCCCTTGTTCTCTATACTCCTTCTTCAAGAACAGAAAAAGTATGATTTTTTTTTTCATTTTGCTTTAGAAGATCTCTATTGATAAAGACCAAATCCTCTGGGTTTTATTACCGTGAATTATGCAATAAAATGTTTGCTATTTGCTCACTTAAATTTGGGTTTAATATTCTGCTTTTCAAGTTCTTGCATACCTGGCTAAAATTGCTTATGCTTTTGTTGGACTCTAATAAGATGGTGTTTGCTTACTAATGCAGTATATTTGCCTTCACATATGTATTTTCTCCAGATGCAATTTGGGAGTGTAAAACCTCTTATATTTTGCAGGTTGTGAGGTATAACCAAAATAATTTGCTCCAGGCCATTTTAGAAGGTACAAGAAGGGCGACTTAGAAGCTGTGTAATTTATATTAATTACAGAGATTTAGGAGTCCTAATAGTCTGAGTTCAAATACCAACTTAATGCCATTGTGACTTTGTATCCATCTCCTAACTGCTAAACCTCATTTTGTTCATCTACTTAACAGATAAAAATGTCACGCCTCATTGATTAGCTGGGACATTTACAAGAAATATGCAATCCTTGATATATAGTGGATGTTCAATAAATGTGCTTTATCTTTTATCTGTGTTGCTGCTTCTATATTCAAACTCTAGGCCTTATTTCCTCCTTCTCTTCACCTTTATCAATAAAGGGAATCTTCCTCAAAAATGACAATATGGTGGGCCACCTGGGTGGCTCAGTTAAGCATCAACCTTCGGCTCAGATCATGATCCTGGGGACCTGGAATCAAGCCCCACATCAGGCTCCCTGCTCAGTGGGAAGCCTGCTTCTCCCTCTCCACTCCCTCTGGTTGTGTTCCCTCTCTCACTATGTCTGTCTCTGTCAAATAAATAAATAAAACCTTAAAAAAAATGACAATATGGAGATATAAATTTCAAATGTATATGTGTGTGTGCTTGGAGATTTTCTAAAATTGAATTTCATACATGAAGTTATATTATCTATAGATAAAGAGAATCTAATGATATCAAGAAAATATGGAAGGTAATTTGGATTTATGATATGATAATCTTTTTTTTGATATGATAATCTTAACAAATATTTTTTATAACCCGCCCAAAATTGATTTCTTCTTGAATTGATTACATTGCTTTACTAATGGTTTCTAATTACTAAGAATGACTAATTATATCCTACTCTTTATATATAAATATCACTCAGATACTAAGTAAAGCCTATTAAGAAATTATTTTTTCCTAAAAATAGTGTTTGGTGGCTAAATTTAACTATCATAAAAAGTTTATAAGTAAACAAACTTCATGGCAATTTTGCCAAAAATCTCCCCTCCAAAGATAAAATAGCAACATGGATTCTCTGTACTAATATAGTAAGAAAGCTACCAAATACATCCATGTCCATAATGACTACCATTTTAATTTTGGTGGAATATATGGGGCACCTGGATACTTAGTCATTAGGCGTCTGTCTTCAGTTCGGGTCCTGATCCCAGGGTCCTGGGATGGAGGCCCTCATCTGGCTGCTCGTTCAGAGGGGGAGGCCTGCTTCTCCCTTTCCTGCTCTCCCTGCTTGTGTTCCCTCTCTCACTGTGTCTGTCTCTGTCAAATAAATAAATAAATCTTAGAAAAAAGAAAAAAGAAAAAAGGAATGATCTTAAGGATGGTCTTAAGTTTAATTATTTTCCCAGATCAGAGACAGCAGGTGCCCACCAGTATAACCAGAAGCAACATTATGATGCTGACCTTGTCTTTATGGTTATTCCGACACTGACAATCATACATTAGTCTCTTCTTCAGTTGCACTCTATGAGCATTAATTAAAGTTAGTATTACTATTTTCTTATAAGACAAGACCTGACCCTGATATTTGCCTCTCCTGCACTGCATAATCTTTGTTTGTTGTTGTTATTGCCTTGTTTTGTTGTTTTTAAACACTTTGTATTTTCTGATGTACTTTACCCCCATCTTTGTTAATCTTGCTTCATTCTTAATCTTTTTGTCTATTTGCTTTAGATTCCAGTATGTCCATTTTTTCCTTATTATTATAAGGCGCATTTTGCTTGTCCCAGTCAATTTCCCCAACTGATCAATTAAATAAAAGTCTCACTCCCACACTCCACTACTCAGCCTGACTAGTCTCATTATGTGCAAATGAAGTAATGGCATAATTGGCTAAAATGGCAGGGAACCTTGCCTCTTATTTACCAGGCATGATTCTGATCAATTAGAATTATAAGAAGTAGTAATGAATACAGGCATCATTGCTGGAGTGCGTATGAATACCTGACGTAACACTGCAAGGAGTTGCCTTAACTAGAAATTTTGAATGCAGGTATATGTTTGACCGCAGTGATGGTGCCTTAAAGGAAAAGTAGAAATGATTTTGTGCCTGTGTTTGTAAACAAGCTTCTTAAAATATTCTTTAAATACATATTTCAAATAAAATGAGAACATATTCTGGCTTATTACCATATTAAGAAAAATAGGAGTACATTCCATCTCCAAGCGACTTTCCACACACTGAGGTAAAAACCTATGTACATTGTGAAATGTGAGGTACATCAAATCTCATCCATCTTATCAACATCTCTCTTTTGGACTTCTATAATAATACTACATAAATTCACCTCAAAACTTAAGGCACTGAATATGCCTATTATCTAAGAGATTATATAATTAGCAAACTAACTTTTTTTGGAGTGAGTATAATAAATAAATAAAACAATCTATTAGCTTTGTGTTCCCGATGTCAAGAAAACTGAATTTATACAATACTACGTTTTAAGAAGCAAAAAGGCAAGAAGCAAAAGGAAAATACTCAAATATTAGGATATTCTTAAGACATGCAACACAAACCAAATAGGGAGCCACCTCACAAACATGAGATAACAAAAATAATAATAATGCTTTAATCATTGAATATTGTTTCTTACTATATGCTTTGTAGGTAACAAATCTTAATTTAATCTTCACAACTTCCTCAGGTAATAAGTATATAATTGACACCAGTTTTACTGATAATAAAGTATAATGAGACACAATCTCAGGAAGATATAAACAATATGCTAAAGGCATATGGCTTTACTCTTAGTGATATTAGAAGCATTGGGCACATCGAAACAAAGGGGTGGTGTCATTTGGCTTGTGTTATGTCGGAGTCCCTGCGGCTAAAGTTAAGAATGGAATGAAAGGGAAGAGAAGAAACTAAAAAAAACATTAGGAGGCCATTGTGATAATCCAGGGACATGAGAAGAGGGTGGCTTGAATAAATATGGCAGCAGGTGTGGTGGTAAAAAGTGGACAAATTTAGAAAGAGCATTAGAGATAAAGCCTATAAGATACATTGATAGAATGAATGTGGGCTCTGAGGGAAAGGGATATATTCAGAATGTCAACCAAGGTTTTTATTTAAAGCATAAATAAGGTTACTGAGGCTGGCCTTGTCAGTAACCAAGGAAGGGAAGATTGTAGGAAGACAGTTTGATAGGGAAGGGAGAATGGGAGCTGAATTCTGGACATGTTAATTTTGAGATGTCCGTTAGACAACAAAATGAGTATGTTATATAGACAATTATATACTTAAGACTGGAGTAATCAGGGCAGAACTTAATGCTGGTGATATCAAATTGTTATAAACATATAAATGGTCATTTAAAACCTTGAGATTAGAAGAAATCAACAACGTTTTTTTTTTAAGACAGGGAGTAATGAGAGAAATCAAAAAGGTGACAAAGAATAAGTAATTGTTGAGAAATAAGACAAAACAAGCATATGTCTCCAAAGCCATGTGAAGGGATAATTTTAGCAGAAGGGAGTGATCATATATTCCTGGTCAGTCAAATAAGGTGAAGACAGAGAATTAACTACTGGATTTGGCAACATGAAGGTCACTGAAAACCCTGACAAGATCATTTTTTGACAAAGTAATGAATATGAGTCCTTGATTTGATTGATTCAAAGAGAATGGAGGAAAAGTATTTAGAGAGAGTGTACAAAGCCAAGCAATTTCAAGAATTTTTTTCTGTAATGAGAAAAAAGCAGTTTAGTAGATAAATAGAGAAAAAAGGTCAAAGAGACTTTTTAAAAAACAGTGGAGATATAACAGAATGTGTTTATGTTGTTAGGAAAGATAGAAGTTGCTGAGAATTCCTTGAGCCATGTCCTCTACTTGAAGATGATATGGGATCTCTTGTGTAGAAGGGGTTGTCTTTGTTTGATAGCTGGAAAAGTACACTGAGTGGTAGAAGAGGCAGAGATAGGGATTTGATGATGGGGGGCTGTGGAAGTTTTCTTCAGATTGTTTTGGTCTTCTTAGTAAGATTGGAATAAAGATCATCATTTACAAATAAGAACAGAGTGGGAGTTTTTGGAGGTCTGAAAATTGAGGGGAAATACCCTGATTTCCTCCTAAATGTTAGAGATCATGATTTTAAAGTGAGACTAATCAACATGATTTCCTCTAGCCATGTTTGGAAGTAAACAGGGATGTGTGCTGAACCAGTGTTGGTGTCTCAGGCCTAAGAAATATGATAAATTGGAGAGGTTCAGGGGAGTTGAAGGTATTTTTACTAAAATAGCCATTTAATCTGTTTTCAGAGGGAACTGAGAACATGATATGGTTGAAGGGAAATGGAAAGTTAACAGGAACTTGGTGTGGTTAAAATATCACTGTAATTACATTTGTCTCTTCTTTAATTAAAATCAGCTTGAAACAAGGAAATGTGACATATGTTTGACAACCAAACATTTATTAAATATATATTTGTAAACAAATAAGCCCATCATATAACTAAATAAAAGAGTTATTTTACATCATTTTCTCCAATTCAGAAATTCCCTATTAATTATTTTTAGAGAACAAAGCCTGTTTCTCTATCCAATACAAGATTTTGCCTATAAGATGAGTAACTACTATTACATAAATAAAATATAAAAAATAAGATAAAATAAATAGAAAAAACAAATAATAACTACTCTTATCCATGATATATTAAGCAACTAGATTGGGATAAAGATGTGATAGAACTTACTATAGCTAGTTTAAATATTCAATATTACCTAGTTCTGAGTTATATGGTCATTACAAATGGCAGGTAAGAAACTCGCTCCTATGGTCACAGGCTGATGGTCATTTGTAGAGCGACATCAATGCCAAATAGCTATGCTATCTCTTAAAATTTATGAAGTGCTTCCATAACTGTTTCTCATAAGAACACCATGTATTAAGCAGCACAGTCATACAATCCCATCTCACAAATTATTCTTTTTAGATTCAGAAACTGAATTACTGCCTAAGATCATAGAGATAAAATTATAGCAAATTTAATCTAGTGTTTAGACTCTAGTTTCTTGTATGAATAATATTTCTTTAGCAATATTTGTGAATAGATTGATTAACGCATATCTTTTCCACCACTTAAAGAATCTAAATGGTCCAAATTTCCCATACTGTATGTACACATACACAGACACACACAACATTGTTGAATGAGTACTTGGATGGAATGAGTACTAAAACATGGAGTTTGAAAGCCCTTCTAGAGACTGATCAACACACTATTTGTATACTTTTTCCCAAGTAGTGAACATGTGTTTTTGAAATTATATACTCTTCTCCATAAGGACCCAAATAATGACATGGATAATGACATGTAGTGGAAAGAAAAGGAGACTGGCCTGTGCTCATATACATAAGAAAATCTACACACCATTTGGGAATATAGAAAAACAGTGCTAATGATTGTCCTCAGTAAGCATCATTGTACTGCATTTATTTTAGGGTTGCTAGTAAAACAGACCTAGTCTCACTCAAGCAGTGCAAGTGTATTTTTAAAATATGTGTAGATGTAATGGACATAAAATCTCATAACAATAACAGCAATAAATCTTGGTATGGGAGATGGCAATATACCCTCAGGAATGGAAATGTTTAATACTGTTTTACATTATACAATTTCTTTGTCATTAGAAATTTACAAACCTCTATCATCATTGCATTTCTCTCCTTATTTTTCCTTCATTGCATCTGTCACTGATACTCTCTATACATTCTTGGTCTTTGGCTTTTGCTTATTTGTAGTTTCTGTGTGGACCCACTTACCGTCATTGCCTTTCCAGCTTCATGCCTTACATTTACACCCAGTTTCATTGTTCTGATTAGGAGTTGCTTAATTCTGTCATATTTTCTAGTTACAATTGTCAAAGGAGAGGATCTCCTTGTGTCCAGCATTGTCCTTCTTTGAGGATATAATTCTTTTCATGCCAGTCCACCCTCATTTGTTGCTGGCTGGTTTATATGGATTATGGTAGCTCCTAGGTCAACTGATCTTCCCTGGCTTCATTTGGTTGTGGCCAAAGGAGAGATGTGATGGAATGCAGTTCATAATAGTTTTGCTCAAGTAGGAAATTTGCTGTGGAGCAGCACCTTTGCTAAGGGAATATGACTATATTAGCTGCCGTGATTGACCTTTATATGACATTTCAAAGTCTGGGGAAGATTTATAAACAATAAGGTCACATATCATAATTCATTTACTACTGAAATTATTACTCATTTTACCCAGTCTCTACCCTACATGCAGCAGATGGATTTCCAATCTTATCTTTTATCACTTATTTGCTGACATGTACATTAAGGTCCTTTTTGAATTCCTTTAAAGAACTCAGATAAAATAATAAAACTCATATGTTAGGCACCGGATAGCAAAACAATTTAAGTAAGTTGTTCAATTCCATAAGCTATAATTAATTCCATTAAGCTATATGTGGTCCTGTTCTTTCATTCTACATGCTTTCACTCTACAAGCTACTAGCATCACTGAAAATGGAGATTTGTTTATAGCAGTTAATTACCATATATCACAGTTTGGGGGAAAAAAGTCAAATAACTTAAGAAAGATGAATCACATTACAAATGCTAAAATCTACTTTGAACCAACAGATCTTTAAATCATTTATTCAGGTTTTATTTGCATATAGTATGGCAGTACGAATGAGAAGTCACAAGCACTCTGGTATAGAAACTGGGATAATTTGATTTCATATTTTACACTTCACATGGACATGAAAAAGAAAATTATGAAATACCATTAATAATAACTTGATGCCATTTTATTCAGAGTGAAATATGGGGTTGAAAAACAGAAGTTGTGATCATGCAGGATATATTATTTACCTCTAGCAGCCCCAAACATAGCTTTTAAAACAACAAAATTTTGCTATCTCTTATTTGACAGCAAGGAATCTTTTTGGTAAGGAATTCCTAGGTAGCTTTGCTGAAGCAACTCATCTACCTTCCACTGTTTCAGGAACTCTAATGAGGTGGCCATCAACCTGTCACATGGGGTTGCTGTTATATACAGAAGCTTGCTTGGGCTGAAGTTCCCCTTCTAAGGATGCTCACTCCCAAGAAGGAGGTCTGAGTTCCTTCCTACATGAGCTGCTTGCTACATCTGAGTAACCTCACATTCCTCCAGAGCACATGATCCAAGAGAAAGGACAAACAGGAAGGTAAGACCTAGTCATCAAAGTAGTATGCTTCTACTTTTTCATTATTTTTAAATATACATATTTTTTGAAAGTGAGTATCAAGTCCAAATTATACTCAAAAGTAGCAGCAGAAGGCCTGTTCCTTTGAAGGGAATTTCAGAAAATGTGCGGGCGTATTTCAAACTACCATAAGGAATAACAAATTTACTAAGGAATTTTCTACGGAGTAGGATATGAAATCCTCAGTGATTGTAATGTCTGTTTTCTGAACAAAGTGTCTAAGGTTGTTTTCCTTGCATATATTGCATTGCTTTTTGGTCTGTGACTTTGCTTCCAGCACCACAATTAATGGAGCAAAGATTAGTGTTGCCTATAGCAGCCAGCTGTAGGACAGACCATGACATACTGCATGGACTGGAGCCTTGTGCCAGTTAAGGACACCATATATAGGATATATTCAACCACACCTATTCACTCCCCTCCTTTGGGGGCTCTGATTTTAAGGCTATATTAGGTTACTATTGCTATCATAAAAGAGATTATCAAATTATAAAAACACAAATTCATTATCTCACAGTTCTCTAGTTCAGAAGTCTGGATTAATTCGACTGGTTCTTTTGCTTAGAGTCTCACAAGGTCAAAATCAAAGAAGTGTCAGCTGGCCTAGGCTCTTATCTAGAGGCCCTGAGGAAGAATCTGCTTCCAGTCGTACTCAGGTTGTAGGTGGAATCTAATTCTTTGCAACTGTACAACTGAAGTCCTCATTTCTCTGTTGGCTGTCACCTGGGGTTCATCTTTAACTTCTAGAGGCCTTTCTCTGGTTCTTACATGTGGGCTCTTCAGAGATAACAAAGGTGCATCAAAGCAGTCTGCTGCTAGAAATCTCTGTGAATTTTCTTCTTGCCACATTTTTTGACGGTATCTGAAGCAAAATCTCTGCTTTAAACTCATGTAATTAGATTGAGCCCAACTGTGGATATAATTAAGGTTACAGACCTTAAAATAGGGAGATTATCTTGGATTATCCAAAATTCCATTTGAGATGTAACATAAGATATTCAAAAGTTTCATACCAGGGGGGATGACTTTTCAGCACCAGAAAATATTTACATGCTTCCATGCTTTTTATGTGTGTCTTTACAATATTCTTTGATTCTGGGGGTAATACACCTGAGTATATTTCTGTTCCCAAGATCCAAAATGAACTTCACAAAAACCTCAGGAAATAAAACTGTGTGTGTATGTGTGTGTGTGTGTGTGTGTGTGTGTGTGCGCGTGTGTTGTGTATTTGAGGGGTATGTTTCTATTTAAGACAAATGTGTATGTGGTAATGAAGGTAAAAGGTGGCATTTGTCCACCTGAAATATTTTCCTAATTCTGCCCTTCCCTCCTCTTTAAGAAAAAAACACCATCAGTTTTGAAAAACTCTTAAAAAAAAACCTAATTATCTGAAAACCACGGTAAATATAACATAGAAAGGAACAAAGGTACAAGATTCTTAAAGGCCCATTAATAATTGTCACCCTGATCTTCATTGAAATGTAAATAGAATTAGATTTGCCCTTTCTTAGTTGCCCTCTTAGTCCTGCACTGATTGGCCTCCTCCCACTCTTGTCTTGAAATTTCATTCTTCCCAGCCCTTTCCCCCAACATACTACTTTGTGCATACATCAGTGACAGCATTTATCACTCTCTCTAATGATCTTGACTTCTTATCTCTCTCTCCTACTTTTTTACTTCACAATTTTAAAGGACAAGCACTGTATCTATTTCATTTCTAATTTCCAGAGCCTAACGTGGTAGCAGGAGTAAACTAAGAATGTATATGTGTGAATGAATGAATGAATGAATATATGTTGGATTTTCTCTTCTCCCTTTGGTAAGTCTCAGCCTAAGGAGGCACTGTAGGTAATATGTGTCAAATGTTCTCATGATAGATCCAGAGAGATCAAGGAAAGTAATTTACATCTCACAAGAAATTCTCTTGGAACTGTACAATTTAATACAGCGAAGTTATATGTTTGCTCATATGTTGCCTGAAATCTTATTTTTGACATTGATAATTGTTTGCTGAAAATATACAGCTACACAGAGGCACTAAAATGATCCTGGACTTAAGCATAAATAAAGAAATTATTTCACTTTCCTTTTTATTATTGAAATGGTCACTTTTTTCATTTAGACTCTTGGTAGGGTCCATTCAGCTTTCTCCTATCAAGCTTTCATTTCCGGCTGTCTGAAATGAAACATCTCTCCCACCTGTAACTGACAAGAGTTGCATTTCTTGTGGGATTGATTTCTTTCATCTCCTTCTTTCTAGTGGCCTTATCTTTCTTTTACTCTCTTCCTTTTCTTCCAGTGATAAGGTCTCTATATTTTCCTGTTGTGTTCATCTTCTGCTTTTTGTCCTTCATTTATCAGTTTCCATCTTCTAATTTGTATATTCTGTCTCCATTTTGTTTTCCATGTACCTATGGTTCTGTCTTGTTCTTTCTGGTTTGATCTAATTAAGCCACTTCAATTGTAAGACACACTAATATTTTTTGTACCTTTAAAAAAAGCTATTAAAAATAGCGGCAATTAAAGTATGGTAAACCATTAATTATTAGATGTATTACAATTTTATAGATATTTAAATACAGAACTATGGATTTTAGAACTGATAAAATTCAACTCTATCATATAGAGTCTAAAAAAAGATATTTCATATTCAAATTTTACACAATTTTTGTTGTTGTTATTCTAATGTGAAATAGAAGACACTTTTCTTTGATGATCCTACATTGACATATGCTGATCTAGAAAAATGCCTGGCACACAAAGCATCGATAACAACAACCTTGTAAGACTATTTGAAGTCTAAATCAATTAATCCAAGTAAAGCATTAAACATAGTGAATCTGAATCCATAAATTCAGATTTAATTTCTTTAAATTAATATAATCCTGATTAAGAGTACCCATGCAAAATAATGTGGACAACATCCATATTATTGATTATTGAAGCCACTCCCATTTTCCTTTCTCAAATATGGGATATTTAATGATTGCAAGAAGTTTTAATGCATCAAATATGGTTACTACTGAAATTCCTTTTGCTGAAATCCTCAGTGCTCCTTTGATATCAAGCAATTCTCTGCTTATCTGTGGACAACGAGAAACTCTGACTGTGAACACCCTTGCATACTAATACTACGCAGACACCTTCCCTGAGGTCATATCACAACTCTTTTTTTCACAAGACCCACTGAACAACTAGGATTCAAAACTACTTCTGTTCATTTCACAGAGTATTTTTGCTTTCTCCACTCACTCCAAATCATCAAATATTGTCTTTCAGTAGATTTGAGTTGTTTATAAAATACTAAAAATAGAGTCTTATATTTAAGGCAGCCACTTCTCACTACCCTTTCAGCATCCTCCCAGCAAGGATAAAATAGCACTTGAAATGACAATCCAATTACAATAATGCATGCTAGCCATTACTATTACTCTTTGGGTTCCCCCAAAAGTATAGCTTAAGACTACCTTGGATGTATGAATTTGCTTTGCAAGGTGAAACAAAATGAAGGAATATGGAAATGGAAGAGGTAGGATGAGATAGAGGTGGAGAAAATGTTAATATATGTGTGTTACAAAGGCCATTGTCATAAGGCCTCTGAGCTATGTGCAGAGTTCCTCCCTGATCCTTTCTTCCAAAGGATGAAAGGCTAAAGCATATGTGCCTTTGCTCCCTTCCCCTATTTTTTGACTATAGCCCCTGGAGTTAACTTTCTCATTTCAGAGTTGGGCCTGCTTAACCTGAGCCGCATCTTGGGCTTCAAAGGGGAGCTTTGAAGGCAGAAAAACCTGATCTATTCTATTAGTGCTTGAGGTATCACTTGTCAGTATGTACCAAGCTCTTTTTCACATCTGTCAGTGAAATCAGAGGTGGTCCAAGAGTATGGAAAAGCTGTACCAAAGCATTTGCTAGAGTTCTTTTCCAGCTTTGCATAGATGGCCCCAGACCCATGCTAAATCCACACTCTTACTCATTTTGCCAGTTTTGCTTAGTTACAATTTCAAATTTAGACAATATCAAAATTTTAGAATAAATTAGCCCTCAATTACATTTTTGCTCCTGAAACTGCATTTAATATTCATCATTTTTCCCTTCACCCACCCGATCTAGATTTTCCTCATCAGCCATCCAAACCTAGAATTGGTGGCGGTAGAGGAAATAATCATAATTAATGCCTCAAGATCAGCTGCAGAAGTTGAAACAAACTCATACCAACCTAGTTCTTTCAGTTGGTCTACTGTAGCCACAAGGCCAAAGGAATGAGCTGAAGAAAGATTCAGGTTAAAAAAGGTGAATTACAAACGGGTTTGGTCTAGTCACTGAAATCACTTAAATGATTTGTCCTCCAATCTTGGCTTCAATCCCAAATGTCTCATTTCCATGGTACAATGGTTTGCTACAACGATTACCTGACAGTTATGATTCAGTGGCTCAGAATATACATATATAGCTCATTTTTGACAGTTCCATCCTTTGATGTCTCATGATAAGGTATTGTCTCTATTATAGACACAGGAGATCTTTTACAAGAATAAGGTTCTTCTCCATTATAAAAAGTATGGCTTTGTTCTAGATCCTTAGTGATTGGTGATGCAATTCATTTGTACTCATATATACAAAGCAGAGATATTTACCCACTATCTCTCCTCTTTCATTTTTTAAATGCTCCTTCAGAGACATTCAACTCTTCTCCCATCCAGGGTTGTAGCTATGCATGCTGAACAAGCTCCCGTATAATTTTGGAGAAAAGCCCTGAGATAGAAAAACAGACTCACATCTGTGTACAAGTCATTGTGCACCAAGCTGTCAACTATAGCTATATAGCCAAAATCAGAAGGAAGACAAAAAGATGTGATGTAGGCACCAAAGCTTCCCAAAACTTATGACAGGAATCTGTGTATTTTTCTCATTTTTAAGGTTTTTCAATGAACTGATAAAATTGTTTCAAGTGTTTTACAATGCTTAGCCTCCTCTCAATCAAAATTCTCTTATTAAATATTTTGGACATATTTTGTTGTTCTTTTAGCCTTTTTTCTTAGAATACATGACAAATATATCTTACTCCTTGGAATCTTGATATCAATTTTGAAGAAGTATCATCCACCACTTAAAAATGGAATTTTTTACTTCTTGTGGGACATTCTATGTAAAAGTGTGTCAGCAGAAAAAAAAAATATATCCAACCAAATTATGTATAAGCAGTTCTTTCTAAGGGTAAGGGATAAAACTGGCAACACTGTTATTCCTATCTCAAACTGTGGTCCAAGGGGTACATTAATTAATTCTTCAATGCTCTTTTACTTGCCTAGCTTAGAAAATCTGTATCAAGTAAACATTTATTCCTCAATTTAACCCTTAACATAGAATTCCTAACTATAGAGCATTTGTGATTTAAATGGTAAGAAAGAAAGGAAGAATTCAAAGTACAAAACTTTCATTCATCAAAACTAAATTCAGTCCATGTGTGCACCCAACTTGATAAGGAAGGGTCAAAATGGATCTTAATTTATCATTACATGGGTAATTTGTTTTTCTATGAATGGGATGAGCTTAGAATGTTAACAGCCTGTTGGGCTTTGAGGTAGACTTCTGATTTTTTCCACCCTGCCTCCATTTTTTAGTGGATAACTTACACTTCCTTCATTTTCAGACTGTGTAGTTTGGGTGGGGTAACCCGCATACCTCTTAGCAGGCAGAGCCTATAACTGATCCATGAGACTGCAACACACCCCTGCCATAGTGACTAGTTCTGTTCAACATGAAGCTATCTTTGCTGACTCTATCAGGGAAAATATGATACTCTTATTTACTTTGCAAAGCAATAGGATGTACCACAGGAGGTAGCACTTTTGAACTGTACATAGATCTCAGGCATGAAGAACCTGCCTGAGATAAAAGTCAGAATACATCAGAAACAGAATAACAAAAGAGTGGGATGAATTATAATGGAATGGTTGGAATCCTGGATTCATTCACGCCTAGCCTACATCAGTATTTTTTAATTAGGTGAGTCAATGAATCCTCTCCTACACCTTGTTTTTTGTGTTTGTTTTTGTTTTGCTTTAAGCCAATTTGAGGTGGAATTCCCTTCTTTAATCTGGTAAATCCTCCCTGTCCACTATTCTAAGGTAAAGCTTTGTGATAGATGATAATTGCCTTTCTATTCCTTAGAATTTGATCCAGTCCTGTTTGTGGTAAGACAAAGGATGAGAAGCACTTGTCCTTTTAAATTAAAGAAGAAAAAATGCAAACAGATTTCAGAGTATAGACATCAAGCAAGAACATGATAGGTTATAAACATAGCTAGCACTCACATGTATGTTTGTTTCATCAACTTTACTTTGATCTAAGTATATCAAATTTAGTGCACTTAAGTATTAATTTACTAAATGGTACCTGAGTCACCTGAATTAATGGAGTATGAAAATGTGCATTACTTATTCTATTTTATGAAGTGGAAAAAATCTGGGTCATTAAGTGCCTAAACATTCATGATGAGGTGATATCCATCATATGTGAATATAAAATTTTTAAGTATATAGATTTTTTCAGTTGCTCAAATATCCATCTTTTCAGCAATTGAAATATCTACACATATATATACTTCTAATGCTCTCTTAGGCAAAGGCAAGGAATAGCAATAGCATATTAATAACTCTTTCCTAAAAGCTCTTGAAAACCTGGCAAAAGTGGCAAATTGTGTGTATTTTTTAGTGAAGAGATTTGTTAATATTTCAAAATAGAGCATCAAACCTCTTACTTGGTAGCACAAGAGTAATCTGTATGCAAAAAGGGGACATAGGACTTGCAGAGCC
Source organism: Enhydra lutris kenyoni (assembly GCF_002288905.1). Lineage (NCBI taxonomy): Eukaryota > Metazoa > Chordata > Mammalia > Carnivora > Mustelidae > Enhydra > Enhydra lutris. The sequence goes on from NW_019154099.1 coordinate 20,620,784, forward strand.
ATTGACTGAAATAAAGATATCAATTCAAGGGGCCAAATCAACAAATATTTTATAAGTACGCACTATATGGAAATGCTTGTCCCTATTTAAGCGTTGTGTAGCTGCTATAAATTTCTAATAGAACCCCATACTGTAGAGGTTCACTCTAGAAAATTACTCTTCATCTAACAAGTCTCAGTTCAATCATTGCATTCTTTTGCACAAGTAATCAGATTATTTATAGTGTGATATATGATATGATGAAAAAAGGGGACATACTATGAACTCATCTAAAGAGAATCATATCTAAACTTAGTGGTGGTGATAATGGTAGAGGTGGTTGTGGTGTTGGTGTGTGTGTGTGTGTAGTCATATATCATTTCTGGAGAAAGTACTATCTGAGTACTATCTAGGATTACTAGAACTTAATTTCTGTAAAGAGAGAATTTGTTTCCTTTCTCTATTAGCTGTTGTATATAAGAATCTAAATTAGTATCCTGGTACAAGACAGGCTACTCAAAAAATGCTGACTGAATAAATAAATAATTAAAAAAGAAATACGTTATATTTGCAGTATACATAGGGATATTTGGGTGGAAAAGGAGGATGTATATTTTAGAAAGAGGGAAAAGAAACATGCAAATATATTGTAGTTTCTGCATGGAATACTCAATAATGATTATGTCAGAATGTTTGCATGTATGCATGGGTTTGTAGGAAGATACTGGTAAGGCAGGGATTGGGAAGTAACATTTGAAAGAGCTGAAGAGGGGATAGACACTGATGAAGTACTTTTTAATTGATTTTGAGAAGCAATAACAAACAACCTGAGTCCCAATTAAACCCAATATGTACAAGAATAGCTTTGGATGTAGACAATAAAATGATATAAAAGGTATATTTTACTAGCTTTATGATAAAATATTATGTATTTGTTTAGAAAGTTGCTATTTTAACAAATTTCTTTTTATTTTTTAAATTTTTAAAAAGATTTTATTTATTTGTTTAACAGAGATCACAAGAAGGCAGAGAAGCAGGCAGAGAGAGAGGGGGAAAGAGGCTCCCTGCCAAACAGAGAGCCTGATGTGGGGCTCAATCCCAAGACCCTGGGATCATGACCTGAGCTGAAGGCAGAGGCTTAACCCACTGAGCCACCCAGGTGCCCCTATTTTTAAAATTTTTTAAAATTATTTAAGTACAGTTGACATAATGTTTTATATTAGTTTTAGTTTCATAACATAGTGATTCAACATTTCTATACATTAGGCAATGTTCACCATGACAAGTGCAGTTAGTATCTGTCACCATACAATGTTCTTAAAATATAAATGACTGTGTTCTCTATGCTGTTCTTTTCATCCCTGTGACTTACTTGTTTTCTAACTGAAAGTTTGTACCTCTTAATCCTCTTCACCTGTTTTGCCCATTCCCCCTACCCCTTTTCGTCTGGCAACCACATTTCTTCTCTGTATGTATGAGTCTGTTTGTTTCTGTTTCTGTTTTGGTTTTGTTTTGTTTTGTTTACATTCCACATACAAGTGAAATCACATGGTATTTGTCTTCGATATTTCACTTAGTGTAATACCCTCTGGGTCCATCCATGTTGCCACAAATAGCAAGATCTCATTTTTTATGGCTGAGTCATATTCCATTATGTATATACAGCACATCTTCTTTATCCATTCATCTATCAGTGGACACTTAGGTTGTTGCTTCCATATTTTACTGTTGTAAATAATGCTTCAATAAAAATAGGGGTGCATATGTCTTTTCACATTAGAGTTTTCATTTTCTTTTCCAGTAGTGGAATTACTGGATTACATGATATTTCTATTTTTTTGGGTAAATTCCATACTGGAAAACTGCCATTTTTCAATGTTTATGTTATCATAACATTTTTAAAAACCTTATAAAAATCACATTTTAAAATTTGTTAATAATTTTACTCTTAGAAAGCAATTTGAGTTGTTTATATTTTTTGGACATTGTGAATAATGCTCCTACGAACATTCACATACAAGGTTTTGCATTGACATATGTTTTGGTTTTCTAGGATATATATCAAGGACTGGAATTTCTAAGTCATGCTAACTCTATGTTGAAATTTTGAGAAACTGTGAAACTGTTATTCAAAGTGGCTGCACCATTTTACATTCCCATCAGCAGTGTATAAGAATTATGATTTCTCCACATCCTGATCAACACTTTATTATCTGTATTTTTATTATCAACTTTTTAGTGAGAGTGAAGTGGTATCTCATCATTGTTTTGATTTGCATTTCACTATTGACTAATGATGTTGGGAGTATTGACATGAGCTTATTAGTCATTCATATATCTTCTTTGGAGATATGTTTATTCAAATTATGTGTCTAATTCCAAAATTGTATTTTTTTATAGTTATAAGAGGTGGTTTTTTGTTTTGCTTTTTGTTTTATTTTGCTTTAGGGACAGATCAAGAAAGCACAAGCAGGAGAGGGAGGGGCAGAAGTAGAGAGAGAATCTCCAGCAGACTCCCTACTGAGTGAGGAGTTGAATGCAGGACTCGATCTCACAACCCTAAAATCATGACTTGAGCCAAAATCCAGAGTCAGATCGTCAACTGACTGAGCCACCCAAGCGCCTCCAAGAGTTCTTAATATATTCTGATTACAAGTTTATTATCAGATAGCTGATTTGTAAATATTTTCTTATATTTTATGGGTTACATTTTCATTTTTTAATACTGTCCTATGAGGCTCAGTATGGTTTAATTTTAATTAAGCCCAACTAAGCAGTCTTTTTTATCACTTGACTTTTCAAGTTGGAGCTAAGATTTTGTTTAACACATGATCACCAGCATTGATCATTTGTTTTTTTCTAAGATATTTACAGATTAACAAATTAGCATGTATTTATACAATGGAATATTATTAGGCAATTAAAAAGAAAGAAAATACTGATATATTCTACAATATAAATGAACCTTGAAGACAATATGCTAAATAAAATAAGCTAGACACAAAAGGCCACATTTTGAATAATTTTATTTATATGAAAAGATCAGAATAAGAAATCTAAAGAGATAGAAAGTATATTAGTGGTTGCTAAGTAGTGGAGGAAGGGTGGGGATGGGCAGTGACTTGATAAAGAGTTCAAGGTTTCTTTTGGAGACAATGAAATGTTTCTCAAATTGTTATGGTCATGGTTGCACAACTCTGTAAATGTACTTAAAACCACTGAAATGTATACTTGAAGTGAGTGGACTTTGTGTTATGTAACTGAACATGTCAAGGGACTTATAAATATTTTGCTTGATAAAAATTCAAAATTTTCTAGTCGTAAAAAATAAGTTCTTATAAAACATAAGAGGGGCACCTGAGTGGCTCAATTGGTTAAGTGTCTGCCTTTAGCTCAGGTCATGATCTCAGGGTCTGGATCTAGTCCTGCAACTGTGGCTCCCTGCTCAGCAAGGAATCTGCTTCTCCCTCTCCCTCTGCCCCTCCCCCCACTCATGTGCTCTCTCTTGTTCTCTCTCTCTCTCTCTCTCTCTCTCAAATAAATAAATAAAATATTTTTTAAAAATAAAATAAAACATAAGAATTTAGGAAAACAGAACTTTCAAAATCCAATCAGATTTTATCATTTGCTATCTTTTACTGCCTCGGTTTATAAACATAATGACAAAGATAATAAGCTTAAACATGATTACCTTTAACTTGGGAGAGTATTCCAAAGCATATGTATTCATGAGAGCAGAATTAAGTATTAAATTGAGCATTTAAGTGTCCATTTTTCCCTAACAAAGAGAATGTTACAACTGCAAACCCTGTTCATATTATCAGTCTTGGTAGAAAAAAACTTAATTCAGAGTGAGTGAGTAATTTCTAAACTGGATAAAAGAGATGGAAACTACCTTTTAAAAAAAAATAAGATTTTCACAAAGTTTTAAAGAACATGCTTGAGAGTAGAGGGATTTGCTGAGAACAGTTGGCAAATGAGAGGCTCTTTAGGGTGTGATATATGAGAAAATTGGGGGAAAACAGAAATGAAGCTATTCAGAAGGATTGCTCTGGTTATGAATTAGATGTTTTTAATGTTCTTTGACAGATGTGAGTTAAGAATGGAATTCCTTTTTAATTATCCTTGCATGGCGAACTGTGTGTAATGCTCAGATTCTGAGCTCTGATGTTTGTCAATGCATTTTCTTTAAACAGTAGGTATCTAGCAGATTACCAAGGAGATGAAGAATAAACATTAATATCTTGTATTTCATAAAGCTCTAACAATTCAAGCATCATCTCATATGTTAGCCAGCTAACCCTGGCTTCTGCAAAAACAAGAGGTTCATTCAAACAACATCTAAATTCATCCCTACTAACTTTCCACAAAGTTTTTTGGAGAATTAATCAACCGCAGTGGCTCTTGAATAAAATGCTCACAATATAATATTTTAAGCCACAGCTAGCCATTAACACTCTGAAAGATGAACTGCACACATGTTTCATGAAGATTTATATGAAGGGCTGATCTGAAAAATAAGAGATGCTGATAGAGAATTCACCTGGTTTCTAAATGAGGCAATACTTCCCCTGAATTTATTTATTACCAATGTATTTCAATTGTGAGAGATGGTATGAGAACTTGGAACCCACAAGCATCTGGATAGAAATATGAAGATGGCTTGACCTTGCAGATGATGAGTTACTCCTCTGCTCTTGGGTATTATTCCATCTGCTGTGGGTAAACAGCATGATATTGCCAACAGGGGGAGCTACAGACAGAAAACAAATGAAGCCGATTTTGTTTAGGACTGTAATTTAGCTGAACTGACGATATATTATACCTTAATGGCCCCTCAGAGTGAATTTAATTGATGACCCAACTTAGATATTCTCTTAGAGTATCTTTGTACTGGGTTGGATGCAAGCTGGGTGCTTAAGTTTGCTTTCCTGCTGTTCACAGAGTCATTGCCATCTGGAGAAGATACCAGCTAATATGTTACTGGAATTTTTTCCATTGTTGCTGCTTCTGTAAAGAACTCAAAAGCTGCTGATAAGCCAAGAGAAAAAGACAAAACAAATGCTTTTCTACGTGAGATCTAAAGAGGTTTAATAAATAGACAAAGATCACTAACACTTTAAATGTGTTTTAGTTTGATTTTCAGTCAGGTTAAGTGAAAATAAAGTTTGTATTGGATAACAAAATTAATGTTTTAATGTTGAAAGGGTCTGTTACTCAAGTGTCATGTTATTCATTTTGTGTATGCAAACACCAAATAATAATTCCAAAAAGAAAATATTTATAATAAGGAAAGTAGAACTGAGTAATCTTGCTTAATAGAATAACTTTAAAAACTAATGGCAGACAAAAAGAATTATTCTTATAATTAAGAGTTGTCGTGTAATCAATGACCATTCTTAATATCAGAATCCTAATTATGAGAATCTTGTTTCTGATACAACAGGGAGTAGAAACAAAAGTTAGGACTAAATCGGTTTTATCATTTCATTTTGTGATAGTACACAACAAAACTAATTAAGAGTGTGGTACAATTCCCCACATCAGGTTTACTACGAGACCTCAGTTCTTTTTCGGTGTGACATTCATTCATTTATTTATTTACTGAGACTTTATTAAGCATATTCTATGTGTCAACTATTAAGTGATGCGAGAGAAACAAAATGACTCAGAAATCGCCTCTGCATTCAAAATACATATACAGCCTAGTAAGAAGAGACTGTCATTTAAATATATGACTGTAATAAGATTATAGATGCTAAGTTAGAAATATGCATAATATATACAGAACATAAAGGAAGGTGTTGTAATGCTTATTTTTCAATTGTGAGCTGTCTATATGTACAAGACATATGTCTATATGTGAGATACGTGACATATGTCTGTATGTGAGTTGTCTATACTGTAGAAGATATATTAGGCACACATCACTTTGAGGATCTGGGATTGTTGTTTAGAACACAAAAAGGTCATGCCCTGTAGGCACTCTTACATCAGTGGAATCACAATACCTTAGCTCATTTCCAAGTCCTTGCTGATCATCCTTTTTTTTTTTTTTTTTTGATAATCCTCTAATGTCTTAAAATCAATATGTATCAAACTAAATTTTTTTCCCTTCCTATTTTCATACACTTGTGTGCCCATCATTTTTCTACTCTCCAAAGCAAGAAGACTCAGAGTCTTCTTCTTCTTCTTCTCATTTATTAGTCATGTGCACCTGTTGTGGGCTCTTCTATCTCTGTTATCACGCCACAGCTCCTGATACTTTTGCCATACTGCCTAAACTTAACAACATTACTAGGGTTTTTCCTTAGACATTCCAATTTATATAAAAACCACTTTCTTTCAGTGTTCCAAAATCCATTGTTTATGCACCACACCCCGTGCTCCATACAATACGTTCCCTCCTTAATACCCACCACCAATTCTTAATGAATTATTAGAAGCATGGCTCTGAACTTACTATTATCCTCTTCCAGTCTCAAATAATGTAAATGATTTCCCTATGCATTTAGATAAAAATTCCTGGCCTTCTATTTAAGGTTCTCCATGCCCAATACTCCATACTTAGCTTCCTTTTCCAGTATGTGTCTCATTATTTCATGGTATTTTTTAATATCCCATTTAAAGGGAATTATTTGGTATTTCCTCTACCTATCCTCCAATTTCCTGATTCTTTGCTTTTTTTCTCTCTTGTCATTCATTCTGCAACGTATTTCTCCATGCAGAAATCCTATTTCTCCTTGTTAGATCAAAAATGCTATTTGCATCTATGAGACTTTTCTCAGTGGCTGATAAACTCCTTATAAGTTCACAAGATTTGGGGGATACCTGTAACATAGAAGTGATTATTTGAGGTTTCTATGCTATAATACAAAAAGCATTAGAATTAGAGTTAGGTCTTGAGTTTAACTTATGTGAACCTGTCACTGTTACTATTGCTCCTGAGAATTTAGCCAAACCCTGTGCTGTCAGTCTTAGTACTGCATACACTACAATAACTATTAATAATAGTGAGAATACTATCCTTAATACCTGATAATAAGATAAAATTATTGTTAACATAAATTGGAACATGTTAAACATAAATGGAAAATAGTTAAAGCCTAGGTTTTAATCTTTGGTTCTCATCTTCTATATGAAAAGAGATTGTTTTTGCTTTCATTTTCTATTATCACTGCTTCTAAGTAAGTTAGTTTAGTTTTAAAGCAAGAGTAAAGATAAATGTGAATATCTATCTGGTCTTTGTTTTTAATAGACACTGAGAGAGATTTGTTTATTGGATAAATGACCAAATGAATAAATGAACTAAAGTAAGTGATACTTCATTTCTTCTAGAAAACATTAGCTTGTATATAAATGTTAACTAACTACATACGTAATAATTTTTTTTATTGGACCTGAGCCTAAACCAAGAGTTGGATGCTTAACTGACTGATTCACTCAGGCACCCTACAATAAATTCTTTTAAGAAGAATATATAATTTGGCAGTTAATAGCATGTTCAGAATCATCACTGGTGAGTTTTAATTTTGTTCAAAAAGAAAAAGAAAACTTTGGCTCGGTTGAGAAGACCAAAATTAGTTTTATGATCTCAATGCCTCTCATAATTAAGATGAAATATGCTAATTGATAAAGACATGTTTGTAAAGGGAACACAAACAGAATCACAGAGAGGTATGAGGCTATTTTTGAAAAGGCCATAGGTGGGAATGCCTGGCTGGCTGAGTCAGTAGAGCATGCAACTCTTGATTTCAGGGTCATGAGGTTAAACCTCACACTGGGGGTAGAGTTTACTTAAAAAAAAAAAAAAAAAGTATTTGTTGAGTTCTCACTATGACCTAGACAGTATGGTACAAGTTAGTTTTACAATGGTTTTAAGTTGATGGGTACTTAATTATTTTATTTCTCTGTTGATCTGTTTGCACAAAGATACATTCCAGAACAAAACAAACAAACAGCAGTGAAACCTAACGCAAACAACTGTTATGTCTTTTCTGCCATTTCTTTGGTTTTTCAACTCACACTGCCAAAGGATTGTAAGAAATATGAAATATCATGGGATATCAAAATATTGTAATATACTAGGTGGAAGCCGGGAGACTACATTTTCAGAGAGATAGACTTTTAAGTGACAATAAAAGGGAAGACATGGTTCCTCTCTTTAAAAAGAAAATAACCTAACTCACCATGTTTTAACTTCTGAAATAATTTGCTGATATATCTATAGATTGTTATTTTTTATTTATTCAAGTGGAGTCCCTTCCTTTAGAAAGTTACCCCCAGCTGAAGCTGAAGAACTTTGGTCTGAATTCTTACCTCAAGACTGTTTGATATGAGGATGACTCTGAGGGCAGAAGCATCCCCCTGCATGAATGCCAAAATATGCTTTGATTCAATATGCTTCCCTGCACCCATCTAAGACACGCTCACTCAAATAACTTCAGAGCAGTGGGGATTTCACTGAGTCCCTTCTTATGCTACTAACCTTCAATACCTATTTCATAGAATTGGAGAATTCAGAAACTAAAAGAAGCTTTCTCTATTTCAACCCTTTCAATTTACAGATATGTGAACTAAGGTCCACACACACCAGGAGATTTGCCCAAGGTTAAATAGCTTTCTACTAAAAGGAAAGTGAAAACTAGGATTCTCTGTCTGTCTGTCTCTCTCTCTAATTTTGGAATAAATATACAGTCATTTCTTTTAGTCCTGTCTGCTGGCACCATGTAATTGATCTTCCCAGACTTTTGTATATAAAAATCCTAAGATATAAGTTATCCTTCACAAAGCTATGAATTAATTCCATAACTCTAAATGCATCTATCTTATTTTAATTTCAATCATATACTATAGCAATAGACATAAATATGGATTTTTTTCTAGGATATGTTGTACTAAAAAAAAAAGTAACAGATGCTTTAAATGAACCAAATTTTAATCTAGATGGGAAACGTTTCTCTATATTCCATGGGGTTTTTCTCTTCCTTTAAAACTACAGCACTTAAAAATGTTAGGACCATTTGGCAATAATTGCTGAAGATACACATATAACACATACTCTTATTTTTTCTTTTGTTTTGTCATACTGCTGCATTATGGTGAAATTTATTTGGGGAAACACACACACACACACACAGACACACACACACACACACACACACACACACACAAACAAAAACAGTCATGCACCAAAGAAATGTAAAATGAGGTGCAAGTGTGTTAGCAAGCTTTCTGCTAAAGCAACATTTGTTTGACATTTAAAACATAACAACAAAAACAAGAAAACTTCAATGAGTTACTGTCCCTTAGATCTGATTTTCGAGATAGATTTTTAAAATATTAATATTTTATTTTTTTAATATTCTAAATTTAAATGCCTTCTATGGCATTATAAAATCAGATATTTTAAGGAAAACAGACTAAAAAGTCTAATATTCATTAGAAGAAAACTGAGAAATGATAAACTTTCACTTTCTACTTTAAAAGTCAGTTTATTTTCCTTCTGATAAGATAATTTAAAAAATTTTTTGAAGGAGACATTAATAAAAAATATAAAAGTATGATTATTTATTTATTTATCAGAGAGAGAGAGAGATCACAAGTAGGCAGAGAGGCAGGCAGAGACAGAGGGAGAAGCAGGTTCCCTGCAGAGAAAGGAGCCTGATATGGGACTCGCTGGGATCATGACCTGAGCCGAAGGCAGCCGCTTAACCAACTGAGCCACCCAGGCGCCCCGAGTATGATTACTTTTATTTTAGAATGGTTAATTAAATTTGAAGGTAATCAAGAATAATTAAATCCTATGAAAACGAATGTGAATACTTTTATCAGTGAACAAAAAAACATTTGCAGTACATCTGGTGGCAGGTGCTAGATATCAAAAAAGTATATTTATAAAACATAGCCATGTATTATATATGTTTATACTTTTAATTTAATAATCATATTTTAATGATTCTCCCTTTTCATATTTACAAAAATAATAAAGGAAAAGGGTCAAGCCATAGTATTACCTCAAACATAAAGAAAAAGGAATAAAAGGGACTACGTACAAATTTTTATTCATAGACTATAACTTCGCTATTTCTGGGCTTACCCTCCAGATTATGTGGGCTCTACACCAGTCATGGCAGCCTCTTAATCATTAGCTAATGAAATTACTCTAGACCTTTCCATTTATAATTTCCTTAGAGGTTGTTCCTAAGGTTTTAAGAGCCTTTTAGTTTTATATTTTGAATTACTTTATCTTGCTCCATTTTTAATTAAGAAATTAAGCTCTGGACAAATCTGAAAATCTCATGGAAGACAGCTATTTTTAATGGAACTTTCTTGTAAGACTAGATCAAATAGTGACAGAGCATCATATTCAGGGGATTGCAAATCGCATTTCACAGTCCTTGGACTCCTTTATTCAATGAGTAAAACTGATAAAAATCATTTTTTGAAGTATGTGGGACACTTGGCACTACATGGTTTGAAAACCATTGATTTAGTTTAATCCAGTGGAACAGTGCTTCTTAAACTATATGTGGTGAAAGTACTAAGTTTTTGTTTTAGCATTATTTTCTTTGCTTCTTCTGTTTTTGTAAAATAAAATAAAAATGAATAAATAGAAAAATTCAGTGAAAACAAAGATATAAAATTTGTCATCCATGTTCTAAAATATTAGATTTAGTAAACCTTATATAACATTTAAATGAATGAATCAGAAAAATAGCACAGAATGAAAAAGGAAAATATTTTTTAAACAGTTTTTTAAAGATTATTTATTTATTTATTTGAAAGCAAGATTGAGAGCATAAGCAGGGGGAAGGGCAGGCAGAGGGAGAGGGAGAAGCAGGCTCCCCACAGAGCAGGGAGCCCCATGTGGAGCTTGATACATATATATCAAGCTTGATATTTTATATATATAAATTTGCTGAGAAACATGACTTTCTATTTAGAACTTAATTTGATTCCATAATAGAGCAACAACAAATTTATTTTCAGAAAAATAGAGAGACTTTGCTATCCAGAGACCTCTTCGTTTTTTATTTTTTTTTTTAAGATTTTATTTATTTATTTGACAGAGAGAGAGAGAGCACAAGCAGAGGGAGTGGCAGGCAGAGAGAGAGGGAGAAGAAGCCTCCCCACCCAGCAGGGATCCCTATGTGGTGCTCAATCCCAGGACCCTGGGATCATGACCTGAGCCCATGGCAGACGCTTCACGGACTGAGCCACCAGGTGCCCTGACCTCTAGACCTCTTTAAAGAATATTTTAAAAGTTGTATTTCTGGAAGAGGACAATAATCAAAAATGGAAAATCTAGGAGAAGGAAGAACAACTTAATAAATGTTTGGTGAATATAAGTGAATACTGACTGTAGAAGCAAAATTAAATTTTTCCCTTGGTGTTATAAAATGAACTAAAGTGCACAGCAGTAGCTAACAGGTTATACTCTTTGCAGGCTGCTTGTATTTTCCATAACCAGGAAGCTCTCAAAGTTGGTTTGACCCAGTTGCTCACCAATGTCAACAAGAACACAGCTTTTTTTTTTTTTTTAAGATTTTATTTATTTATTTGACAGAGATCACAAGTAGGCAGAGAGGCAGTCATGGGGGGCGGGGGAAGCAGGCTCCCCGCTGAGCAGAGAGCCCGATGCGGGGCTCGATCCCAGGACCCTGAGATCATGACCTGAGCTGAAGGCAGAGGCTTTAACCCACTGAGCCACCCAGGCGCCCCAGAACACAGCTTTTTAAATAGCCATAAATATGGATATAGATATGGATATAGGCATAGATATGGATATAGGCATATCCTATATCTATATAGGATATAGATATAGGATATAGTTATACGTGACAGTAGGTGCTGAAGATTTCACTTAATCACATTTGTTTCCATGTTTATGTCCCATCTAATGATTTTTTTCATTTCAACCCAATTTTTCACTCCCATTCTCCTTCTTAGTCCATGTTCTAGGCAGCCACATACATGTATGTATTGTGTACCTTTTGTTTTATGTACTTTTGCAAAAGATTGCTGTTTCCTTACTATGCATTTTTAATGAAGGTAAATTATATCGCTGACCCAAGGCCTTTCTAGCTCACTTCTCTGTGTTTTGCATTCACAGCTTCATTCTAAGGCCACTTCTCTTTCCGGTGCCATAGTCCCTAGGGCCACATTTTTGTATTCATGCTAATAGAGCATTAATCCCTTAACTATTACAAAATAAAGAAAAGATTCTGAGTTTTCTTTCATTTGGGCCAGCTTAAGTCAAACACCTAAACCATATATACGTGTGTGTGTGTGTGTGTGTGTGTGTATAAATATATATATCAGCAGTAATAAAGAAGACAACAGTAAAATATAACATTTTATTGGAGAACATTTTATCATCTTTCCTCCCTACCACTTTATCCCCATCCTCTACCACTTCTGTTTGCTCTCTAGATTTCCTCTTTTTCTTCTTGGATATGTGGTTTTATTCTGGTGTTCCAGGTGTGGATTTATTCTTGTTTATCCTTCATGAGTTTTATTGGATCTATGGATTGGAATATCATAGGTTTTGAAAAAAATTCAAATCTATTACTTTAAATGCCATTCTGATGACATTTTTTCTTTTCTTTTCTTTTCCTTTTTTAAAGACTTACTTGAGAGAAAGAGAGATTACAAGGAGGGGGCAGAGGAAGAGGGAGAGAATCTTAAGCAGACTCCACACTGTGCATATAATTACTGATATTTATATGTGCACACTTAATATTTTTGCAAGAGAAATACGACGTGTACTATTCAAAGTAAACTCATTTTGATTTATATTTGCTATGAGTAAGAGTGAGTCTCTTAGAGACTGTATATAGTCAGCTGACTGCTTACCAATTTCATTTTAATCTTGCTCTAAGTTACTTCCATGGTTTGTGGATATGTACACACATACAGACACACATACAGATACACATACACATACTATGTCCCTTAAAGTGGTTTAAAACTCACTTTTTTGGTAAAATTTTTTACTGCTGCTGATAAGAATGAAAATGTCAAGGAAAGCAATGGTTCTTAGCATAAAATTAAATTGAATATAATATTAGAAGTTGCCATAGCTTAGATCAATGACATTAAAATGTTTTTGAGGTAATAGAGTATGTACAAAACTTTAGGGAGAAGGAGAGTGATGGTAAGCAAAAAAAAAAAAAGTATTGTGTAAGGCCTCTAATTAGAAACATCTTAGGAGGATTTTCTGTAACATATATGCTTGATCCCTGCTCTACCTTTCAGAATCTAAAACAAACTTGGAAAAGTAGAATAGAGGTAGAAAATGAGAAAGGGACATGGATGCATTAAAAATCTTATTTGTGACATTTTCTGTTTTGTAGAAGTTTAAAATTACTGAAGTATTTATTTTATTTTAAAATATGAAGTGAATTTATGCTATAACAAAAATAGTTTAATTCCATGAATCACTATTATTTACTTCTGTAAATAATAGACATATGACCTCTGACTAAAAATAGGATGAGTTGCCTGGGTGGCTTGCTCAGTCATTATGCTTCTGTCTTCAGCTAAGGTCATGTTTCTGGGGTCCTGGGATTGAGCCCCTCATTGGGCTCGCCACTCAGTGGGGAGTCTGCTTCTCCCTCTCCCACTCCCCCTGCTGTGTCTATCTCTGTCAGATAAATAAATAAATAATTAAGTAAATAAAATAAAATCTTTAAAAATAGGGTGAATAATCTCTTACATTACTTTTGTAGGTATGTGTGTTTGCATGTATGGTTTTGCACCTTTATGTTTTTGTTTGTTTTCTTGGGTTAATGCAAATACACAAATAAATGGGTTTTATATAACTACCCATCCTAATATTGGTTATAAGAGTTACAAGTAGATGAAGTTTTAAACTAAATCTAAAATTCACCCACCTATCATAGTTAATACCAAATGTATTGAAGCAATAACATAGTTCTCCTTGCCCAATCATATTTTATGTGGGTTTGAGGATTGAAGCTGCCTTCTCTGAGTCCATTTTTAAGAATATATGGCTTTAGTAAAGTAAGTCTGTGAACATCTAGTGTCAGTTTAACACATAGCTGACATTGTCTCACAATGTGAAATTTGCTCATCCAAAGTCAAATGTGATGTAGAGAATGATGAGTTTTTAGATTATTTGTTGACAGAAATGTGACATGCTAGAAATGAATCTGCTTTATGTATTCAGTAGTATTCAACTAATGTTCAATGAAATTTAGGACATCAGAAAAGACACTGACGTCCTTAGTAAATGAATTAAATTTGACAGTTCCGTATATACACTGCTCTAAATGTATCCAGATAGAGATGGCATTAACAAATAAAAGTTATTCTTTTACAACTTGAACATATCTGTCTTTCTCCAGTGTGTATAGCTGGAATATAAATTCTTGTGCCATAACTAATGTATAAAATGCATGCATTAGAACTACATAAAAGCTGCATAATAAAACTATTCAAAAAGATAATCTAGTCTATGGTTATATGAAGCCCTCAATCACTAAATACATTGTCTTGAACATTTATCTTCCCAAAATGTGTGTCAATAAAATCAGGAAATCATGGCACCTTGTTTATTTCTTCATCCATTGATATAAAAAGAACAATCAGTTGCTACTCATATATGGAAGTAAAACCTCATCTGTGTGTTAATGATTCGACCTTAAAATTTATGATTCCTTCATTGAATTTTTCAGGACAAATACTTTTTTTGTCATTCTCTACAATTTCCTTTTATGTTAGAGGATATAATTTAGATAATTGCCTTTGGTTAATTTATATTACTACCATAAAAACCTTCTTTATTTTTTATCTTTATTTAAAAAATTGATTCATAGGAAGTAGGAATGTTTTGATCAACATAAGTAGCAAAGATATTATTAGAAAATATTGGTTATTTCATGTCTTATTAAGTATTTCAATTTAGATATTGTACTGAATTTTAAGGAATTTTATAAGTTACAATTCGTTAAAATTAAGAATCCCAGCAAAATATGCATTTTTTCCAAATTTTGTGGTTTAAAATGAACTACTGTAAAAAGCTAGGGAGATGATTATTTCCATTTCCATTACTTAAATGTGGTTAAAATATACTATAATTGCATACTACTTTGGAATGAAAATGCATTTTAAAATATAAAATGTGGTTTGACAGGTGAAGTATAGGCTCTAGAGGCAGAAGGTGTAGATTAGTGATGGGTTGTGAGCCTATTTTGAGAATATTTACCATCCTCTATATGACTTAGGTCATCTGGTCTTAGCATAGTATTATTCTCCATGGAATAACACAGCTGTGGAAAAATAAAATAAAAACAAGGAAAACTGATCAAGTGGCTCTGAGGAAAGAGACTTTAGAATTCAGGCCAGTGAACAAGGCTTAGCAAGAAAATCAATCACCCATGGATTTTCCATCTTGGCCAGGTTTTTGAGCACAGTGAAAAAAATAAAGAAGGATGTCCATCAGAAAGATTGGGCAATATCTCAGAAATTCAGGGAAGAAAGAAAATTCACTCCTGGATGTGCAGAAAAGGCTTTAGTTAGGATAATACTCAATTTTTGGCTGCACCCACTGACTACCTATAGATTCTTCAGATTTGGTAGAAAACGTAAATAGTCAGTTTGGGAGTTAGGAGCTACAGATCCTATCTTCAGCCCAATTATTTTAGTAACAAAAGCTATACACAATGTTATATAGCAGTGATAGCAGGCCATAACTCATTGGATCGATATAAAATAATATGGCTGTAAGGTCCTTTGTTTTGTTTTGTTTTTCCTTTGTGTGTTTAGTATAACATTACCAGGAACAGTTAAATACATACATACACACTATCCTACCTAATTTCACATTTAAGAGTCAGGGATTATAATTATAAAAGATGGCCTGGCTAGAGCTATCAGATGTCCTCTTCCCCTTGGAGAAAGGTGAAATGCAACATTATGCAAATTTATTTCACAGTGGCTTCTTGGTGACTTTTTTCTCTTCTTTTCTTTCTTTCTTTCTTTTTTTTTTTTTTTTAAATCGTGGCCCTTTCTACCACTATCTTCTTTGACATGTTGTTCTTCATGCAGAAATACCCTTCTTTTCTAAATTTTTGGAATATCTTGGACATTGGCATTGTTTTGATTAATGATCTCATTGTTATTCATTCTAGTAAGATCTTGCTGAACAAAAATGTCCTTTTCTTAACTTCAGCAATGACTTTTTATTCTTAAGGTTACCACCGAGGCATTCAAACAGTACACTATGCAAGTTCTCAGACAACTATATAAAGCAGAACTTCAGAGCTCTGGTCTTCTAATCAGCAAATCTTTTTTCTTTTTCTTCAATAAGAACATTTGCTATTATATAGCCAAAATTTAGAAAGAATTTTACTATTTTTAGTTAGATTAATCTACACAAAAAGTTGGTCTTCTAAATTTAACGTTATGATCATCACACAATGAACACACTATTGTTTACAGTATCTCAAATTTATACACAATACATGGGTTTGTTCTGTTCATTGTTTCTCTAATGCCCTTCTATCTTCAATCATTATACTTAAAAAGAGGAATTTAATTCCATACTGTGTCTCATACTGTTCCGAATGTATTAAATATTTTATATGAATTACAGTTAGAAATATTTGACATTCTTGTTTAGCTGAAACCAAGGTAAATTGGAAAAAGTTTGTTTAACATTTCCATGACAAGAATTTACTGAGCTTATTCAGAAAGAAGAGAACATGAAAATGTGTTTTCATTGAGATGTGCATATCTACTTCCCTGTAACCTGATGGGAAACATTCAGAATTGAATTGTATTTTATATTTGTAGGTCGAACGAAAGATGGATTTTTTATTACTTATTTTTTAGGTCCTGTATGTATTCACATCATTAATTATTAATTATTCACAGATGAAATAAAATTTGGTTAATAATTGTCAGGGCTTTGTTCTGGGGTTGCACTGGACAGGGGCATGTCAATCTATTTATTTTGTCTATCTACATCCTCTGTATATATTGCAGCAGTCAAATTGCTCAAGAAACCGTGGCATCAATTGTTAAGGTGGCCTTTATTTTCTGCAGTATTTTCTATCCAACGTATTTTTCACAGAACTGTTACAATATAGTGACTTTGATCTAAAGGCAATTTAAATATAAACAAAACTCTTGATATTAATTCAGCCACAATCTGTCAATTAGCTTCATATTTGCTCATGTGAATATATTTTCTAATATAATATAGCTTCTATGAAACAAACTATGATATTTATTTTCATACTTAATTTTAAATGTAAAATATTAACTTTCATGTAAGCAATCACTGGTACAGAGAGAACATTGGGAAACATATTGGAAATTAACATAATTATATCAAGAGTTCCCTAGTGGTCAAGAGCATTAGTACTCAAATTACATTATGAATATGCAAATCCAATATTTTTGATGTAGGTCATTTGTCACTGGTATCAGAAATTGCTAGTCACTGCTGGGGCTGTCTAAGCTTTTGAAAGATCTTCAGATGACTGGTGATTTAATTCAAAAGAACCTTCGGGTTCATCAACAATCTATCTGAACTATGTAAGATCCACTGATAGGCGGATTTCTTCCATGTTCTCATTTTGTTTAGCACTAACAAGCGTTCCCTTTTTCCATTTGTTTTGTATTTTGGAGTGATGGAAAGGCATTTCTTCTGGAAAAGCAGATGGAAAAGCAGTTCTTCTGAAACTGGTCTGATCGAAAGCAATTATATTTGGGTAAAATATGAATTCAGAATCAAACTTGTTTGCTTACCTAGCTAGTGCTTATTCCTCTGTAGTGGAAGGATCATTACTTTTAAACTGTGAGTTCAGATCATTAATTTATTAATTTTTAACTGTGAGTTCAGATATTCCACTTGCAGCTGGATTTATATAGCATGCAAACACTTGTATAGGACATAAAATTCGAACAGGTCATAAGTGCAAAACTGGTGTTGCTAGATACTCATCGCCTGCCATGACAAATAGGCACAGCTCAATGAATCGGATATTAGAATGTTACTTTGCAGCTTTCTTTAACAGCTTCAGTAGAGACAAGGTCACTGTTAGTTGCATACTAAATATTGTTTTGACTTAGGTCATTCCATCCAAATATAGATAGGTGAGAGGAAGGAATTAAATAAATGATAAATAATTTTCAAAATGAATACAAAGAAAAAAAAAAAAACCTTGGTGGTAAAAGTAGCCACAATTCAGAAATTTAACTGATTCATAACTTTGTCAAATTATATGACTTGTCTAAGGCTTATTTACAGAATGATTATGATAACTACGTGATGTTTATATTAAGCTCTTAGCATCCTGCTTGATAAGTAAAAGATACCACAAAACACTCGTAAATAAATTTATTATTATAAAGCTGTATATTCTTTGGCATAACTAGCACCTAGTGTTTTGAAATTATCCCTCTAATCTCATTTTCTCTCAATGTCCAGCTCACTCACTCCCACTCCAGCCGTACTGGATCTCCTTGCTTCTTGGACATTTCAAGCATTTACTTTCCACAGGACATTTCACTTAGTACTCTATCCCCATGTAGCCTCATAGCTCACTTCCTCTCTTTTCTCAGATTTTTGCTCAAATCACACTAGCAAAAAAGTCTCCTCCTGGCTATCCTTTATACCCTACTTACAATGTTTATGAACTCTTTATAAAATAGCAGTATGCTCACACCGGGCACTTTACAATCTCCCTTTCCTTACTTTTTTTTTTCCTCTTTAGCAATTTTCACTATTTAGTTTATAATATATTTACTCATTCATTGATTTATTATCCTCTTCTCCCACTCCTCATTCCAAGTAAAATAAAAAGTCCATGAAGCTAGGAAAATTGTCTGTTTCCTTCAGAGCATTTTGTCTAGTACCTCCAACAGTGCTGACCAAAACCTGTATTATTTTTAAACGAATGAACAAAGAATAAATGCATTTTTAATTTATATGTATTCAACATAGTTTAATACGCTATTTAAGATTATCATCTAGTCTATACTCTTAATCCAGAAAATCACAAATCTAGATTCCTCTGTCTCAAGGGTAGAGTTTTATGTTTCCATCAATTAATTATTTTTGTTAGTGCTTAAATTATAATTTTATTTTTATTTAATGGATACATAATATGTCTGTGGGCTTTAACCTGACAATAAACAGCTAATTTTTTGCCCATTTCTAGGTAATAATAGTTATTGATCTATAATCTCCACCTGGAATCAAAAACTAAAGGTAACTTCTCAGGAAAAAGAAAAATAAAGATCATTAAAGTGTGATGCACTCAATTCACACAGAATTTATCAGGTACCTACTGTGTTTGCTATAGTTCTGCTAAGAGCTACAGAGAAAATCAAGATGAAACCAAATACTATTTCTTTGAACATATTTAATATTTTAGGAAATATAAGAGGCACATGATAACCATATAAAAGATCTTATTCACAAGTTAACTATTTGTCCTCTCTTTTCCTGATGTCTTGTTTATTTACTAAATATATTCACAGAGCAAACACACTGAGGGATCTTAGTAAGTTAAATATAAACCTCAGCTCCTCAACAGAATCATTTCCCTGGGGTTGTCTGTAGTTTCTTGGGTATAAAAGTCAGTACTACATTTAAACTAGATGATCTATGCTGGAATTCTGTATGAATGAAAACAAATAGCATCAAAGGAAAATTTTTATCAATCGGGTACTCAATCTTCACAAGAACTTACATTATGTAAAAGTAAATTTAAGATTGTTCAAAAGGTTTTTCAATGATTAAAAAAATTCAAAATGTTTATTATTTGAATATTTGTGACCTCAGTATTACTAATATAAGAAAGCCTTTGATTTTTTTCAATTAATTAATTCCAATAGGATGTATTCTTTAGCTTACACAGAAGTCCATTGTGTTAAAAATGTCAGATTATTTCCAAAAATCTTAATGGTCCTAAAAATGATCTCAATTTGTTATTCTTTTTCATAGAGTGTCATGTAAATTAATATTCATAAATATGTCATAAATGAAAAGACATGGCATAAGTTGAGAAGTTCTGAAAAAGGCATGTGTTAAACCAATCTTAATTATAAAAGACCTTTCTAACCACTCTTCAGTTTTTATTCACTTTTTAAATCTTTAACATATAGACTTCTCCTTAAATCTAGTATATCAGCATTAACTAATAATTGCCTTTACTTTATTTTTCTCAGTATAAGGGAAACATACAAGCATACTCAATCTTAAATACCATTTAAAAAAATAATGCACTTAAAATTTATTAACAAAAGCTCAAATTTGTAGATTCTCATTTAAAATTAAAGATTCAGGGGTATCTGGGTGGCTCAGTGGGTTAAGCCTCTGCCTTCAGCTCAAGTCATGATCTCAGGGTTCTGGGATCAAGCCCCACATCGGGCTTCCTGCTCAGCAGGGAGCTTGCTTCCCTCTCTCTCTGCCTGCTTCTTTGCGTACTTGTGATCTCTCTCTCTCTGTCAAATAAATAAATAAAATCTTTTAAATTAAAGAGTCAGTCATTATGAAAAGCTCAAATCTGTTTCCTTATTCAAAATGATAAAGTTTCTTTGACTATTAAAAAATGACACCCATTTCCCTTTTCCATAATTACTTTAATTGCCTCTACCACACATTTTTAGCAAAATTATACGTCTTATGTTGTTACTTATCATATTATTATGTTAATGTCCTTTCACAAGATGATACTTTTTTTATACTTATTTTTTTTAATTTTATTTTTTATAGACTTATAATATATTTTTATTCCCAGGGATACAGGTCTGTGAATCGCCAGGTTTACACACTTCACAGCACTCACCATAGCACATACCCTCCCCAATGTCCATAATCCCCCCCTCCCAACCTCCCTCCCCCCATCAACCCTCAGTTTGTTTTGTGAGATTAAGAGTCACTTATGGTTTGTCTCCCTCCCAATCCCATCTTGTTTCATTTACTCTTCTCCTACTACTTAACTCCTCATGTTGCATCTCATCTCCCTCATATCAGGGAGATCATGTGATAGTTGTCTTTCTCCGATTGACTTATTTCGCTAAGCATGATACCCTCTAGTTCCATCCACGTCGTCGCAAATGGCAAGATTTCATTTCTTTTGATGGCTGCATAGTATTCCATTGTGTATATATACCACCTCTTCTTTATCCATTCGTCTGTTGATGGACATCTAGGTTCTTTCCATAGTTTGGCTATTGTAGACATTGCTGCTATAAACATTCGGGTGCACGTGCCCCTTTGGATCACTACGTTTGTATCTTTAGGGTAAATACTCAGCAGTGCAATTGCTGGGTCATAGGGTAGTTCTATTTTCAACATTTTGAGGAACCTCCATGCTGTTTTCCAGAGGGGTTGCACCAGCTTGCATTCCCACCAACAGTGTAGGAGGGTTCCCCTTTCTCTGCATCCTCGCCAGCATCTGTCATTTCCTGACTTGTTAATTTTAGCCATTCTGATTGGTGTGAGGTGATATCTCATTGTGGTTTTGATTTGTATTTCCCTGATGCCGAGTGATGTGGAGCACTTTTTCATGTGTCTGTTGGACATCTGGATGTCTTCTTTGCAGAAATGTCTGTTCATGTCCTCTGCCCATTTCTTTTTTTTTTTTTAAGATTTTATTTATTTATTTAGCAGAGAGCAATCACAAGTTGGCAGAGAGGCAGTCAGAGAGAGAGGAGGAAGCAGGCTCCCTGCCGAGCAGAGAGCCCGACGCGGGGCTCGATCCCAGGACCCTGAGATCATGACCTGAGCCAAAGGCAGAGGCTTAACCCACTGAGCCACCCAGGCGCCCCCTCTGCCCATTTATTGATTGGATTATTTGTTCTTTGGGTGTTGAGTTTGCTAAGTTCTTTATAGATTTTGGACACTAGCCCTTTATCTGATATGTCATTTGAAAATATCTTCTCCCACTCTGTCAGTTGTCTTTTGGTTTTGTTAACTGTTTCCTTTGCTGTGCAAAAGCTTTTGATCTTGGGGCACCTGGTTGGCTCAGTGGGTTGAGCCTCTGCCTACGGTTCAGGTCATGATCCCAGGGTCCTGGGATCGAGCCGCGCATCGGGCTCTCTGCTCAGTGGAGAGCCTGCTTCCTCCTCTCTCTCTGCCTGCCTCTCTGCCTACTTGTGATCTCTGTCTGTCAAATAAATAAATAAAATATTAAAAAAAAAAGCTTTTGATCTTGATAAAATCCCAATAGTTCATTTTTGCCCTTGCTTCCCTTGCCTTTGGCGATGTTCCTAGGAAGATGTTGCTGCGGCTGAGGTCAAAGAGGTTGCTGCCTGTGTTCTCCTCAAGGATTTTGATGGATTCCTTTCTCACATTGAGGTCCTTCATCCATTTTGAGTCTATTTTTGTGTGTGGTGTAAGGAAAGATCCAATTTCATTTTTCTGCATGTGGCTGTCCAATTTTCCCAACACCATTTATTGAAGAGGCTGTCTTTTTTCCATTGGACATTCTTTCCTGCTTTGTCAAAGATTAGTTGACCACAGAGTTGAGGGTCTATTTCTGAGCTCTCTATTCTGTTCCATTGATCTATGTGTCTGTTTTTGTGCCAGTACCATGCTGTCTTGATGATGACAGCTTTGTAATAGAGCTTGAAGTCCGGAATTGTGATGCCACCAACTTTGGCTTTCTTTTTCAATATTCCTTTGGCTATTCGAGGTCTTTTCTGGTTCCATATAAATTTTAGGATTATTTGTTCCATTTCTTTGAAAAACATGGATGGTACGTTGATAGGAATTGCATTAAATGTGTAGATTGCTTTAGGTAGAATAGACATTTTCACAATATTTATTCTTCCAATCCAGGAGCATGGAACATTTTTCCATTTCTTTGTGTCTTCCTCAATTTCTTTCATGAGTACTTTATAGTTTTCTGTGTATTGATTCTTAGTCTCTTTGGTTAGGTTTATTCCTAGGTATCTTATAGTTTTGGGTGCAATTGTAAATGGGATTGACTCCTTAATTTCTCTTTCTTCTGTCTTGTTGTTGGTGTAGAGAAATGCAACTGATTTCTGTGCATTGATTTTATATCCTGACACTTTACTGAATTCCTGTACAAGTTCTAGCAGTTTTGGAGTGGAGTCTTTTGGGTTTTCCACATATAGTATCATATCATCTGCGAAGAGTGATAGTTTGACTTCTTCTTTGCCAATCTGGATGCCTTTAATTTCCTTTCGTTGTCTGATTGCTGAGGCTAGGACTTCTAGTACTATGTTGAATAGCAGTGGTGATAATGGACATCCCTGCCGTGTTCCTGACCTTAGAGGAAAAGCTTTCAGTTTTTCTCCTTTGAGAATGATATTTGTGGTGGGTTTTTCATAGATGGCTTTGATAATATTGAGGTATGTGCTGTCTATCCCTACACTTTGAAGAGTTTTGATCAGGAAGGGATGCTGTACTTTGTCAAATGCTTTTTCAGCATCTATGGAGAGTATCATATGGCTCTTGTTCTTGTTCTTTTTTTTATTCTTTCCTTCTTTTCTTTCTTTTATTCTTTTGTTCTTTCTTTCTTTTATTAATGTGTTGTATCACATTGATTGATTTGCGGATGTTGAACAAACCTTGCAGCCCTGGAATAAATCCCACTTGGTCGTGGTGAATAATCCTTTTAATGTACTGTTGAATCCTACTGGCTAGTATTTTGGTGAGAATTTTCGCATCTGTGTTCATCAAGGATATTGGTCTGTAGTTCTCTTTTTTGATGGGATCCTTGTCTGGTTTTGGGATCAAGGTGATGCTGGCCTCATAAAATGAGTTTGGAAGTTTTCCTTCCATTTCTATTTTTTGGAACAGTTTCAGGAGAATAGGAATTAGTTCTTCTTTAAATGTTTGGTAGAATTCCCCCAGGAAGCCGTCTGGCCCTGGGCTTTTGTTTGTTTGGAGATTTTTGATGACTGTTTCAATCTCCTTACTGGTTATGGGTCTGTTCAGGCTTTTGATTTCTTCCTGGTTCAGTTGTGGTAGTTTATAGGTCTCTAGGAATGCATCCATTTCTTCCAGATTGTCAAATTTGTTGGCATACAGTTGCTCATAGTATGTTATTATAATTGTCTGTATTTCTTTGGTGTTAGTTGTGATCTCTCCTCTTTCATTCATGATTTTATTTATTTGGGTCCTTTCTCTTTTCTTTTTGATAAGTCTGGCTAGGGGTTTATCGATCTTATTAATTGTTTCAAAGAACCAGCTCCTAGTTTCGTTGATTTGTTCTATTGTTTTTTTGGTTTCTATTTCATTGATTTCTGCTCTGATCTTTATGATTTCTCTTCTCCTGCTGGGTTTAGGCTTTCTTTCTTGTTCTTCCTCCAGCTCCTTTAGGTGTAGGGTTAGGTTGTGTACCTGAGACCTTTCTTGTTTCTTGAGAAAGGCTTGTACCGCTATATATTTTCCTCTCAGGACTGCCTTTGTTGTGTCCCACAGATTTTGAACCGTTGTGTTTTCATTATCATTTGTTTCCATGAATTTTTTCCATTCTTCTTTAATTTCCTGGTTGACCCATTCATTCTTTAGAAGGATGCTGTTTAGTCTCCATGTATTTGGGTTCTTTCCAAATTTCCTCTTGTGATTGAGTTCTAGCTTCAGAGCATTGTGGTCTGAAAATATGCAGGGAATGATTCCAATCTTTTGATAACGGTTGAGACCTGATTTAGGACCAAAAATGTGATCTATTCTGGAGAATGTTCCATGTGCACTAGAGAAGAATGTGTATTCTGTTGCTTTGGGATGAAATGTTCTGAATAGATCTGTGATGTCCATCTGGTCCAGTGTGTCATTTAAGGCCTTTCTTTCCTTGTTGATCTTTTGCTTGGATGATCTGTCCATTTCAGTGAGGGGAGTGTTAAAGTCCCCTACTATTATTGTATTATTGTCGATGTGTTTCTTTGATTTTGTTATTAATTGGTTTATATAGTTGGCAGCTCCACGTTAAGGGCATAGATATTTAAAATTGTTAGATCTTCTTGTTGGACAGTTCCTTTGAGTATGATAGAGTGTCCTTCCTCATCTCTTATTATAGTTTTTGGCTTAAAATCTAATTGATCTGATATAAGGATTGCCACTCCTGCTTTCTTCTGATGTCCATTAGCATGGTAAATTCTTTTCCACCCCCTCACTTTAAATCTGGAGGTGTCTTCGGGTTTAAGATGAGTTTCTTGTAGGCAACATATAGATGGGTTTTGTTTTTTTATCCATTCTGATACCCTGTGTCTTTTGATTGGGGCATTTAGCCCATTAACATTCAGGGTAAGTATTGAGAGATATGAATTTAGTGCCATTGTATTGCCTGTAAGGTGACTGTTATTGCATATTGTCTCTGTTCCTTTCTGATCTACTACTTTTAGGGTTTCTTTTTGCTTAGAGGACCCCTTTCAATATTTCCTGTAGAGGTGTTTTGGTATTTGCAAATTCTTTCAGTTTTTGTTTGTCCTGGAAGCTTTTAATCTCTCCTTCTATTTTCAATGATAGCCTAGCTGGATATAGTATTCTTGGCTGCATGTTTTTCTCGTTTAGTACTGTGAATATATCATGCCAGCTCTTTCTGGCCTGCCAGGTCTCTGTGGATAAGTCTGCTGCCAATCTAATATATTTACCATTGTACGTTACAGACTTCTTTTCCCGGGCTGCTTTCAGGATCTTCTCTTTGTCACTAAGACTTGTAAATTTTACTATGAGGTGTTGGGGTGTGGACCTATTCTTATTGATTTTGAGGGGGGTTCTGTGAACCTCCTGGATTTTGATGCTTGTTCCCTTTGCCATATTGGGGAAATTCTCTCCAATAATTCTCTCCAATATACCTTCTGCCTCCCTCTCTGTTTCCTCTTCTTCTGGAATACCAATTATTCTAATGT
This sequence comes from Enhydra lutris kenyoni, assembly GCF_002288905.1. NCBI lineage: Eukaryota > Metazoa > Chordata > Mammalia > Carnivora > Mustelidae > Enhydra > Enhydra lutris. The sequence continues at coordinate 20,646,626 of NW_019154099.1, forward strand.
TGTTTCGTCTTATGGTGTCACTTATCTCTCGAATTCTCCCCAAGAGGTCCAGTAGCTGTTTGTCCCTCTTTTGCTCAGCTTCTTTATTCTCTGTCATCTGGTCTTCTATATCGCTAATTCTTTCTTCTGCCTCATTTATCCTAGCAGTGAGAGCCTCCATTTTTGATTGCACCTCATTAATAGCTTTTTTTATTTCAACTTGGTTAGATTTTAGTTCTTTTATTTCTCCAGAAAGGGCTTTTATATCTCCCGAGAGGGTTTCTCTAATATCTTCCATGCCTTTTTCGAGCCCGGCTAGAACCTTGAGAATCGTCATTCTGAACTCTAGATCTGACATATTACCAATGTCTGTATTGATTAGGTCCCTAGCCTTTGGTACTGCCTCTTGTTCTTTTTATTGTGGTGAATTTTTCTGCCTTGTCGTTTTGTACAGATAAGAGTATATGAAGGAGCAAGTAAAATACTAAAAGCGTGGCGACAACCCCAGGAAAATATGCTTTAGCCAAATCAGAAGAGATCCCAAATCGTGAGGGGGGGAGAAAGAGGATAAAAAGAAGTTCAGAAAGAAAAAAAAAAAAAGAAACAATTAAAAAAAGAAAACCAATAAAGAAAAAATATAAAAAGGAAAAAAATATATATATATATTAGATAAACTAGTTAAAAAACGTTAAAAAAGAAAAGGGTAAAAGTTTAAAAAATTTAGCAGAAGAAGAAAAAAAACATTGAAAAAGAAAAAAAAAAATAAATTAACTGCAAGGCTAAAGAATCATGGGGAGAAAGCCATGAGTTCTGTGCTTTGTTTTCTCCTCCTCTGGAATTCTGCTGCTCTCCTTGGTATTGAAACTGCACTCCTTGGTAGGTGAACTTGGTCCTGGCTGGGCTTCTTGTTGATCTTCTCGGGGAGGGGCCTGTTGTAGTGATTCTCAAGTGTCTTTGCCCCGGGCGGAGTTGCACCGCCCTTACCCGGGGCCAGTCTGAGTAATCCGATCGGGTTTGCTTTTGGGAGCTTTTGTTCCCTGAGCGCTTTCCGTAGAGTTCCGGAGGGCGGGAATGAAGATGGCGGCCTCCTGGTCTCCGGCCCGGAGGAGCCGAGAGCCCGGCGCCCCACTCCTCAGTACGCCCTCAGAGAACAGCGCCCGTCACCCTGGCCTCTTGCCACGCTCCAAGCTGACCGAGCCTGCGACCGGTTCAAGGTAACCCCAAGCTTAGAGCTCACTCCTCGGCTCTGTCTCTGTAGCCGGCTTCCCTGTTCTAATACCTGTAAGCTCTGTGACACTCAGACACCCCCGATCCTTCTGTGACCCTGCGGGACCTGAGGCCACGCTGACCCTGCGTGGGCTTCACCCCGGTTAAGCCTCTGGAGCGATGTCCCTCAGCGGAACAGACTTTTAAAAGTCCTGATTTTGTGCTCCGTTGCTCCGCCGCTTGCCGGGAGCCGGCCCCACCCCCCGAGGTCTATCTTCCCGTCGCTTTGGATTCACTTCTCCGCCAGTCCTACCTTTCAGAAAGTGGTTGATTTTCTGTTTCTAGAGTTGCTGTTCTTCTTCTCTTCGATCTCCCATTGGATTTGTAGGTGTTTGCAATCTTTAGATAAGCTATCTAGCTGATCTCCCGCTACCTGAAGTAGTCTCAGCCTGCTACTTCTCCGCCATCTTGACTCCTCCTCCCCAAGATGATACTTTTTAAAAAGATTTCTGTTCTTTTTTTTTTAAGATTTTATTTATTTATTTGTTAGAGAGAGAGAGCGAGAGAGCGAGCACAGGCAGACAGAGTCTGCAGGCAGAGGCAGAGGGAGAAGCAGGCTCCCCGCTGAGCAAGGAGCCCGATGTGGGACTCGATCCCAGGACACCAGGATCATGACCTGAGCCAAAGGCAGATGCTTATCCAACTGAGCCACCCAGGGTTCCCAAGATCATACTTTTGTAAAAAATGTGTTATAACTTTATAAACATATGTCTCAATTGCTTATTCTTTACTAACCAATTTTGTAGTATTTCTTTGAAAATGTTTGCTAGAAGTCAGGAATCGGAAGATGTGTAAGATGGACTATCCTCTCTCTCAGAGATGCTCAAGATCATTGTACACGTATCTCTGTGTTCCTTGAACCAGTCAAGGTCTTTCCTACCTTAAGATTTTTGCACTTGCTGCTCCTATTTCCAGCAATGCTCTTTGATCGGATCCCATTAGTTCATTCATATTCCTATCTTATCGTCTTAGGACATATCCTTAGCAAGGTCTTTTCTGATCATTTTATGTAAATTAATGCTTTGAATATGCTTCACCCAGTTACATATTTTGTCATATACCACCCAGTTTGTTAACTTCATGGCATTTCTCACAATCTGCAATTATCTTGTTTATTCACTTGAAAGCTCCTTCTTACCCCATGTATGTAAGCCCTATTAGAAAGAGAACATATCTCTTAACTTACTGTATTTTCTCTCTCAAAACCTGTGCTTACATTCAATAAATATATTAAATAAATACATAAATGTTGTTGGATAGCATGAGGTATTAAAATAGTTACTCTAGAGGAGAAAACCTGATAAAGCTTTACAGAATTGATGACATTTAAGTTGATTGTTATAGAGTGTAGAGAACATTTCCAGGTTGAATGAAAATCATTTACCACTTCGTAAAGAAAAACCTATGATTTAGTGGCAGTTTGTTTCCATTATTAATATGTGAGACTTTAAAGGATTGTGATCTTAAAAAAATACAAATCAGTTGGACTAGAAAGCTTACTTTTTATTACTCGTTAGTGGAGAAAATGTCCACAAACGGCAAGTAAGTTGAAATGTTTGTCATTTGTCACTTAAATTATTCTAAGATTTTTTTGGTGTGCTGGACCATTCACTGTCAGTCATGGGATTATTACTATTGTTTGTGTTGTTATTGTTATTTTCAAAGTGACATAGGTCTAGTGTAAACAACTTCCATGCCGGAGATTTCTGCTGTGACATTACTGTACACAGGGAAGAAGAAACTCCTTGCATAGCATTGTCTTCTACTCTGGGGCCATCAGATATATTGGGTAGGAAATATCATTAGGTTTTCTTTCCAAACCTAATTCCCAGCAAGGAGTATATGTCAGGCTGAATAGCAAACATACCAGTGACCACTACAGGCTGATATCAACCCAAGGAAGAGGCAGGCAACTTTGGACATCAGTCCTAGGTAACAGATTTTGCTCAGTGAAATTCGATGTCTTATTCTATCCCACTACCATTGATGTTATATCTACTGAAGGAAACAACAGTACAATTCTTAACCTGCTGCTTCATTTTACCAGTGATGAAATGGTTATATGACTTTCAGTTTTCTCATTAAGGAAAAGAAAAACGGTATTATTAAAGAACAAATACTTCAGCTTTTAGAATTCTAACTTAAGAGTCTAATGTATATCTTTATATTAATCTATATTTAGTAAGTCAGGATAACTTAAGAAACAGAATTTTTATTGCACTTGCAAAAGCAGCATTTATTATAATTAAAATACACTGGTAATAGTGATGCTTTCGGTACCTTACAGAATAGTTCCTTTAAAAACATGTTTTCATTCAAAGTTAGTTTAAATTAGAGTAAACTCTAATGTTAGGAAACGTTATTGAGAGTCCAAGTGCCAAAGAGGTACATGAGGTGAAAGCTTTGACAAAAAGAGTGTCATTACTGGAAGGAAAATGATCCCATCTACGTAAAATGCAGGACCAGCCAGTGTTTCCATGGATAGCGGGATTTTCATTGAACTGGGGCACTATCTATTGCTGTTGGCTTCTTTCAGAAGCATCTCTCAACTAGGTACTTAGGTCTACAAATTCATGAGCAACTTCTGACGGTAACAGACTATGTCTGGATACGGTGCTTGCATTTTGCCTGGCACATATTTCTCTGAGGGCCAGAAGGATCAAAAAAACCATTCAAGCTGGCTATCTGCTTTAAAGAAAAAGTATTTTGGTAGAGAAGATTTTCATTTGTGTTTGATGATCACAGACAATCTAATAATACAAATGATTAAAGAGAAATAGATCCAGGTACTTGTTGAAAGCAGTAAAGACAAATTTTATTCAGTACTCTTCCAATAGGGGGAAGAGATTTTAGTGTATAACTGAGCTCAGTTCTAAATTCAGTTAAGGACAACTGGGAATGTATAGCCAAAGATCAGAGTGATGGGGTCAGCAGGTAGAAAATTTCTAAGATGACAGACATCATAAATAAAATTTGATTTAACAAGATTCATGCTAAGGAGGCTAAGGGAGTCAGATAGCAAGGGTTGGAATGAAGAATTTAACCAGATGTCAGGGCATCAGATATCAACAGTGCAGGAGTTTGGGGGAGATTCTTACTACCCTGCCTTGGCAAGATTCTTGCTAAACTGGGTTAGGCATACTGAGGACAAAGTCCAAGGATGAACCTCAGTTGAGAAGAGGACTCAGAAAAGCCTGTCTAAAGTTTGGTCAATGAGACAGTCTTTATCAAAACTCACATCTCCAAGTCAACACATTCAAATTGGAACTCTTTTTTTCCCCTCCCATCCTCTCATCTTACTTAAGGATGCTACCAACCATCTAGTTGCTTGTATAAAAATCTCCAAAGTCTGATCCATCAGGAAATCCTGTTAGTTCTACTCAACAAGTGTATGTTGAACTGCCTTCAATGACATAACCTTAATTCATACCACTATGACCTCTCACATTGTTTTCTGCAGTTGCCTCCTTCCTGGTCTTTCTTATTCCACTTTTGCCAACCCAACCTCCATGAGAAAGTGTTTTAAGTATAAACCAAACTCTGCTCAAACCCTTTAATGTTGAATGCAAGACTAATATTGAACATATTATTAAGTCTGAAAAGATGCTGCACAATTTGACTCCAACCCACCCTCCAACATCAACTTTTTCTACCAGTCTCTCTCCCACTTTGATGCTCTGAACATGCAGCCTCTTTAGCATTTTCATTAATATTCAACAAGGTTTACACTTGTTATTCCTTTCTCCTGAAAATCTTACCTTGGCTTTTTGCAAAGCTCTCTGACTTCTTATCATTCATGTCTTAATTTAAGTTAAAATTCCAGGCACACTCTTTGCATCTCCTTTATTCCGCAGATTAAGATTTCTAGATTCTTCCTCCTCCCGATACCTATTAGAGTCCCCACAACTGTCTTAGTCAGCTTGGGCTGCAGGAAAAAAAGTACCATAGACTGGTTGGCTTAACAACAGATACATATTATCTCATAGTTTTGAAGGCTGGAAGTCTAATCTCAAGATGCCAATCTTGTTCAGTTCTGATGAGAGCCATTTTTCCGGCTTGTAGACAGTTGTCTTCTCACTGTATCTTCATATAGGAAAGAGAAAGCAAGCTCTGGTGTCTCTTCCTCTTCTTATGAAGGCATATACCATCAGAGTGTCTCTGCCTTCATGACCTTATCTAAACCTACTTACATTCCAAAGGCCCCACTTCTAAATACCTTCAAATTGGGTATTAGAGCTTCAGTGTATGATTTTTGGGGGGATGCAAATATTTGGTCCATAACAGCCACATTAAGATTAAAAGGATATGAAATCCCATCACATTTAGATCAAACTAAAAATAAATTATTGCATATTGAATAATAATACATACCATCAAATTTTAAAATTACATTCAGTCACATCTCAGCAAAAATTCCCTGCTACCCTTAGCATCTAGTACACATACACAAACACGTATGGACACCCATTTCCTCTGGTCTTATTCTATATTTCCTGTAAAATCATTTCAAGTAATTTGCCATATCTTTCCTGCTCCTTCAGGCTTAGTAAATTGGCATTTTATGTGTGTATGTGTGTGTGAGAGAGACAAAGAAAGGGGGAGAGATTTTATCCTTGTTTTCTTCAAGTTTTATTGAGAAATAATTGACATACATTTCTATATAAGTTTATGGCATAAAGCATAATAGCTTGATTTTTATATATTATGAAATGGTTACTCCAATAGGTTCAGCTAACATCCATCTTCTCAAATAGATACAATAAAAAGAAAAAAAAAAGAAAGGGGAAAGAAGAAAAATGTTTCTCCTTCTGATAAGGACCCTTAGGATTTACTTTTTTAAGTTGTCTATATATCATGCAGCAGTGTTAGCTGCAGTCATGATGTACATTACATCCCCAGTATTTATTTATCTTATATTTGAAAGTTTGTGCCTTTGGACCACCTTCCTGTAATTCACCCAATTGGTTGCTTTACTATAACCAATTTAATATAAAATTTAATTTAGAATATTTAGGTATTTTTTTAATCAGATACACATGTGAATAATCACCTTACCTGGACAAGAACTATTAGATATATTGATAGAGAGAAGATAAACAATGACTTAATAATTTTGACCATCGTTATAATAATGCCTAACTCTTTTTCCTGTTTTGTAAGCATCATCTTAAACATCTTTACATTGCATTTTTTGTTTGTTTTAAATTGTCCAAAACACAGAGACACATAGGAACGCACAATGAGGCAGGGACTACTAGGAAATACTGCTTTTAATCAATGAATAATTTAGAAGATACAATAGTATTCTGTTGCCTTTCTGTCATTGATTTCTAGTTTTATTCCATTATCATCAAGGAATACACTCTGTGGGATGCCAATTCTTTTAAGTTTATTGAGGTTGGTTTTATGATACAAAATATGACCTATCTTGGTAAATATCCTATCAGTGCTTAAAATAAAATTGTGTATACTCCTGTTGTTGAGTGCATTGTTCAATTATATATATATATTAGATACTGTTTATTGATTGTGTTGTTCAGATCCTCTGTGTCCTTTTTAATTTTCTTTCTAGTAGTTTTATCAGTTTCCAAGGGAGGGGTATTGAAGACTAATTGTGGATTTGTTTATTTCTCTTTTCAACTCAGTTGGTTTTCATGTATTTTGAAACTTTATTTTTTAGTGTGTATACTTTTATGTCTTCCTGCCGGATTGAACTTTTATTGTTATATAATGTCCTTCTTTGTTTCTAGTAATTTTATTTATTTTAAAGTCCAATTTATCTGATGTTGATATAGTCACTTGTGTTTGTTTTAAATTAATGTTACCTAGTATATTTTTTGATGTCCTTTGATTTTTCAATCTATCAATATCATTGAATTTGAAGTGAGCTTCTTGTCATCTGAATATACATGGACAATTTTTTTAAATCCAGTATCTGTTTTTTGATTTGTGTATTTATATACTATACCTCTAAAGTAATTACTGATATGTTAATGCTTTACTTTGCCATTTTTATTATTGTCTTTATGTTTCCTCTGTTTCTCTATTCCAGCCTTCCCATGTGTTACTTGAATACTTTCTAAGATTTCATCTTGTTTTACCTGCAGAACTTCCTCAACTTACAATGGGGTTACATACTGATAATTTGAAAATATCATAAATTGAGGGATACCTGGCTGGCTCAGTCAAAAGAGAGAGCAACTCTTGATCTCAGGGTCATGGGATTGAACCCCACATGTAGTATAAAGATTACTTAAATAAATAAAACTCTAAAAAAAAAAAGAAAATATCGTAAGCTGAAACATCGGACCTACTGATATAATAGCTTAGCTTAGTCGGCCTTAAATGTACACAGAACACTTGCTTTAGCCTAGAGTTGGACAAAATTAATCCAACACAATGCCTGTTTTATATGAAGTGTGGACTAGTTCATGTAATTTACTGAATATTGTACTGAAAGGGAAACACAGAATGGTTGCACAGGTACAGAATGTTACCCTCGTGATCGTGTAGCAGATTGGGAGCTGTGGCTTGCTGCCACTGCCCAGAATCACAAGAGAGTATCTACCAAATATTTGTAGCCCAGGAAAAGACCCACATACAAAATTCATTGCAGTTTTTACTGAATGCCTACCCATTTTTGTACCATCATAAAGTTGAAATATTGTAAGTTAAATCGTCATAAGTTAGGGACCATCTTTACAATGTGTTTGATGTTGTGTTTGTATTGGTTTTGTTGTGCTTGCTCTAGGTATTAAAATATACACGTGTGGGGGCACCTGGGTGGCTCAGTTGTTAAGCATCTGCCTTCAGCCCAGGTCATGATCCCAGTGTCCTGGGATCGAGCCCCATATCGGGCTCCCTGCTTGGCAGGGATTCTGCTTCTCCCTCTCTCTCTGCATATATGCCCTCTCTGTCTCTCTCTCTCTCTGATAAATAAATAAAATCTTAAAAAAAAAAAATATATATATATATATACATGTGTGACATTACAGTCTACAAGTTCTATATTTTACCATTTCAGGTGAAGTGGAAAAATCTCATTTCCATGTATATTCCTTTACATTCTCCAGTAAAATATTATCTTGATTATCAGATAAATGCTGTAAGTTTAGTTTGAACTATCCAAAAGACACAAAAAATGGTATATACCTATACGGGTGCGCTTGGCACCTTCCTTCCTGAGCCTCCAGGACTCTATTTTATCATGTCTTTTCTGTTCAAGGAACTGCCTTTAACCAGTCTTTTTTTTTTTTTTTTCTTTTTTAAAGATTTTATTTATTTGACAGACAGACACACAGCAAGAGAGGGAACACAAGCAGGGGGAGTGGGAGAGGGAGACGCAGACTCCCTGCTGAGCAGGAGCCCAATGTGGGGCTCGATCCCAGGAACCTGAGCCAAAGTAGGCGCTTAACATCTGAGCCACCCAGGCACCCCCTTTAACCAGTCTTAAACATGGGTCTTCTAGCTAACTATTCTTTTGTTTTCTTTCATCTGAAAATGTCCTTATGGCCTCGTGACTACTGAGGGTATAATTTTCACCAGATAAAGAATTCCTAATTCCTGGTTGTTTTCTTTCAGCATGTGGAAAACTGTGCCACTCTGTTCTGACCTCCATGGTTTCAAATGCATGCTCTGGTATTCAGTGCTCTGGCATTCTTTACTTATAGGTAATACATCATTTCTCTCTGGCTGCTTTCAGGGTTTGTTTTGTTTGTTTGTTTTGTTTTGTTTATCCTCTCTTTAGTTTTCAGAGTTATGAGGTGGCTTTGGCATGGATTTCTTTGGGATTATCCTGCTGGAGACTTACGCAACTTCCAGAATTCATTTGTGTCTTTTGCCAATACTATTATTTCTTTAAATAGTATTTTAATCTCATGTTTTTTGTTTTTTGTTTTTTTTTTTTCTTTTCCTTCTGGGATGGTGATGATAGGAATGTCAGAAATTTTGTTGTTGTCCCACAGATCCTTGACATTCCATTTCCTGTCTATTTCTCTTCACTGTTCAGGTTGGGTAAATTCTAGGGATCTGTCCTCAAGTTCACTGATTCAGTCAGTTGTCATCTCTACCAGTGAACCCTTCCATTTTGTTATTTCTGTTTTTGGGTTTTTTTTTTTTTTTTTTTCATTTCCATAGTCCATTGATTTTTTTTTTTAATCAATAAACTTTTGTTTGAAGTTTTCAGAAAATTTGAGCAGAAAGCATAGAGTTCCAACATACCACTTCATCTGTCCCCCCAAACATTACAGTTTTCCTCATTATTAACATCATGCATCAGTATGGTACACACAGGTTACAATCAATGAGTCAATATTGACATTATTATCAACTGAAGTCCATACTTTACATTAGGTTTCATTCTTTTTGTTGTATATTCTGTGGGTTTTAACAAATGTATGGTGACACGTATCCACCATAACAGTAGCACATGCAAAGTTTTTACTAGTCTAAAAGTCCCCTGTGTTTCATCTGTTCATCCCTCCTTCCCTTCCCTAGAACCCCTGGCAACTATTGATCTTTTTATTGTATCTTTAATTCTCTAAAATATTTTCTCTAAAAATATGTCATTATGTCATATAATTGGTATCATACAGTGTATTGTCTTTACAGACAGATTTATTTTCCTAAACTGAAATCCCCACTCTTTTCATGGCTTGTTAGCTCTTTCTTGGGGAGGCACTGAATAATATTTCTTGTATTACTGTGTTACAGTTTGTTTACCAGTTGAAGGGCATCTTTGTATCTCCTACGTTTGGGCAATTATGGATTACACTGCTATAAACATTTATGTGCAGGTTTTATGTAGACATAGTTTTCAACATATTTGAGTAAATACTAAGGATCATACGATAATTATGTTTAATTTTGCAGAAGACTGCCAGATGTTTTCAATAGCAGCTGTATTGTTTTATATTTCCATCAGCAATGACTAAGAGTTGTTCTTACACATATCCTCTCCAGCACTCGGTGTTAGCAATGTCCTGGATATTGTCCCTTCTAATAAGTGTGTAGTAATACATCATTGCTTTAATTTTCAATTCCCAAATAACAGCTGATGTTGAGTATTTCCCCATATGCCTATTTGCTATTTGTGTATCTTCTTTGGTGAAGTGTCTCTTAGATCTTTTGTTCATTTTAAAATTAGGTTGCTTGTTTGTTTATTGTTGAGTTTTAAGAGTTCTTTGTGAATTTTAGATAACAATCTTTTACCAGATGTGAGCTTTGCAAAGATTTTCTCCAGTGTGTGGTTTTTCTTTTCATTCTCTTAGGGCTCTCAAAACAATAACAATAAACAGCTGTACTGTGATATAATTCACATACCACACAATTTACACAATTAAAGCACATAGCTCTCTCCATATTTTGGTCATGCTAATATATATCCACACAATTCGAAGTGCAAGAAATTTCTCTTGTTGTATTATTTTTATTTTGCTTTAAGGATTTATACTCATTTAACTGGTAAGAAAATAGTAAATATATTTATATATATAAATTAATAATTTGAAATGTCCTGATACATCTGTGTTTATTTGTGTCAGAGAGAGGGGGATAGAAAAGCTTATCTATTGCAATATACTTGGACTTATTTTCATATTTTGAAAGCAACATCTATTATAACACCTCCTGGATGTTTATATGCTAAAGTAGCCACCTTAATTTACAGCAGGATTATACTGCCAGATTCTGACACTCAAACAAAATGAAATTCTGAGACTGCAGCATATAAAGTACACAAATTCAACTTTTATTTTGGTAGGGAGTTGAGAAGCAAGGACTTCTACCAATAATGCTATTCCTTTTGTTGCTTTTTGAATGCATGGAATTCTGCTTGGTGGTTTCCATGGAAGTGCCTCAGCACAAGGATTATTATTCTAGAAATATAGGAGTGAACTCATCTTGGTTCAGTCTAAAACTTTAAACTCTAATTCATCCAGAGTCCAGGTAAACAAGCACATAGGTACCATGTCCCTATTAGCTAATCTGTCTTAAGTATCTGAACTATCCTCAGCTACTGAACATGGATTTTAGGTCAGCTCTCTAACTGGGTCCCTGCCTCTGAGAACACAGATATTGATATGTTACTTTTTCTTTTTAAATAATATTAAAATATCTTCTTATATAAAGTGGCACTTTATTTAAACAAGTTAGTTAAACAAGTTATGACCACTTTAAAGTGCTTAACCTTTTTTTTTTTTTTTTAATGAAGATACCACTCTAAGTGAAATAATGGGAGTGGGTGTAAGGCCTCTTCTTGGGTCAGTGCTAAGATACAAGCATTGACTGAAAGACCCTCTTGTCCTTGGAGAGCTCAACATCTCAGCTTTTAGTCCAATAGGGGAAGTCAATGAGGAAACTGATAATTACAGCACAATGTTATAAATATCGGGGTGGAAAAGAAAGAACAGGCACAGGGAAAAGGCATGGAAAAATAAAACACACATATTTACGGTGGCCTCGCAGGCTCAGTTGTTTAACCATCTTACCTCAGCTCAGGTCCTGATGTCAGGGTCCTAGGATCAACCCCCACATTGGGCTCCTTGCTCAGCAGGGAGTCTGTTTGTCTCTCTGCCCCTCCCCATCCCCCTCACCACCACAACCTCCCTGCTGTCTTGCTTTCTGTCTCTCTCTAAAATAATGAATAAAATCCTTTTTTAAAAAAGCGTATTTATTCTTATCCACTACCACTGATAAATATAACTCAGATAACAATGACATAAACACAATCAGATAAACTTTTTTTTTTTTTAATTCATTTGAGAGAGATACAGAGACAGAGAAAGAGAGAACACAAGCAAAGGGAGAGGCAGAGGGAGAAGCAGACTCCTTGATGAGCTGGGAGCTTGATATGGGGCTCAGTCCCAGGACCTGGAGATCATGACCTGAGCCAAAGGCAGACACTCAACCGTTTGAGCCACCCAGGCGCCCCGAGAGATATACTTCTTAATATTAAATTTAAAGAGATGTCTCTGTCCAGAAATTCTCTTTTTTCTTTTATTTTTAAGATTTATTTATTTATTTGAGAGAGAGAGAGAGCATGTGCACACACTCCTCCTTACCTTTACACACACACACACACACACACACACACACACAGGAACACACACAGGAACACATGAGTGTGGGAAGGGACAGAGGCAGAGAATCTTCAAGCAGAATCCCCACTGAGCAGGGAGACACACCAGGCTCCAGCTCATAATCCATGAGATCATGACTTGATCCATAACCAAAAGTCAGGCACTTAACTGACTGAGCCACCAGATGCCCCTGTCGAGAAATTTTTCATTGTGAACTTCTATGATGTGTGTTTGTGATTAAAGAAATCTTGAACTGTAGGTTTTAAGTTTGGAAACTTTTGAGAAAGAGCAGTTTGTGTTGGGTGAGAGTATTTCTTCTTGAGTATGAAATATTATTTTATTTTTTTTTAATGATTTTATTTATTTATTTGACAGAGAGAGATCACAAGTAGGCAGAGAGGCAGGCAGAGAGAGAGAGAGAGAGAGAGAGAGGAGGAAGCAGGCTCCCTGCCGAGCAGAGAGCCCGATGCAGGACTCAATCCCAGGACCCTGAGATCATGACCTGAGCCGAAGGCAGAGGCTTAACCCACTGAGCCACCCAGGTGCCCGATGAGTATGAAATTTTAATCCTGGAAAGCTAGAGTTGAACATGGTTTAGACTTGAAGAGGGTAGAGAATATATTTCTTGATAGGCTTATTCTTAGATATGTTTAAGGGGTTCTACAAAATGTTAAAAGGAGTTCTTTGACGAGACATGTCGAATATCCTATCTAGTACACCAATGCAGAAAAAGATGTAGAAACTCAAACAGAGTCTCTGCAAAACTATGTTTATTTACTGGGCATGTTGGGCAGAATTCTACTGTTGACCCCATGTTCTCCAGTTGCTGGTGTTACCCCCTATAAATACTCTCCCCTTGAGTGGATGTGAGATGTGACTCACCTCTAATCAGTAGAATATGGCAAAGTTGATGGGGATGGGATATCATCCCCATGATTTTGTTATATATGATTATCTGGCTGTATATGCATTAGATAGACTTTCTTGTTGGCTTTGAAGAACAAGCAGCTATGATTGAACTGCTCAGGGAGAGAGCAACTTGACAAGAAACTGTGCCTAGAAGTCTGAGCATTGTTTTTTTCTCAGTCCTACAAGGTCAGGGAACTGAAATGTGCCAATAACCATGTGAGCTTGAAAGAGGAGTGCTCATTGAGCTGAGACTCCTGACCCACAGAAACTGTGAGAGCTGATAGAGATAATGAGTTAATAGAGTTAGAGAGATAATAAATGGTGTAGTTTTAAGCCTTTAATTTTGTGATAATTTGTTATATAACATAGAAAACCAATATCCTTGCTAAGATGGTTTCTGAGTACCTCAGTCTCTCACCAAACTAAACTTAGTTAAAGGTGGTATAGAATTCCTTTATATAAGGCATTGATTGTAGTAGCATGTTGAAGGAAGCAAAATAAAAACATTCTAAGTCTTATATTTATTTTACTTTCATATAATGGAAAAGTCTCCAGGAAAATGCTGAAAGCTGCTTTTTGATAGCTAGACCGAGTTATCAGGGACCCAGATTTCTTCCAACTCTTTTCGGCCCTTATCCCTATGTTTACAGGATGACTACTGAAGCCTCAGACCTATTCATGGTCCAGGAAGCAAAAAAAGCTATGAGACAAGTACAAAAGGATGCATAAGGGGACTGTCCCCTTTTTAAGAAACACATCTGGAAGCACCACTCATCAACTTCTGCTTTATGTCTTTGACTACAATTTAACCAACTAGCCACCCCTACTTGGAATAAACACTAGAAAAGATAGCTTTTATTCAAGCAAGTTGTTCTTCCAACAAAACTGGATTTCCGTGAATAAGAGATGGGAAACACAAGATTCTGGCACATTAGATACATTTTTCTATCAATATGTACTTATTACTGTCTGTAAAACTTTTGAGTAATGAGTATTATTTTATGTAATAGAAATATGAGGACAGTTTTAAATATTTTTCTTGTGTGAAAAATTTAGGTTCTGATTATATGAACAGGTAATTTACTAAATAATCATTTCTGCAAATTAATTGATTTCAATTATGAATAATGACTTAGTAGGCTATAATCATTCCTTCTTTGCAAATAGACTTGAATTTTTCTTCATACCTATTGAACTCATTTATTCTGACTTATTGGTAAATGTATTTTGTGATAATTACAAATCACTTGTGATGATTCAGTGAGTATCACATTGGTTCTGATAATTTTCTCATTTATCCTTGGTATCTTCTCTTTCATTTTCAATAAGTAGGAATGCTGGAGACTAGAATATATTTTGTACAATGCTCTTCAATAGTAACTATTTCTTAGCATCAGTAAAAATTAAAACATGTATTTTTAAAAATATTGATAGATTGACTAACGTAAAACATTGACTACCAGACAAAAAAATCTACTTGATCTTCATTTTATTTCTACTGTATCCAATGTCACTGTTAAGGTTATTCAAAGTTTAAAATTGTGTAGAAATTCTATATTTTTTCGATAGTAATTTGGTGAAAGTAGTGAAAAGTATTTCTTGGAGAATGATATGCTCTATGGTTATAGAAATAGATATTTGAAAATTATTTATTGGAGCTCTTTTGAGGGTGACAAATAACTACACCTCCTCTTTGCCCCTTCCAAAGTTAAAACCAATTGAGAAATAAGAAATGAGACTGGAGAAATGAAGATTAAATATGCTTTTATTACTGATAAACCTGATTAATAGCATAGCTTAGGTTTAAGACAAGGTGTGCTTCCTCATACGTCCATCACTAAACTGAAATTACTCATATAGATGCATGTAGAAAGGGAAACTGTAGATGTTATCCAAGTGGTGGTAGATCACTTACCTCCTGAAAGAGTGAACACATATATCCAGGATAGGCTTCTCCAAAGATAGAGAACTCAGAAGTTTGTAAGCTACTTATTCATATGTGTTTCCTTCTCTTCAGTTATGTGCTTCATGCACTGTCTTACAGAGAAACTAGAGAGATTTGGCATGGGGGAGAAACTAGAGCTGCTTTTATATTTTTTTATTCTAGAAAATTGAAGTCAACTCTATTCTAGAGAACACAGAGAGTCGAGGGTATGTGTTTCTCCCTAGGGATTTTCTGATATTAACAGTGCTGCTTTTATTTTATTTTAGATTTTATTTATTTATATGAGAGACAACAAGTGGAGGGGAGAGACCAAGAGAGAGGGAGAAGAAGCAGACTGTCCGCTAATCAGGGAGCCTGACGTGGGGCTGGATACCAGGACTCTGGGATCATGACCTTAGCAGAAGGCAGACACTTAACTGACTGAGCACCTACGCTCCCCTTCAGTGCCACTATTAGTAAGTTCTTTAAGTGTTTGAGCACAAAATTCTTTTAATAAGGTACTTATTGAACCTTAGTAATAGTAACTTCCTCTGAGCAAAGCTCATTTAATAACACATCTTGTTAAATATTCTACATTCATTAGATCACTCCCTCTCTTCTTCCTATCGTCCTAGGACATATCATCATCACTATTTTTTTTCAGTTGATGAAACTGAGGCTCATTAAGATCTGACAAGAAAATTATTCAAGATTTCCTATAACTAAATTGTTAATCCAGATTCCTGTTGTCTAATTCCAAATTCTACTTCCTTAAACATTATAGCATCTACTTAACCCCATAGAGGACTAATGTCACCAATAACATTTTGAAATGCCATAGTAGAAACTGTTTCAAATAAAGAAAGGAACAAAAAGATACATTTGTTAATCTTATTCAGTTATCGAGAATTTCAAATTTTTTTTTAGATTTCATGTTAGCAACTTGCTCATATAGTGTGATATGGTTAGGCAAAATTTTAAATGGTCTCTAAAGTCCTCTGCATTTATTTTAAAAAGTAACATTAAAAATATAACTGATGGACAAAAAAATAAACACATTTATTATATATCTATATCCTTTTCATTTTTCAGATAACTGTAAAATGAATGTAGTTTGTATATTACAGAATAAATTTTACTTAATATAAAATTTACTTAACATCTGACTCTTGGTTTCAGCTCAGGTCATAATCTCAGAGTCCTGGGATTGATGGAGCCCTGTACAGGGCTCCACACTCAGCATGGAGTCCGCTTGAAATTCCCTTTCTCTGCCTCCCCTTGGCTGCTTCCTTGCTTACACTCTCTCAATCTGAACTAAATAAATAAATAAAATGTTTTTAAACAAAAGAATGACATTTCATCCTGAGGAGATCATTAAAGTGCCAGGATCATAGCAGGAAAAAGTATGGAGAGGGGAAACTCTGCTAATTAAAATGCAGAGGAGATGTCTAAGTCTTCCTTTCTAACACTACCATTATAATTTTGTTAACAATACAGAAACTACAGAAACAGTACATTGTATTTCTATTGCCCAAGAAATTGTCAGCATCTTGTGGCATGAGTCCTGGAGAGTGGTGCGAGACCCCATTTGCCCTTCCTCATCCCTCTCATTCTCCTCTGTTCAGGGGTTTATCCTTAACTGACATATATTCTGAATTTAGAAAACACTGCAACTGGTGAGATTAAACGACCAAATAGTTTTCCTAACTGAACCATATACATGCATGTCTGGAGCTCTCCTTAACCCCGTTACATGTAAATTTAGGCACAAAAACCATATCCTATCCCTTAGATATGTTACACAATAGAAAAGTATCATGAATGCCTAGTTGTAACAGCTAGACATTGTATTGCATTAGACAAAATCAGAGTTGAAGTTCTTGTTCTTTACTTACTTGTGATCATGCTACTGGTGAAATTTGCAAATGAGATGAGTAAAACTTCGGTAATTCAAAGCCCTTGGATGAAACTTAAAATGTATGATTCAGAATGGATGTTTAAACATTACACCTAATTTTCAGGGGAAAAAAATATGAGACTATATAAATATTATTTGGATCAATCTAGAACCACTAGATTCATATATTCTGCACTTATCAATTTTGTTTCTAGTGCCAATAATAAAAACATGATATTTAGAAGACGACAGATTAGGATGCATTTTTAATTATCTAACAGGCCCACTAAAATGTGAACAGATGGTAAACTCAAATCTTATTTAATTGGAAAACTGGCATTACGAGAAATAAATAAGTAGGAAAATATTTGTGTTAAATATACTTAGAAATTGGATCACATCACATTTGTAAATACCAGTTTACGAAGGCATCTTTGACATCTTTAATGTTAAACATGCTCTGATTTTACATGAACCTGCTTTAAAGAGTTAATATTTATTTACAGAGAGAGTTTGTAACTAGCAAATGTAATGATACAATGATATTTAAGTTGATCATTTAATAATGCCCCACAGACTGGAGCTACTACTCCAATTCTTTTATTTCCTGTTGCCTAAAGGTACTAAACTAGCAAAGCATTTCTTCTCAGTATCATTTGTGGGGCAGAAGATGATCAAGTTTTATGGATACACATTCTACAGTCTCATTTCCATTAGCTCTGGAATTGTTTCACTGATAAGAACTAACAGAAGGGAGATAGAAGTGAAATTTATAACCGTCTCCTAAATCTTCATGATTCCTGTGAACGGCAGCAGATCACTCTTGCTTTGGTTGACACGTACTACCACCATGATAAAAAGGCTGTAATAATGCTGTTTTAATAAGAAAGATAGGAGTCAAACAGGTGAGATTCCTAGAGGCAAAGAAATAAATAAAAATAAGGGTAATAGAATGAAAAAAGATTGGATAAAGTATCATTTAGGGCATTAACAGAGAAGGATGATAGATCATACACAAAACTTGTGCTGGGAATCTGAATTGGATTTTTGTAAACATCACTTTCTGACTATAATATCCCAGTGACTAGTAAATGGCAACCTCGGTATTACCTAACTGAGTATTTAGGGAACAGAATGCTTCCATCACGACTCCACCTTCACAAAGTCATGTCAGATAGGGTAGGGACGTTTTAAGAGTGGTTACATAGAATACTGAGTGACATCGAGTATGCTTTCACTGTTGGTGTCCTGAATGGGTTCAGCTATCATGTGTTGATACTATATTAGTTTCAAACAAAGTATAGATTGTCAAAAGTCTGTTGGGAGAGTGACAGTCTGCAGATGCATTTTTGGAGGGAGTAGGGAGTAACAGCATCACCTAATCATATGGAACAGCCATTAGTTTATTGATCAAAATATGTAATCGTGTCAACTCTTAGGTCTCCAGAATTCAACTTAGTTTTTTGAGCTAAGAATGTACAGTATGATGATGTTTCTTTAAAAGGTCATCACTATTATAAGGCAAAATTAAAACAGCTGCATTGGATTGTGATGGGTACTCCCATCATAACTTTAGTCACCTATATTACATTCTGAGGCATTTAGCACAAGTAAAAACCATCAGTAAGTACTGTACCCCTCAACCTCAGGCAGAACCCAATTTCATTTCACATTGACTTAGATATTCTCATGAATCTTAGGATCTTTGGAGATTACAGCAGATTTACTTTATAGATAGGAAACTTAGGACCATATAATTTGAATAATTGTTCAGCATCATGTTAGTTGATTATAGGATAAGAACTAGAAAATAGATCACCTTGACAGCCCACTCATACGTTAATTTTTTATATGATTTAGCATCAAGTCTTGTTAAAATGTAAACTCTATAAGGCAGGGAGAATTATGTGTTTTTGTGCTGTACTATATATATTTAGTGCCTGAAGTATGGATGCTTAATAAATATTGGTTCAAAGATTGCATGGAGAGTGATATTCAAGAGAAGAATTTTTTGTCAAAATTGAGGTTTGTTTACTTTAAAAAACCAGTGAGATTAGTTGTGCTTGTTTTTTTTGTTTTGTTTTGTGTATTGTTTTTTGTTTTTTGTTTTGTTTTGTTTTTGGTTGCAATTCCTACATACCTGTTTTGAAAGAGCTTCATAGATATAAGTATTACTGAATTAAGTTGTGGTCTTGCAGATATTCTTTAAATAAATCAGTTGATATGTTTGTTTGTTAAGACATTACTCACTGCTGAAAAGTGAAGATTCTTGTGGAGCAGATGTGAGCAAGCACTAGAATAGTTCTCAACATGAGCAGGGACATAAGTATCTAAGAGAAGCTGAATGTTGCAATTACAGACCTCCACCGTGCATTTACACCCACTAGAAGAACATTTATCATTAATACATCCTCAGTGTGTCTTTAAAAAAAAAAAAACAATTTAATTGCTAATACTGTGAGCAAATTTGGTTGTTTTACTTCACAGAACGTGTCAATGAGCAATTATAAGGCAGTCCTAGGAATGACACATTATGTTCCATGAAACCAATTACTAAAGTTCAATCTTATGCCTTTTTTCCCCATTTACTTAACTGCCTTGCTGTTTATTCTTTCCCTTAAACATAACACCCGATCATTTGTCTCTGTTACATTAAAAAAAAAATGAATTACGTGGAGAAAAAATTCAACTAGATGTTTGGCAAGACAGAGACAAAATAAATCATCAATTAAATAACAAATATGTAACTTTTCTGAAGTTAGTAGTGGGATAGATAGGTTATTTTGAGCTAAAGTTTAACATTATTTATTTGATTCTCTAGACAATTAAATGGGTCTTTTTTTTTGCATATGTATTTTTTTTTCAACATTTATTTATTTATTTGAGACAGGGTAAGGGGGGAAGCATGAGCAGGGGGCCAGCATGGAGATGCAGAGGGAGAAGCAGACTCCCTGCTGAACAGGGAGCTCCACTAGAAGCTCAATCCCAGGACCTATGAGATTATGACCTCAACCAAATGCGGTTGCTTAATAAACAAACCACCCAGGCACACCTGCATATGTAATTTTAAAACCTCATATAAGAGAAATTTAATGAAATTAAAGTTAGAGATTTTCAAATTTCAATTAAGAGTTTAACCTCATAGAGAAAATGCAGGTAACATTAAAAATATTCTATTAGATATATAAAAGAAAAATACAATATATGATATGAAATAAACTCTGATAAATTTAAAATCCTTTGAATTTTTTTAATTCTATAATATATTCCTTATTATAGCAGTGTATATGCAAGTTTTTATATTTTTCTTGGAGGCAAATATTAAGGGATTCAAGTCATCAAGCCTGTTTTACATGCTTTTCTGTGATTTACCAGGGACGTCAACAACCGCTTCAGTTTTCTTCTGACAGTAAAATAAGGAAATGAGTGTCCAGGGAACATAAATCTACTGTGACTTTTCTAACCAATTTCAGTTGTTCTACTGCTGTTGATTCCAGTGTGTCACACTGTGTAAGAACAATGGAAATTAACAGTGGGTTGGGACTGCCAAATTAATTTCACACAACAGTAATCACAACAATAACCAAAATAATATATAATACCCATGAGAATAAGCACAATTCCATGAATCAGAGTCCCAAAGAAATCAGTCTCAGTCAAAAGGAAATCAGACAGATGTTTGATTACAGATATTAATTATTCCACCCCATTCCTTGTTTTGCTTGTTTTCATGAGCATCTGTTATGTGGGAATACATTTTGTTTTACCGTTTAATTTTTTTTAAGCAGACAGATGTTTGTATTTTTTCCTCCTGGTAATTGGAGGAGCAATTAGAGCCAATGAGAAGGCAACAAAGAGGAAGTTTGCCAAAATCTCTCGGTTAAGCTGAATTTCCAACAAACTACCTATGAAATATAGTTTACTCTATTAGCTAAGCTGAATATTCAAGAACAACTCATTTTTTACCCTTTGACAGATAACCACTCTGGCTGTGAAGTAGGTGAAAGATATTGTCATTTTTTGAAAAGAAAAAAAAAATGTTAACAGGGGTAAATCCAATTTATGACAGCATGTGAAATTTATTTTCAGTCTATCCTTCATATTTTTATTTTCTCTTCCTTCATTTATATCCATCTATAAATCTTTTCTTTTTACTCTGATGCAATGGCTTCATGAGCCTCAGATTCAATGTATATTAAATGCCATGTTGTAGTTCCATACCCAGACCATCTCATACCCCACAATCTTCTCATTGAGGAGCAATGAGAATGTTCGGCACATGAAAACATATATTCGGAGGACCTTTTCTGAGGATAATGAAACCCTGTGCTAAACCTGAAACAACTCAGCATAACATACAAATATGAGGCAAATTTAGAAACAATGTTAAAATAGATTCTATTATTGACTAGAGGGATCAGTTGAAGAATTTATAAGGCAAGTAAGTATAAAAAGCTTGATATTTGGAAATGTACACATTCAGTCTGAGGAATATTTTCTTGAACAACTAAAAAAACATTATGCAGAAAATAGATAAATAAGATTAATTATATTAAAATACAACTCTTTTATGACATATAAGATCATATACAATATTCAAAATTAAGTGGTAGACTGAGGAGAAATTTGCATTATACATGACAACAATATAGATAAAATTTTTATTAATAGACATACAATAAATGTAAATATTACTAAGTTAATATCTAGAATATATGTAAGCTCTCAGAAATTTAAAAGTAAAATGTGTATAATCTGGAGAAAAAAATAGATGAAAAAAGAGGGCATTCACAGAATATGTAAGTGAGTGGTCAATAAATATAAAAAGGTGCTCAATCTCACTATTGATCAGAGGAACTAACAATAAATCACCTGTATTTACGCAAATAAACTGGAAAACAAAAGTTGAATTAGAATCTAGAGACAGTAAGTCTGTGAGGAAAAAACTCAGATACTGCAGTTGTTCATGTAAATAATTCATTAATAATAAAGAGTGATGTGGCAGTTTGAAGGGTAAATGCATCCCCTAGCAGCCCACTCATGCTAACTCCAGGATTTTTTATACTGGTATACAGAAAATATAGAAGAATACACATCGTACCACTGGCTATAGACTTAAAATATGGAAATAATGAAAATGTTAGTAGTGGATGGATAAATGTGGTGTAGACCTAAGAATGTGTACCTTATGTGAGTTAAAAAAAAAATACTTCTATAACTAACCACATGGATCTATGCAAAATAAAATGTTTAGTAAAAACCAGTTGCATGGTACATTGAAAGGTTGGTAGCTTGCTTAGAATTTTAGAAGAGTACACTTAAAATATCACTGTGTGTGTGTGTGTGTGTGTGTGTGTGTAAAGATAAGGAGGAGTGTAACATATATTTATAACACAGGCCCCCTAGGGGCCAGGGCAGTGAGTGAGGAAAATAGGAAGAAAAGATTGGAAAGAACATAGTTGAAATATGCCATGAAAGGAGGTGTTTCAGTAATCAAATCAGATGGCTATTTGTATCCACCAGTTTAATATCAGTATTATTTAGGGAAATGCTACTGTTAGATAGAAGGTAGATATGAGCAGTAGAAGGAAGACCCAGAGGCAGAGCCCCAAGCCCTTGAGGGAGGAATGATAAAGACAGGAGCAGGAGGCAAGGATGGTGATAAATAGGTTATGCATTAGAAGCCCAAAGGCTCAACATCCTGATCTTGTGGCTTCCAAGACATTGGGACTGACAGATCAAGAGCCACAGGTGCAGAACACACTCTTCTCCTCTTCTACCTCTGCCTCAGGGCAACCCCTAGACTCACTATAATGCTTTTGCATTGTGGTTACCCTTTCCCCCAGCCATAACATTTCCAGTAAAAATCTTGTTAGGGCCAAGAACTCTCTCTCCCAACCTGCAGAAGGAGTCCCCCCGAATGTTAGGAAATAGCCTCCATTAGAGATCATCCCACTGTATGTCATAGCTCCTCACAGCCCAGAAGGACAAGACAAATATCCAATCCCCAGACAACCTAGGTGTCAGTTCCATCTTGGGGAACCTGTTGGATCTCCCCTGGAGAGCATACTGGGGCTTTAATAAACCTGTCTTCTGCTTTCACTTTGGGTGCCAGTCTCCAAATCTTCATTGTGACAGTTCCAGGAGCAGAGACACAATGCTTTTCACACTGACACTACCTGTATTAAGTGGGCCTTGAGGTTTACACAAACGTACTATGGGGAAAAAAAATCAGAGAAACACTCTTGAGGAATACAAACATGAATTGATAGCCACCTCTGAAATCTGCTGTCTTTCAGAAGGGTAAGAAAAGTACATATGGAGAAGTTCATGATACACAGCAAAGGAGAGAAAATGTGGACTTTGGTGGTTCAAATTAGGAAACCATCAGTCACTTGAGAAGGTCTTAGAAGAATTTCATTTATAAATCAGTTACTCATGTGAATATGGTAGGCTAGATAAAATTTCAAAAGGAGTTAACATTCTCCATGTTAAGAAAAAATATTTAAAAGGAAGATACAGCATTAAAATACAGGAAGAACATGCTATACATTAAATTAACCAAGTTTTTAGCCAGGCCAGAATAACCTAACAGATTTTTACCATTGTTGTCAGCCTACAGAACACTTCAGTTTTCATCAGCTAATTGATGGTTGCTTTGCTTCAGGCCTGAAAGAGGGGCAGTATTACAGGGAAGAATTTTATACAAAATATTTCTCCTTTTTGGAGATTCACATTTGCTCACTCTAGAAATAAACCGAAAGAGAAGTCCAAATGTAGTCTCTGTTTTAGCTTTTCCAGATCTAAATTTCAGTAATGGTTACAAAAGAACCACATGACAAGTCCAGAGAAGTATGTGAAATGTATCTCTCAAATGCACCCTAAGTTTATGAACCTGTTAAAAAAATCTTAGATTTTTTTTTTAAATCTTAGATTTAAAAAAAAAAAAAAACTTTTTTAGAAGGTTACTAATCAAGTATAATAACTGGTTTGCTTACTTTATATAGTAACTGTGAAAATATCATATTCAAGAAACACTAGCTGAATAGTGCATGGGAATTCTGAGCTCATAAATTTATATCAGGTATGTACACTGGCAGAGAAAATGATACTGAGAAGTGGCAAAAGCGTCTTCGATTGCATCAGGCACAGTCCTTTCAATCACTGCTCTCTCCCCATTACTCCTTCCTCATTACTCTCTATTCTCCCATCTTGCTTAAATTTTTTTCTGCACTCATCACCATTTGGTTCATGCATGTCTTTCCAGCTCAACCACTGGCCCCAACTCTCCCACAGAATATCATCTCCATGAAAGCAGGGACTTCATTTTATTCATTGCCATCTCTCATTCCAGAGGCTCAATAAGTAACTATACTGGACACCTTGAATGTGTTAGGCTTTGTCCTCAGCACCACAGATACGGTGCTGAATAAAAGAGATACGGTCCTTTCACTTATGGAGTTTACTCCTATTTTTTAGGGTGGAAGTAAGTTACCAAGCAAACATGCACATTTCTGAAAGTGATAAACACACACACACACACACACACACACACACACACACACACACACACAGTATAAAGCAAGGTGATGTAACAGAGAACAACAATGTATATAAGGAGTGGCATTGTGACATTTGTGAATGATATGTAAAAAAACAACAAATAAATGGAGTCAGAGTGGCGTTAATAGCTTAGTCGAGGACACATATAGAAATAGTAAAATACTCAGCTTGTTCTGACACTGAATATTCTTCCCATTGCTTTCTTGTTATGAACACATTAAATAGACTGGTTGGTTGCATCCAGAGGAAATAAAATGAGGTAGAACACAGAAAGCCAAGAAGTCTTGAATTTTTTTTTCTAGCGGTATAGTTCTGTAAGTCACTTTTGAGTGGCATTTGTTTAATGCTAGAACCATTTTTTTCCTGGGAGATAATTCCCCCTGTGCTCTGTTCCTAAATGGAAAGAGCACCTGATAAAGGGAAGCACATTTTTACTATATGACTGGGTCATACACATAGGTTGGTTCCCAGTGTCCTAGTGCAGACATTTTGTCATAGTACAAAATAATCCCAAGCTGTCATATCTCTATGCTTATTTGAACCATGTTTATAAAATCAAATTTCCCTCCAAATCACTAGCACTAATACAATATATATGTATCTGTATATACATATGTATATACATGCATACATATATACACCTATCCATCAATTTTGTTTAAAATTAATGGCGAATTATGTTCCTTTTTAACCTTTCCCATTTTTGCTTCATATTTACTCTTACAAGTTTCATTAATGCAAATGAGGCATTTCAGTTGACCCCATAATGTCACCAAACGTTTTAAGTAACTGCAACCGGTGGGTAATAAGGTACCCATATTTTTAGCAACAGGAGGGAGGTAGGTGGAAAGGTCTCTAGATCACTTAATTCCCAGATATTATGTACTATTTTGCGATGAATACAGAAATCAGAGATATTATAAATTTCATTGGAAGCCCATCTCTGATTCAGAGTGATGTATACATTAAATTATGCTTGTTATTGCCAACGGTGTTGTATCTGAAGTTGAATTTTCCCCATTTCTCAGAAGTGACAGTTAAGTTATAATCTCAGCATGTTCAGCATGCTTAATGAACTCCTTGGGGAGACCAGAATATCTGTAACACAATTAACTTCCCATTCTTATGTAAATGAGGAGTTTCAGAGTCCCTGATGGAAGCCTGCTTTTTGGCTACAGTTAGCAAATGTAGGCTATTAAATGACACATGGAGCCTTAAGCTGAAATTCAGACTTCACTAATTTGTGCTGTGACATGTGCAAAGTGCTTTGGAGGAAATATGAAACCCAGTTGTTTAAATGTAGCTGATGAAATAAGGATTATCACCCTTGGCTAAACTGTCAGCAGCAGCCTGACTGCTTTTACCCGTTTCTGCACTTTCAGAAGGAATATGCGACATTTCACTGGCAATATTTGCTTTAATATTACCATTCCCTCACCCCATAACTGAAGTTATTTTTCTCAGGTAAAACAAACACAATAGGAAAAGAAGTGTGTCTTTCCTTTAGTTCTCTTCAAAAGTGAATATTCACTCAGCCAATATTTACTGAAGGTCTAAAATAAGCCATTTTCTACTAGAGCCTTAAAATTACACTTAAAAATTTTAAAGATAAATAATAACTTCATGTAAAGAATATCAATTAGAAAAATGTCATACACAAAATTACATTTATTCTTTTGTGGCATTTTTTAACATGAATATTATCTGGACAAGTTTTATGAAATCTGAATGTTAAAAAAACAAATCTGAGGTTTAAAATGTGGTTCTTTAAAAAAAAAAAATGTGTTTCTCTTGCAGGCCGTACAGGAATAACCTTTTAAATAAAATATTCTAGCTCAGAGAGTATACTTACAAAATAAATAAACATGCTAAAAAAAAAAAGTCTCCAAATACCTTTAGATATCAAGAAGGATGACTACTTAATAGATACAGGGGTTTTGGGGAGTTAATGAAAATGTTTTGGAACTAGAGGTAGTGGTTGTAATAATGTGTTTTTGGAGGAGTACTGTCAGTGGGTCTGGAGCCCAAGGCAAAGGAAAAATTCTTAAGATGTCTTTGGTGTAAAAAGGTGGTTGTATTAAAGCAACAGGACCTGTGCGCAGAGCTGCTGCACCAGGGCTGTGAGAAGCAACTGATTATATACTATGGGGTTGAGGGAGGTAAAGATAAGGGAAGTTAGGATTTTCATGTGCTAAAAAAGACTCACAGGATACTAGAGGCCTTGCTACGGTCCAACTAAGGTTGTTGTTCCCTCTAGCAAGGCATTAACATTAAGACAGTTGGGAGCCTCCTGGAGGAGCTCTATACTCCACCTGCCTCAAGTATTTGTCCATCGGCTGCAGGTTATAGGGACATTTAGTTTTATCTACATTTCTTTCTGCCTTTGCTTCCCACGTCAGACCGCAGTCGGAATGTACAAAATGCCACAGAATTTTTCAGTTCGTAATGGTTAATTATAAGGTATTTCTATAAACTATTTATATAAACAATTTTTTCTTGCCCTATTCAGCAAGAATTTTATATTATATGTATTTTGCCTCAAAAAAGGTAAATTAACCCCAAATATAATCTGAAACATATTATGTTTACCTTAAAATAAATACAGAGTTTTAAATTAGAGGAAACTGTGATTATTTAATGTTCTTGAAATAAAAATAATTCTTAAAAAATTAATTCCACAGGGGTGCTTGGGTGGCTCAATCAGTTAAGAAGCTGCCTTCAGCTCAGGTCATGACTTCAGACTACTGGGATTGAGTCACATGTTGGGCTCCCTACCTGGCAGGATGTCTGCTTCTCCCTCCTCTTCTGTGCACTCTCTCTCTTTAAAATAAATAAATAAAATATTAAAAAAATAATTCCTCAAAAAAAAAAAAAATGCCTTGCTTGAGTTAAATTTGGGGGACGGGGAGAAGAAGAAGGCAACATCGTCTTTGACTTTTGCCCATCTTTTCCCAGACATTTTGCCAAACCTCTTGAACCAATTTTCTTTTTCAGGCACAAATTCTGGAATTTCAGAATTCTCGAAGATTTATAAAATTTGTATTTGTATTTTATCAATAGTGGTAGGGCTAAAAATATTATTTTTATTTCCTAAGAACATGGAAATAACATTGTGTGCAATTGTTAAAATATAATTTTATCTGTAATGGATCAGAACTGAATACATAGAACATTATTTTAAAAAGAAGAATGGTTCCCACTTGTTTCAGGACTTTAGTGCCCTAATGCCTGGGGTTCTTGGTTCCACTGCCTCAAGGAATGAAGAGGTAGACCAGTTGAAGAGTGATGGGCAGCAAAGCAAATTTCATTGAGCAAGGGTATAAAGTTCCCTGAGAGGGCGGGGGGCCTGAGAGGGTTGCCCTTGGAGTTTCTAAGTTTAGGAATTCTCTTGCAGAACTTTCTTAAGCAATCAGGGTGTGCCGAGTCGTGCCAATCAGGATTTTGGTCACATATCTGTTTACCTATCAGGTTAATGTCCACATACTGATGGTGTTTTTTTGCTGAGATCTGTAGGCTTATGTCCTAATTGCCCCTTGCCCATAATATTGACAAATGCTTTGTGGTTAGTTGCCTTATTTTAGGACCTTTTGCAGAAGTCATTTCTGCAAGAGCTGCAAAGCAGAATGTTAGTGGGGGTCCCATCTAAGCTGCAAAACAGGATGTCAGAGCTGTTGTATCTTAGCTGTCCTGACTCCATATTTTCCTGTTGGGGACCCTGGCCCTGACTACCTAACTGCCTGCTCACTCCTAACACAGTGAAATTCTCACTCTGGTCCCACTTTTGATCATGAAGTCTAATCATTAATTCGATTATATGGGTTCTTCCTCGCACATCCAGGTAATTCTCTGACACTACCTCGTCATCCTACAATTCAGCTCAATTTTTATACCAGGGGATGTACCCAGAGATTGCTTCAGATCCCACATGTTAAAGACTCAGTTCCACAAGACCACCCCCCACTTCAGATGTCAGTAGCAAATCCAAATTTTTACTGTGCTTCTCACCTACTGACTATATACCAGAGGTTCCCATGTCCTCCTACTTGAGTTTGATTAACTTTCTAGAGCTGTTCACAGAAATCAAAGAAACATTTTTCTTCCCAGATTACTGGTTTATTACACAAGGATGTAACTCAGGGACAGCCAGATGACATATGGCAAGGTGTGGGGAAAGGGCACAGAGCTTCCATCCCCTCTCTGAGGACACCACTCTTTCCGGAACTCCCCATGTTTATTTATGAAACTGGAAACTCTCCAAACACTACCCTTTTGCCTTTTTAGGGAGTCTTTATTACATAGTCATGATTCATTAAAAAATTGATTATTGACAGTTGACTTAACCTTCAGCCCCACTCTTCTTCCCAAATGTATGGAGGCAACTGAAAGTTTGAATCCTTCAGTCACAGGGTTGGGTCTCCTGGCAACCAGCCCCCATCTATAGATCCCCTAAGTGTTTTCCAAAGTCAGCTATTAACATAACAAAAGACTCCTTTATCACTCTCCTTACTTAGGAAATGCTGATGGGTCTAGAAGCTCTATGCCAGAAAATGGGAGGAAGACCAATTTTATATATATATACACATACACACACACATATATTTATGTATATAAACATGTGTGTGTGTATGTGTGTTTTAATCTTGTTTATTTACTTGAGAGAGAGAGCACACAAGCAGTCAGAGGGAGAGGAAGAAGCAGGCTCCCTGATTAGCAGGGAGTCTGACCTGGGGCTCAATCCCAGGACCCTGAGATCACGACCTCAGTGGAAGGCAGATGCTTAACCAACTGAGACACCCAGGCATCCCTATATTTCTTATTACAAATTGCATCACACCCAGTTTACTAATAACTTTTGTGGCTTGATGAATAAAATATGTCCTGCATCATCAGAATCAATCAACAATAGAAGTATATGCACACAAAAAGAAGCACTAGTGGGGCACCTGGGTGGTTCTGTGGGTTAAAGCCTCTGCCTTTGGCTCAGGTCATAATCTCAGGGTCCTGGGATCTAGCCCTGCATCGGGCTCTCTGCTCAGCGGGGAGACTGCTTCCCTTCCTCTCTCTCTGCCTGCCTCTCTGCCTGCCTCTCTGCCCACTTGTGATCTCTGTCAAATAAAAAAATAAAACTAAAAAAAAAAAAAGAAATATATTTTAAAAATAAATAAATAAATAAATAAATAAAAAGCACTAGAGAAGCAACCAGTGCTATTTATTCTTTTTTTTTTTTTTAAAGATTTTATTTATTTATTTGAGAGAGAGGCAGTGAGAGAGAGCATGAGTGAGGAGAAGGTCAGAGGGAGAAGCAGACTCCCCGTGGAGCTGGGAGCCCGATGTGGGACTTGATCCCGGGACTCTGGGATCATGACCTGAGCCGAAAGCAGTCATCCAACCAACTGAGCCACCCAGGTGTCCCTGTGCTATTTATTCTTGCCCTATCCAGGGAAGAGGAATCCTCGTCCCCAGAGCTCTACAGGTCCATGCAAAGCAGTTGATATGTATCAAAGAGGTTAGAAACATCTTCCCTGGATCTGATTTCCATCCTCTCAAGCATGTGTAGTCTTCTGTTTTAATTGGCTTCTCATTCGTATACTTTGTGATTTTCGCTATTGTGATCCTCTCTAGTGAAAGAAATTCGTTATTCTTGTCTTGCTAATTAAGTTTTTAGAATGAAAGTCTGAAGGCCTCAACCCTGTGACAGATCATTTGCCAAGATGATGCTGCCCTCTAAGAATCTATTATTGAAGGCAATTGGAATTGGCCAGTCAAATCTTCTTTTTTGCTTATAATTTCTATTCAGGATTTATAACCCATTTAAAGGCACTTTGTATTTTTTAAAATAAGATTAAATGTGGAACATTGAAAAAAAATATTATTAGAGTTTATGTAGGAAGTAAGAACCTCATAGGCTAGGCTATAGGTTACTGGAAGAGGGTGAGAGACTATGGACAGGAGCCCAGCCAGACTAAGTGACCCCAGTCTCAACAAACTTACCTCCATTCAAATTTTAAGATGAGTCCTTGAAGCTAGCTGAAATCAGTAAAAAATACATTCAGTGAATTTTGCAATGGATTGTTATGTAACACTAATAACTGATACAGAGAGATACATTAAATAAAAATGAGTCACACTGTTCAGACCTTGAGTTAGGAAAGAAAGAGATGGAAGGAGAAGACAATAATTGAAAATCACAAGGTAATTAGGGAAATTTGAACACTAATTGTTTATTTAACAAAATTAATAATTATTATTACTTTCCCAGGTGTGAGAACATGTCTGCAGTTGTGCTTATTCAAGGTTTCTTCTCTTCTACATAAACAGTCTCTAATAATATGGATAAAATGGTGGGGGAGGGGAGAAACCAGGTGAAGTATGTATATACACAGGAGTTGATAACTATTGATGTGGATGGTGAGTATATGGAGATATGATGTATTTCGAAAATTATCTCCAAGTTATAATAGAGGTGGAATAAATAGAACATACGTAAATAGCACCAAGGTATAAACAAAGTAATTAATTAATATTAATTATACATAGGAAAGGATGGCAGTAGCAAATACATATTAAATATTCATAAGCGACATTGTCACTTCCATATTGACAGCTACGACATCCTTAAATTAACCACCCAGTGGTGACATTCATTCTGGCCCATATATCTTCTGCCCAATAACATTGTAGCTGTTCATCAGCCTATCTGCAAATTATACCTGTAGCCAGATCTGCTTGCTGCTGCGTCTTTCCTGTTGAACAAGTGGGACGTGGCTTTATATACCTTCCTCCACTAAGGCTTCTCACCTACTGTGAACTTTGATCCTCAAAAATTACAATATTAGTGGAGAAGGCAGATGCAGCAGATAAAGGTATAAGACACGTGGACTCTGTATATACAGAATTCAGGAAATGTGGTTCTTCCATCCTGCTTTTCACCCCATCCTAAGCATGTTAACCTACCCATTGCTTTCTTCCTCTTTGATTCTTGCTCTGCTTTACATAGATTCAATAAGCCATGTAGTTTAAGTTGAAATTGTTTGTCTATCATTCTCTCTGTTCCATGACCTCTAAACTAGCCTGCTTGGTAATATGCAGATTAGTGTGTCTGTGTTATGTTATGTGTGTGTGTGTGTGTGTGTGTGTGTGTGTGTGTGTGACACATGCAGCCATATATGCATTTATACATATATACATAAATATATATACACTGACTTGCAGTACATACTGTATTTTATATGTTTTTATTTTATACACAAAACATTAGTGTATATATAGGTATGTGAAACAATATTAGACATGGTATTTTTAGAAAAACATGTTTTATGATTAAACCAGGAACATGCAATTTGTATTACACTGTTTCTGTTGAAAATTAGAGGTGATGTTTTTTCTTTTTCCCTTTCTTTCTTTTTCTTTCTTTTTTTTTTTTTTTTTTTTTTAGAGAGAGAGTGTTTGTGAGCAGAGGAAGAGGCAGAGACAGAAAGAGGATTTTAAGCAGTCTCCTCGCCCAGCATGGAGCCTGACCTGGGTCTTGCTCTCACGACCCTGTGATCATGACCTGAGCCAAAATCAAGAGCTGGACGCTTAACTAACTGAGCTACCCAGGCACCCCTGAAATTATTATTTTCAAACCAATAAAATTTGAGGACAGATCAATATTGCATTCTTATATATTTTTTATCCTAATTACTTTTCATAAATAATACAAGACAGGTCTGTGTTAATTCTACATGTATAAAATTATGGAAAGTGTTATATATATTAAATGTAATACTTCAATGCATTACTTAGGATATTATTGTTAATCCATTCTCTTCACTTTATTTAGAAGTCCTGGGTAAGCAGGGCTACTTAGATGATGATGTCATTGAGAAATGTTGACTTTTGACTCCACCAGTATGCCATGACATGTTTGAAGCAACCATATGATGTGTCACATTGTATCCCTTTCAGACTATCTGGGAGCTTTGTGAACAGCTGTGAATACATTTCCATAAACCTGCAGTTGCTGAATAATCAAACTTCATTTTAACAATGAAAATCTTCTCTGACTTGTGAAAAAAAAAAGAGGTGGGATGTCAACATTAAAAGATCAGAGTAGCAGAGTACAAACTACAGAGGAGCTTCAAGTAATAATTTTGACCAATTACCAAACATAGAACAACCTATAAAATAAATTATTTTAATCAATATATTTAAAACAATAATAACAAATATAAAATATTTTTAATACTTAAGAACACAGATTCAAAATGATATGATATTAAAACCACAGTTTGATTATGTAATTCATCAAATAATTTGATGCATTCATGTTATAAAATGGTTCGTTTTATTTTAAAAGACTTATGAGCTTTTTTGCAAGATATTCTATTCTTTTCTTACATACTCTGCATTAAGCCCAATAGGTCTATAAAATGTCTTTATCCAGTGGAGATAGAGATCATAAAACAAGCTGAATAACTGAACATTTCATTTCATTTCAGCACTAACTAGTCTTACAAAGATCACTTAGGGAATGCCATTTTTATACTTTTTCCCAATACCAAACTTCTTTTCTGAAATCTTAATGCCTCTTTTGTGAAAGATTACTTTAAATCCCATTTAAAGCTCTTAGATTTCTCTGATGAATATTTGAGAGATATATCTCATGGCACTCTTAAAGTTAAAAAAAATAATAATAGGAAAAAATCTCTTTCATGTCAAGAAACTGAATCAATACTTAATTCATTCAAAGTCATTTTAATCAAGGCATATATCATGTACAATTTTAGATATCAATCCACAAAAATTTATAAAGCATTTTTATATACCAATGACCAATCCATAAAAAGTGGAATAAACATTATAGATAAATTTAAAATAATTTTTTGTAAAACATAAATCATTATTGCATGTTGTTTACATTTATTTTATAGAAAATAAACAATTTAGTTAATTTTTTACAAATATAAGCGTGAAGCTTTATGCCATGAAGAACAAAGAGTCAAAACCATATGTGATGGCTAAATTTTAGTGTTGATTAACTAAATTACCATATAAGTTTGCTAGGGCTTCCATAACAAAGGACTACAGACTGGGTGGCTTAAATAACAGAAATTTATTTTGTCACAGTTCTAGAGGCTAGAAATCTTGAGATCAAGGTGCTGGCAAGATTCACTTCCTCTGAGACCTCTCTCCTTAGATTGTAGATGGCCATCTTCTCCCTGAGTCTTCACATGGTCTCCCCTCTGTCACTGTCTGTGTACAAACTCCTTTTCTCAAGGACACCAGGTACACTGGATTAGGGGCCATCCTAAACAACTTCAATTTATTGTAATTACCTTTTAAGAGATCCTACCTTCCAATACAGTTACGTTCTGAGGGAATGGGATGTAGGACTTCAGCATACAAATTTTAGGGGGACATGTAGTTGCACGTAAAGACAAATTTGCATTAAAAAACCCCATTACTGTAAATTCAGTCTACTCTTTGAAGTGCATGGATCTTTAAGTGTCTGCCCGCTGCACATAACTCTTCATGAACAAAATGACCATGGCAATTTTCTTATTGAAATCACCAAGAAGCATAGATTTATCTTATGTATTAGTCTGAGTTCTCCAAAAAAACAAATAAATAGGACACACACACACACACACATTACAAGGAATTGGCTCACACAGTTACTAAGGATAAGTTATCTCAAGATTGATAGTCAGTGACATAGGCAAACCTGTGGTGTATTTCCAGTCTAAATCTCAGTCTGAAGACTAGACCAGTGTCCCAGATCAAAGACAGGCAAAAAGAACAAATTTTCTCTTATTCAGCCTTTTGTTCCATCCAGGCCTCGTAGATTGAATGAGACCCAGTGACATTGGAGAAGGCAAACTGCATTATGCAGTCTACCATTTCCAATGTTCTTCTCATCCAGAAATAACCTCACAATAACATTTAACTAAATATTTGGGCCCAGTCAAGCTGGGCATATAAAATTAACCATCATGCCTTTTAACTCCTACACTCCTATCGCCTAACACAATGGCAGAGAGATTTTGTGAGTTCTAAAAATTTTACAATTATGAGGGCCACCTTGCAGGAAAATAGGATTAAAAGTAAAAAAGGTACCAACTGAACAAGAAACCAAATCACATCAAACAGAATCTTTACCCATGGCAAATGGTAGTGATTACCATGAAGGGACCAATTCTATTCCTTCCTTGCTAGAGCCTTTAGGAAAAATCAAGCAATGTCAATATAAAATAACATATAATATCTCATCCATTGGATATGATATATCTATATCTGTGTCTATCCATCTACCTGTCCATCTATCTATCAAAGATACTGTCCTGTCCTCCCAGGGAAGCCCTTTCAGTGTTATCACCAATTTTTTTTTAAAGATTTTATTTATTTATTTGACAGAGATCACAAGTAGGCAGAGAGGCAGGCAGAGAGAGAAGGTGTGAAGCAGGCTCCCCGCTGAGCAGAGAGCCCGATGTGGGGCTCGATCCCAGGACTCCGGGACCATGACCCGAGCCAAAGGCAAAGGCTTTAACCCACTGAGCCACCCAGGCGCCCCGTTATCACCAATTTTAACAGTAGTCCAAATGAACACTATAACTTGAGGAGATGTGGTTTAAAGATTGGGCTTTATTAGGTAAATAGAAACTTCACAAGGCAGCATCAAGACAAATTGGCCATGAATATGTGTGGCAGTACCAGATTTGTAGCATTCAGCATGAATTTCGTTTCACTGAGAAACCACTTCCCACTGTGGGTCTTCTGTAGGAGAGCTGTATTTTGCATTTAGAATTTCAAGGTCTCTTTTGCTTCCATACAACAGATTGGCCAGAGTAGCAAATGCTTTTGCAGTTAGGGAATCTGTTGTCTATTCCCTAGAGCACAGGGCACTTCTACTCAAGGGTGCTTTGTACTCTAGATCCCTGCTAGCCCACCATCACTGGCCCTCTTCATTTGCCCAAATGATTTCCTTTTTTTCTTACCATGACAAACCTTAGATTCCTGAGTAATCCTTCAGTTCTAAAAGGATTCTGGCATCCAAAGAGACAGTGCAGCCACCAGATTCTCTCTCCTCTTTGGGCAGAATAAATGTACCAATGAGGACTATAATGACCATTGAGTACAATAGCTATTCCGTAATTAGCTTTCCATTGTCTAGTCCTCACTTCAAATGGATTGACCCCTAGACCCAGGGATGCCAGGTTGACTCCTGATTGTTAAACTCTTGTTGATTGTCTCCTTCCAAAAGGCTATTCCAACCCTAAAAATAGCCCAGTGTTTCTTTTTTGCTTTTTCCAAAAGGCCTTGGCCTAAAAAATGGAATTCATCCTTTTTTGATCATCACTGGCAGGTCAGTATCATCTTTAAAAGGCTACCATCAACAATACCATGAGTCAGGATAAACTTCTTAATGTATGAGAAGTGAAATAGTTGAAGTGTGAAACAGAATTGGATAAATTGGAATCAATTCACCTAATAAAACTAAAACAAAATTGAGAACATTCCTTAATGAGATATTAAGTCAGCAGGTTTATATCATTCCTTTACAGTATGAGTTATATTCCTCATACTATTTCTTATAGCCTGAGTTTAATGTTAATTTCAATAATTTTTCAAGTTTCTGAAGTTGCTATAACATATTATTAATATGGCACCAATACTCAGGGTATATAGAGCTTCACAAAAGTCCTTAGAAAATTTACTGCTAGGTATAATTTTCCTGACATGGTTTAAAAAGATAATTCTCTTCACTACTGTAGATGACTCATGAATATTTAAAATACTTTCTAGCTAGTATTTAAAATACTGGCACTAACACAAATAATTGAGAAGTATAAACAGTCTTTATTTTACCCAAGAGCTTATACTTATTCTTGCACAGGAATGGTCATGATTTGTTTTGACTGCATTCCATACAGCGGAAAGATTGTTAATGAGCATTTCAAAATATCCAATACCAGGAAACTGGATGCAGAAGAAAAAAAGTATGATTAACATACATCTGAAATTGAATAAACAGTTTTTGTAAAGGCAATAGTTAACCATGTTAAACCAGCAAAGTAATTTCATAGATGAAATTATAAGTTCATACAGCAAAATGCTATTTCTGTGGTAAAAATAAAGGTTGATATATTATTTTATTATTTATCAGGGATAGTCTAGAAAATAAAACCATTGCATTTTTTTATCATCTGAAGTGTCTGCTAAATGCTTTTTAAATTGCCACAGAATATTTTTTTGGACAAAATTACTACACATACTTTTTGATAATTCTTAACAGAATGCCTTCTTTTTTGTTTTTCAACAATTGTGCAGAATTATGAAGTTTGTAAAATCAGCTTTCATGGTATATATTTGACTCAATCCATTTCTGACTATCTCATGAAGGAATTCATCTTTGTTAATTAAAACAAGTCTTTCATACATTAATTGAAATGTATTTTTCTATCCTTTTTATGTAAAATTCCCCATGCAACTCTGTGTATGACTATAATTTATGACATCAGAAATGATGAAGAAATAACTTTAACTAG
This sequence comes from Enhydra lutris kenyoni, assembly GCF_002288905.1. Lineage (NCBI taxonomy): Eukaryota > Metazoa > Chordata > Mammalia > Carnivora > Mustelidae > Enhydra > Enhydra lutris. Next base: position 20,683,769 of record NW_019154099.1, read on the forward strand.
GTAAGTTTATGTTACATCAGAGTGATTGATACCTAAAACAGATCAAATACAAAGACTTGGAAATAGCTCCTTGAAGGATCTTCACTAGTGAGTGAGACTGAAGGAATTTGTATTATTTTCAGATTGAAGAAATCTTGTATTATTGAAGAAATACTAAAAAAAGATTCAAATTTATGTTTATTGAGGGCCAGTGTGTTGAATACATTATATGGAGTGAATCTGCAATTGCTTATCCCATTTAATATTTGCAACCACACTGTGAAATTGTTTTAATTATATTAAGTGGACTAGTAGTATGGTGTGATTTTGGCTTGGTTTTTGTTGGGGATATGGATTCATGGCCTCACTTTATTCATACTTTTGAATCTGTTCCTTTGTCCCTCTTCATATATTCTATAAATTACTCATTTTCACTTCAATAATTCTCTGCTTAAATATCAAAATTTGAATTATTTGCTTATAAACAAAGTTTTTACTGAAAACTACTCAGTCACCTAGTAAGGGTGATTTTACTTATGTAATCTTTTGTGCATTGTCTCTTCATTTTCATTTCAATTATCAACCTTTTTATACATCAATTGCTGACCATTTGTAAAATGGCCTCCAAACTTGTTTCCGTACTGATCAGTGTTTTTATTTTTATATCTGTTAATCACACTCATGACAGAGCAAACTAATGTTGTATCCCTTTTCCCATGCTCAGAAGACTATAATATTTCTTCACTGCTTAACAAAAACAAGGAGAAAATATAAGGTGTGTTTTAACATTTAATACCATCTATTTCTTTGTAGATAATTTTATTCTACACAAAATATACTTTATCACTATCAACTTTAAAACTTTTCTCATGTGATTCCTTCTCTAAATGCACTTCATCACAGGATGTAAAGATTCATACCGTCTCTCAATGCCTAGAGTAAGTATAATGTATTCAATGATTCTTTCCTGTCTCATTCATACACACACACAAATTTGAGTTAATTTGTTTTATGTCATTCCTACTCAAACTTCAAGTCATGGACCAGAATCAGTCCTTGTCGGCTGTTCACCAGTCTATTGTATCAACCAACACAAAGACTGATAAGATCAAAAAGCAGAAATGAAACTTAGACATTGTATCAATCAATTGATTGATTGTATCAATTAATATTTAGAAACTTTTATCTAAAAAATGATGTTTTTTTTAAAGATTTTATTTATTTATTTGACAGATGGAGATCACAAGTAGGCAGAAAAGCAGGCAGAGAGAGAGGAGGAAGCAGGCTCCCCGCTGAGCAGAGAGCCCGATGTGGGGCTCAATCCTGGGTGGGATTATGACCCAAGGCAAAGGCAGAGGCTTTAACCCACTGAGCCCCCCAGGCACCCCTAAAAAATGATGTTTTTACATTCAAGCTTAGAATCAGTGGATTTTCATGTTGACAAGATAATATCACATGAGATATGAGCTAAATTCCAGTGAGGCACATAGGACCATCTTACAACATGATGTTTCAATGTTTGATTTTCTACATTTACTTAAAATTATGACACAAGAGGATGTACATAATTTGTCCTTTTTTTTTTTAGTAATTTCTTATTTTATCTTTAATTTTTCTAATCATTTTATTTTAATCAAGTTATTGTATTTAAATCTATATTTAAACTTCTTTATTAGCTAAATTAAGGAAGCAAAAAATGTAATACCTTATTTACTGATAGTAAAAAAGCTTCTCTAAACTTTTTGTCAAGAAAAGACACAGTTCTTGGGGCGCCTGGGTGGCTCAGTGTGTTAAAGCCTCTGCCTTCGGCTGGGGTCATGATCTCAGGGTCCTGGGATGGAGCCCCACATCAGGCTCTCTGCTCGGCAGGGAGCCTGCTTCCCCTCTCTCTCTCTGCCTGCCTCTCTGCCTATTTGTGATCTCTGTCTGTCAAATAAATAAATAAAATCTAAAAAAAAAGAAAAGACACAGTTCTGGGATGAGAAAGAGGTAAACCAACTAATGACAATGTAAATGATTCTAGGAAGTAAAGACCAAAGTAGTTCAAACTAGTTTTAATTGGAAATATTACTCCTCATATACCTAAGTTTTGTTTTTGTAGCCATAACTGACAGTGAAATTTTGAAACTAACTGATGTTTCAAGATGTACTAGCTAACTGTGCAACAGAATTGTAAAAATCTGAAGAGGTATTTATATACAAAGTAGACAAATAGACTTAAAACCAGAGGAAATATTTGAAAGAATAAGTGCTGGTTTAAAATCTGTCAGAAGCAGATCTTCACTATTTAACATGTAAATATTAATGCTTTGCAATTCTCCTATAAAATAACACTTTTGTTTGCTAAGACTAAATATATATATGTATATGTAATTGCTGAGACATTAGTAAAAAGCTATCACAAGGAAATATTCCTGGAAACATTGGGTTATGACTCAGAGGCAAAGAGAATAATTCAGGTCTTACTTTCCAATGACACTATAGCCCAGTCTATTCAACAGTCTATTCAGGAACTGCCTAATAATATAAAAGACTAACATAGGACAAATGAAATTAACAAATTACTTTTTATTTGCTATTTGATACTGACATAGCTGTTGCTAATTTATTAGTTGTATAATTTAAGCATGATGCACTTATGAAGAAAGGAGTATTTTCTTCCCCAAATGTAATGATGACAAACAAGACTATCTTTGACCTATTTAATGAAAACTTATATTACAAACAAGTGTTTGAAATGTAAGTTAAAAATGAAAGTGTTTTGATAATGCAGCTGCAATGATAGATAAATATTTTAGCATAGTTACCAATTCAAGAAACTTACAGAAAATGCAAATCAATCAATATATGTTGTCCTTCATCAAGAAAGTCATGAAAAAAAAAAGTCATGATAAAATCAACCAAAACAAAACAACAAAAACAAATCAACCAAAACAAACCATCAACTGAATTTAATAGAATATTTAGTGAATTGCAAAACAAATACCATATTAAATTTGAAGTTATTTTCCTTGTGACCTGATAAACTAGTATCTGATCATTAAAAACTACTTTTACATGCTTAGGTACATTGGTCATCATGGAGAAAATTTCTGAAATAAACTTTCCACATAAAAAGAAACCAGTTTGGTCCCAACATTTAGAGATATGAGTTGGACATCTGGCCTTGCTTATTAGACTGATATGTTCAATGATTTTAATGAGCTTATAACCAACATTCATGGGAAGAATGTAACTCGATTTTCAAAGACAGATAAGTCCCTCTCCCTCTGCCCCTCCACTGCTTGTTCTCTCTCTCTCTAATTACAAAAAACAAAAAACCAAAAACCAATAAGATAAAAAAGCAGAAATGAAATTTAGACGTTACTAAGGACAAGGTTTCTTCATGTTTTTAAGACATTATTAAGAAATAGTCTGTGGGGCTCTGTGGTGGCTCAGTCTGTTGAGCATCTGACTCTTGATTTCAGCTCAGGCCATGATCTTCAGGGCTGTGATGTGTAGCCCCTGCATCGGGATGGACACTGGGCATGGAGCCTACTTAAGATTCTCTCTCTGCTCCTCCACCATTCCCTTCCTTTCCCTCTTAAAAAAAAAAAAAAAAAAAAAAAAAAAAACTGTAATTTGACCATAATAATCAAAGAAATATATGATGATCTCTAAGCACTTTATATTTAATGTAATATTTTGAGTTTATTTTCAAATTCAAATAAGAACATTCACATATTGGAAATTTAGGATCCAGAAACAATTTATTTCATTGAAAGAAGACTTAAATTTAATTCTAATTTTTCTGGACAAATTGTAGAACCAACTACTAATTAGGGGCACCCAGATGGCTCAGTCAGTTAAATGTCCAACTCTTGATTTTAGCTCCAGTCATGATTTCACGGTCTATGAGATCAAGCCCCATGTCAGGCTCCATGCCCAGCGGGGAGTCTACTTGAAATTCTCTCTCTCTTTGCCATTCCTCTGCCCACACATACACACACTCTCTCTCTCTCTCTCTCTCTAAAATAAATAAATAAATAAATCTTTCTTTTAAAGATTTTATTTATTTATTTGAGATAGAGAATGAGAGTGAGAGTGAGAACATGAGTGGGGAGACAGAGGGAGAGGGAGAAGCAGACTCCCAACTGAGCAGGGAGCCTGATGGAGGGCTCTATCCCAGGACCATGGAATTATGACCTGAGCAGAAGGCAGACTCTTAACTGACTGAGCCACTAAGGTGCCCCAATAAATAAATATATATTTTTTAAAACCACTAATTAAAGATTGGGGGGTGCTTGGGTGGCTCAGTTGGTTAAGCATCTGCCTTCAGCTCAGGTCAGATCCCAGGGTCCTGGGATTGAGCCGCACATCAGTCTCTCTGCTCAGTGGAAAGCCTGCTTCCCCCTCTCCCTCTGCCATTCACTCCACTTGTGCTTTCTGGCTCTATCTCTCTATCAAATAAATAAATAAAAATCTTTTAAAAAAAGGTTGAAAATACATCATATATTTCATTTTAGATAAATGTTAAAATTGAGTAAACTAAACTTGCTCAAAATGCTTTAAAATCTTATCCTTCATCCCCAATGATATATTATTGTGATTAAAACAAGTCTTATTGACTCTTTCCTTTGCTGCATAGAAGCTTTTCATCTTGATATCACACAGATTTTTTGTTTGTTTTCCTTTTTCCTATGTTAGTTTTGTTCAAATTATGTTTATTAAAATGTAACCTCATGTTTGTTGAATCCAGTTTTAAAAAAATATATAGTGCTTCTATTGTTTATGTCTAATGTTTAATTTCAGTTCAGTATTCTTATAACTTATTTTCATTTTAAACCTATAAATCCACAAAAGATTGGGGTAAAAATGGCCTTGTACCTGAGAGGTACTCATATTACCCCTCTTTGTGGTGTGGTAATATATATATTTGTCTTATTTCTTTGCAACATCATAGACTTTTTCACACATTCTGAACTTATAGCATTGGGCCCAGAGTTGTTCTCTCCTTTTGGAAAAGAGTAAGTAAATGTCCAAGGCATTTTCAGTAAGCAGTTGATACACAAAATTGGTTACAAGTGGTGGTCTTGAACTCTGATGACTGCAGGTAACAAGAAAGAATCATAAATTTGTGCCAAGATGAAGGTTAATTCATGGTCAGTTGGATAAATGGAGTATGCATGACATTTAAAGTTAGTCAAATTTCAGCTTTTTAAAAACCCTGCTAACGAAATACAGCTTCAAACTCAATTTATCTTGCTAGTCACCTTTTCAGGACCTCTGGTTAAAACAATGGGTTTTTAAGTAAATAGTTGGAAAAAAAAGTAATCTAGTGAAAATACCTTCCTTCTTTTCCTAAAAAGTCTTCTTGTGTTTTTTTTTTAAGATTTTATTTATTTATTTATTTATTTATTTATTTGACACAGAGAGATCACAAATAGAGAGGCAAGCAGAGAGAGAGAGAGAGAGGGAGGAGGAGGCAGGCTCCCTGCCTAGCAGAGAGCCCGATGCGGGACTCGATCCCAGGACCCTGAGATCATGACCTGAGCTGAAGGCAGAGGCTTAACCTACTGAGCCACCCAGGCAGCCCCTAAAAAGTCTTCTTTAACTGAATTATATCTGATATATATTTTTAGCTATGTATGTATATCTAATTATCTATCATTTATCTTTAAATATACCTATATATCCTATACCTATATCTATAATTAGAGCCAGTCTCTTCCAGTTCCCTGCGAGATTCTGTCCACTTGGTTTCCAGTCTGCATCTCAAACAAGACTAAACCTGTATTCATCATCTTTTCCAGAATCAGTTCTTGAATGCAAATTTCACATTTTATTAGTACCATAATCTTTTTACTCATTCAGATCTCCAAATATGTAGTCATCTCTGACTTTTACTACTCTTTTTCATATACCCTATTGGCAGGCAATACCACAACATGCCCAGGAGTGCTTTCTTATTTTATGATCTGCTTGCATAATTTCTGACTCCAATGTCCTTCAGCCATATTTGTATGTGCAGATCATAACAAGCTTTTAAAAGCCCAGCTAAAATATCACAACCTATCAGTTTACCCTAATTTTCCCAGTATGAAGTAGTCTCTCCCTATACTTTACTATTTTAACATTTTCTCCCTAAGCACCTTTTGACACTGCTTTGGGACAATTTTACTCTGTACTGTCATTTTCTTTGTGGAAGCAGAGGTTGTCATTTATCTTTTCTGTAGGTGCTATGCTATCATGAAAAGATCTCTCAGTGGTAAGTGGTAAATCAAAGTTTGTTGAATGAATTTCAGCAAAGATTTCTTAAATTGTATTTCTCCATCATTTTACTCTCATACAGAGGAGGAGAAAGCATACATTTGGACTTTCGGCTTAGACCACTGAAGTAAACAAATACAAAGGATCATATTGACATTGAAAATGGTGGTGGTTACATTGTGAACAATAAATGTTTTTATTTACTACAAAAAAATTAGAATAGTCTTAAACCATGAGGGAGGTGATTCAAGGAGGTGCTGTGATGAAAAAGAAGCAATCATTGTGAGCAATAAATAAATGCTTGAAACTTACGAGCTAATCAACAAAAATGTATGAAGTATCATAAAGGAGGACTTTCCTATACTGGCTTGAATTGACACAGTCTTGAGGGAAGTTTTCTACCCTATCTCATGTAAAACATTTATGTCAGTAAGCGTTCCAGACACAGAGGGAGAAAGAGAAAATGCAAATCCTCATGTAAACATGTCTTGTTGTTGTTGTTTTATTTTGTTTTTAAACAAAACAACTAGATAAGAAGAAAGACAACAATAATGACGTTATCCACTTCATTTTAAGACACATTGTGCCTATTAGGAATGGTTTCAATTCCCCAAAAATGAGTTATAAAGCTTCCTATGAACTTTATAGCATAAATGGTAAATGTACCATGTATTTTTAAAAATTTATAAATTCTTGGTAATGGAAGGATCAAAATCACATTATCATGCTATCCATAATGAAATGTATAACCCAAAGAAGTGAAGTCCAAATATCTATATTAATTCTGTTTTAAATATTGATTGATTGATTGGTTGATTGGTTGATTGATTCAATGGATTTTTTTGCGGATAAACTATTTTACATGCTACACTCTCTACAGTATAAAGAAAACTCATATGCTATAACCCATTCTTCAAGGATGCAGTCTTACAGAAAAGACTGATATGTGAACTATAGCTTTAAATCAGGGTTACATTTTAAAACTTTAAAATGCTCTAGAGGAATAAAGAAAGTAAAATAACAGAACGAGAGAATAAATATTGAAAAATAACATTTTACAGAAGAGGTGCTATGTGGCCTGACCCTTGAAAGATGTATTAGTATCAATGTGTTCTGGTTATGTATGGCTTGCAAGGAATAATCCAATACTTAGTGAATTAAAATAGTAATAGTTACTTTATCACATCTCACTGTTCTGGAGGTTGCCAGTTTCAGCCGGGCAATATTCTTTAAGTGTCTCTAATGAGTTCATACTCAGTTGGTCGCTGGGGCTGGGGGTACACTGACCTGTTCCTTATTCTGTGAGTGTTGGTGGATGCTGCTTATTGACTGAGACCAGAGCTAAGGCTTTCAGTTAAAGAAAAACACAGACAAAATAAAAAGCAAGACAAAACAAAGAAACATCTGAGGTCTTTTCATGCTGTATGGCTTTCTTCATTTTATGAAGTCAGCATCTCCAGAAAACAAGGCAAATATCTATGGCATTTGTGAGAGCTAATCTCACATGTCACTTAACCTCACTTCCGTTATTTTCCATGGGTTAGCTCAATCACAAAGGACTGCTCAGCTTCAGAGGGAGGGCTTTGTTAGAAGAACATGCGGGATGGAATGTACTGTGTCAAATATGTTTGGGAAAATCTAATTGACCATACCATGTTATATGTTGAATGTATCAATAAACAAAGGGAAGAGGACATTCCTGTCACATTAGTGCATGTCGAAGACATTGTAGTATTTCTCCACCATTCACTCCACCTTACCTCTATTAGCTGGCTGCTGTTCTGGTTCCAGGGGACAGGTACAGTTTAACTGACCTGTGCCAATCCCCAAAACATATTCTCCTGGCCCAAGTGATTGCTTCAGAGTTAAGTACTTGCCCCAATTTGCCAAATCTGGAGGAAGTTCAGGACATTTTTCATGATTAAAGATCACATTTCCTTTTTCTCAAAAATGGATGAAGATTTGTATAATCTAACATCTATCTGAAGCCATCTTAAATCCACAAATGGAACATGCATTAAATAAATTAGAAACTAACACAGGTAGATAGGACAAATGAAAAGAAATTATGGCCTTTCTACATTATTCACTGGAATGAGCAAACCCTGAAGACCACTCTACCTTCAAAGTATGTGAGTTAATAATTTCCATTTTATTTAAGCCAATATAAGTGGTGTTTTCTAGAAAGCCAAGAACACCACAGTGATTTAGACTTAGTGCTCTAGGCAAAATGATACAATTAATTAATCTGTAATAGACAGACAAGAATTGTTCTGATATTTGCTTCAGAAAGATCAGTTTAGAAGCAGTGGAGAACATGCATTGAAAAGAGGCAAAACTGCAGGCCAGTTGTCTGCAGTGACTCATTCCCATGAGAATGGAGTAAGTTACATTTTAGGAGGACTGGGATAGAGAAGACATGTCAAGCAGGAGAGACAGTAAGGAGGTATATTTCTTTCTTAAAAATCCTAAGATTCTGTTGAAAGTGACCAGCCGGCTATGGACTATAGGAAGAAAAGCTGGATTTAGGGGGGAAAAAAATACACGTGCACACACACACACACACACAAACACACACACACACTTCCTGTCAAGTACTTGTATGCAAAAAGAAAAAAAATGTAGTTTTTAACAATTTTAATGTGCATTAAAATTTTCAGTAATGTAATTACTATTGAAACAAAGGGATTTTTTTTTCGTTTCCTAAGGGTTTTAACTCATTAAAAAAATTGCTTCTAGTATTGAATCTTCAACACAGTATGCCTGCATTATCTTTTGTTTTATAGCTGTCGCTTTGGTGGTCATTCACCAAGAGTGGTGCTCAACCTTTGTGCAAAGAAGGCATTTTTTTCCCCCAATCTCTGATTATATTTTCCTTTGTTTATTTAAATATTTTCACTTTAATAGCTATCCTGCTGTGGGTGATTTCTATGAGTAGACTGACTTGAGTTCAGGAGAGGACAAAACATAGGGAAGGATATGACACAGAAAGTTATTTTCTTTTAATTCAAACAGATGTATTGATTTTACTTTGGGTTTTAACACATTTTATAAAAACATTAGTGGAATTTAGGACAGATGGCTTCTGTTCTTCTTTCTCATACCTTTTATCTTCACACTTAGCCACGTCATCATTTTTTACATGTTGCAGGAGAACGAAGGTGGACAACATAATCAATAGAATATCTCCCATGCTTCTTCTCAGACATAGGCATGATTTAGCTAGTGTTCTCTACATAAGAATATTTATAAATATAAATAAATTTTCCAAAGGCTTCCAATTGCTGAGGAGAGGCCAGAGGTCTTAGGCAATTTTTTCCTGGGGCATGCACTGGGGAAGATTATGTTGCCCTCCCAGGCGTTTAAACAATTTCCTGACTGGTAAACTGTAATCCTGGATAAAGTGTGCTTAGAGATTAGCAGCATGGGTTTGCTGTTATTGCTGTTGTTATTTTCCCTGCTGGGTAGAAACTAAATATCGTCTTCCCAGGTGACAAACAGGTCCCAGGCCTGCAATGTGCACTAAGTCTCCTAGATGTAGCTTCCAAATTTTATGGAAAAATTTGGCACAAGTTAAAACATTGTGAAAAATTGAATAACCTTATCTACCTGAATAAAATGGATTAAGAGGCTCTGCTGTGATTATACTTTAGCTGCATGCATCTCTTCTTACTCAAGCAGTTTCTAAAACATTTTCCTAAAGTGCCATCTGAGAATTAAACTAGTCCTGGAATACAGACATTGTCATCTTTTTCTCCTAATATGAGGACACCAGAACAACAACAACAACAACAACAACAAATAAAAGAAAGGGGAAAAAAAAAAGGAATTTATAACCACCAACAAGGATTAGATATGCTACTTTTGGGATTGATGCAAAACTTACAATACAGAGATATCATAGATCCAAAGTGGTACGTCTGTAAAGAACAACTTCAACTTCACTTCTTTTTCTCCTTGAAACATCAAGAGGTAATAATGACTAAGAAGTAAGAAACTGAAATCTTGTCCCTCAACATTTCTAGATGTTACTGTTTTTTCATTTTTTAAAAATGTTATTGTTTTGATTAAACTTGATGTTAGTTATCTCAAAGAGCAATCATACACTGCTTTGTTTGTTTGTTTTCTAGATGTATTTTAACAAACCACCGTTTGCAGTCTGTGTTCACTATTTTCTCCAATCATGGCAAATTTGTAAAACCAGTTGTCTTCCTTTTCAATTATTCCCTTAAAGAGGATTTTATTTTCCTGTGGATACTAGCTGGCATTCTACTGAATGGGCATGAAGATGATTTGGTCCCTCATATGGCTTTTTAAGCAAGCCAAGCCTCACTGCTACCATTTGTTATTAAGTCTACTCAGCAGACCAAAGGGTTTGCTTCCCCAGACCCTGTTCTAAGAAAACATAACCCTCAGGTATCTTTGCACAGCCTTGGAAGAAAACTGCATAGAATTAGACATCCTACAGTTGATAATTGTACATCCTACAATTCCCCCCATGGTTTGAGGAAGCACCTTTGTTAAACTAATTAAGGTGGTACTGGTGGTGGGAGAGGACAAGAAACCAACCAAGAAGAGAACCCTGAAATCTAATCTGGTTCTTTGTCCCCAGGGAGAAATCCCATTGAAGTTTGGAGGACTGAAGATCAAAGTCCCCATCTTAGTTGAAGCATGTTTTGAAAATGCTTTCTTTAGAAATCCTGTATTAAATAAGAGAATTTCTTCACAGTAAGGAATAACTGAAAGTAAAAGTAGTTAAGTAATTTATTGAAGACACTAGAAGGCAATATTGTAGGTTTTCTCTGGTGAATCTGTCTGAATTAATGAATTAATTTAGGATTCCATCAAGGCCTTTGATGGAGAAAGTTTAGTTAACTACATTTTCAGTTCAATCACAATAGGCAAAACTTTTCGTATTTTCTGTATTTCTGTATTTCTTTACGTCACATTTCCTACTAACTTTTCACTGCCCTAATAGGCATCCTTCCTTTTGGGTTGTTTTGCTCATATTTATTTCAAATCACAATCAATGATATTGATCTATCTATCTCATTCAGTATATATTTTTTCTTTTTCATTCAGCATTGTTTTTGTTTTGTTTTGTTTGTTTATTGAAGAATAATTGACATACAATACCGCATTAGTTTCAGGTGCACAACATAGTGATTCAACATTATATAAATGACAAAATGGTCATCACAATAAATATGGTTACCATCTGTGTATTCCTGCTATCTTTTAAATTATACCCATGGTGTTGACTGTACCTTGAGTTTCATGATTCAAACAACTACATGGTACGACTTGATGGAAACCCACGTTACTACCTGTGCTTCACCACCATAAGCAAACATTACAAATATCTTTGTGTATTTATAGTTTATGAATCTATGTATTTCTCCAGAACATTATTCAAAAGTAAGGTTACTATAGTATACACACCCACACACACACAAATATTTCCAGTTGCTCTCTTTAGTGACTATACCTGCCTGTATCCTTTCTCTGTTAAATATATATGTCAAATTAAGAATAAAGGTGTTCAGTAATAATGAAATTGATAAGGGTTTAAATAAAATATTAAATTATATATTAGGTTAAATATCTTCATTTATAAACTACTTTCTGGCTTAAGGATGTCATCACGTGGTAGCATACTAATGTTGAAGTCCAAGTGACACATAATCAATATACATTCGATATATATGTTTGATAGAATACACACACATATTCATATCAAATGCAAGAAAAATCAGAAAAAATATAAATCTATATGAAATTTGATGGCAAGAACTATAATGTGTTTCCATCAAATTTCAAGGATATGTGTGTCTGTTTGTGTGCATGTGCATATTTATTTTGTTTTAAATTTATATATGCATATAGTTTTTAAGGTGGTTGCTTCCATTAAATTTCATTGATAAAATATGACATATTTCTTCTGACCTAACAACCATTTGAAATAAGTATTTAGCTTTTTTTTTAAGTATTTAGCTTTTATGCTGAAAGTAAAACTAATATTTCTGTGAATTAATTGGAATATTATTAATAATATTTGCCAGGGTGATAAGATGCCATATGCCACCACCATTTGGATACAGCTCAATAGAAACACAAGTGGGAAATAATATGGTGTACTACGGTTAGGAATTGCAAGTATGTATTATATTCAGTGGGAAAGTGATAGAAAATTAATAGCACTTTGAAAAATGAGGATATTTGATTAACAAAAATATCTTCTTTCTATCAATCATTCTTTGAATTATTCAGGTAAAAGTAAGCAAAATTTATTTCTATGGCAATTCTATTTTAAACTGGCAAGGGTAATATGAAAAACAGAAAATAACTCAACTCCCACGTTTATTAATTTTTCTTTGGTAGTTTAACTTGCTGGGTTTGCAAAATGTTGAGGCTGAGTGTTATATATCAACTTAAGAATGCTCCCTGGGTTCCTTTCTAGTGCATTTATAGTGCCAAAGATAGACTGATCAAATGCATAAACCAATAAAGTTATTTTAAAATAAAATCATTAATCCAGAGTTGGGATGTGATAAACTTCCAGACAGAAAGAGGAGGAATTACTCCATTATATGTTTTTAAAAGATGATTTATGGAATAATTCAAATGATAGAGAAGTATGAATAAATATTTAAATAAAAAAGAAGTACTTCCTAATCTTAATTTTCTAAGGGCTTTTTAAATGTCAAAAAATAATTTTTCAGTATAAAAATATCATATGATATAAAATATGGAAGCAGTCAAACATACAAACAAAGTCGCTCATGAAACCACTACACTCACAGAATTACTGCGTCAAGGTGAATGATTATTCCTCTCAAGTTTTCCCTTCTCATAGAGTTATCACAGGATATAAAATTCTGTGTAATTTTTGCTTCATGAGAACTTATATATATTTTTTCCCATGTTGCCATGTAGTCTATTACTTTCAGTTTTAATGTATGCAATCCCAAGCTAACACAGGTATACTAAAATCCACTGAGTTAGTTCTTTACTGTTGGAAATTTGGATTTTTTCCTACATAATGCAATTACAGATAATATAGTTTAAAACATCTTTATTTAAATTGTGTTATTTTCCCTATCATTTAATAGAAATTATTATTAAATTTGAATTATTGGACAAAATAGTTCTCTTAGTCCATTTCAGACTGCTCTAGCAACAGAAACTTATTTCTTACCCTTGTGGAGTCTGGGAAGTCCAAGATCAAGGCACTGACAGATTCAAGGTCTGGAGAAGGCTCAATGCCTGGTTTATAGACAGTTGTCTTCTCCTCTTCTAGAGGTAATCTTACATAGCAGAAAAGATAAGGGAACTCTGAGCAATCTCTTTTGTAAGGCACTAATCACAATGATGAGGGCTCTATCCTTTACCTAATCACCTCCTAATACCATCACTTTGGGAATTAGGTTTTAATACATGAATTTTGAGAGGATACATTTAGTCTAAATAGTACATATGATTTAAGCTTTAAGGTTGTATTGCCAATATATTTTCCAAAATCTTATTCATGTTTATAATGTCAATAGAAATATGTAAGTAAGGTATGTTTCATTACTACAAAATTGGATATTTGATTTAAAAGCGACAAAACTTCACTTGAACATTCTTACTTTACCAACTGAATATTTCTTATCAATTATATTAAATTTATTTTAACAGTTATTTAATAATGTCTTTTATTACTCTGCTCTTGTTTTTTTTATTATTTTCTATTTGGAAAGTAAATTACTCTCACCTATTGCAATTAATTGCTAATTATTTTAAAATAATTCATGTATCAGTCTTTTATATTTCATTGCTCAGCTATGATCTTTTTATCCTGAAAACACATTCATGCCCATGTTTTTAATATTTAAAATATAATTGTGATTTTTTCATAAGAAACATTTTTACAATAATATTCACCCTATGTAAATAGAGAGTATATTATTATCTATAACTTTTCACCAATAATGTCTTTGTTGCCAATGTGACATCTAGATCAGGCGAACAGGAGCATATACGATTTGGAGTAAAAACTTTTACATTTTCTTTCAGCTGGAAAAAAAGGTTTAAAAATTATGTGGTTTCTAATAATATAAAATTTCATGAATATGATTGAAAAGTCCGGGTGAAAATGCCCTTTTCACCAGTAACTGTATATGCAACTATGTCTTATTTTTTCCCCTTGCTCACATCAAATTGTTTTAAAGAGGACCAACCAGCACAATGAAGGGAGAAAGGTGAGTACAGTGAGCTGCAAACAGCTTTGAAGGTGCAGAAAATGCTTGAATAATCTGATCAAAATTTGTTGATCATGCAGACTCTTAAAATATTTTTTGTTCAAAATTTTGGGATTTTTTTGAAGCATAGTTGACATATGTATAGTTTCAGATGTACAATATGATGTTTCAACAATTCTCTACATTACACTGCTCACCATAATAAATGTGGTTCCCATCTGTCACCATCCTTGGTATTATAATATTATTGACTATATTCTCTATGTTGAATTTTTTATCCCTGTGACTGTATGTTGGTACTTCTTAATCCCCTTCACTCATTTCATCCACTCTCCCAGCTCCTCCCTGCCCACCTCCTTTTTGGTAACCACCAGTTTTATTTCAACATTTGTGAGTCTATTTCTGTTTTTGTTAGTTAATTTCTTTTGCTTTTCAGGTTCCTCATGTAAGTGAGATCATGTGGTAATTGTCTTTCACTGAAAAATGAGAGGTCGATCCAGGCCGTGGCAATGGCAAGATATTCTTTTTCGTGGCTGAATAATATTCCATTGCATATACACACCACATCTTCTTTATCCAAGCATCTATCCATAGACACTCAGGTTGTTTCCTTATCTTGGCTATTATAAATAGTGCTGCAATAAACATAGAGGTACATATACCTTTCTGAATGAATACTTTTGAGTCCTTTGTATAAATATCCAGTAGTGGAATTATATCTTACAGTATTTCTATTTTTAACTTTTTGAGGAAACTCCATATGTTTTCCACAGTAGCTGCACCAATTTGCATTCCCACCAACAGTGCATGAGTCTTCCTTTTTCTCTACATCCTCACCAACACTTGTTGTTTTTGTCTTTTTTGGTTTTAGCCATTCTGACAGATGTAAAGCAGTATCTCATTGTGATTTGATTTGCATTTCTCTGATAAATAAGTGAGTTGAGAATCTTTTCATGTGTCTGATAGCCATCTGTATGTCTTATTTGGAAAAATACCTATCCAGGTCCTATGCCCATTTTTAAATTGGATTATCTGGGGGAATTTTGGTTAATTCAGTTGTCATCTATCCAACAAGTATGTATTGCATACCTACTATATGTCAGGTACATCAAAGACAAAAGCAAATTATAACCATCATGGAGTTTACCTCTTAATACAATAGATATAAAATAAACTAATGATATCAGATAGTAACAGATAGTAGAAAGTGAAGATGGTATGTGTATGGGAAGGAGATTCAGAGAACAATTTTATATAGTATGTTTATTGAAGTCTTATTAAAGAGATGACATTTTAGCTATATTTTAAAGTCCTATAATTTAAGATATTATGTAAATAATTATGGCTTTTCAAAAAATAACCTAAACTCAAGCACATTCAATGAGGAGAAAGAAAGGACAGGCAAGTATTGCTGAGTACAACACGGGAGGAAATTTAAAATAAAAAACACTAAGTGAAAGAGGAGAAGGTATGTAATACATGTGTCTAGAAGTTACACTAAGCATTTATTTGATTGCTGTCTCATTCAGTTGTGCAGATGATGACGTTTCTATCCTGCATGTTGCTAAAAGGTGAGGCATCTGGGTGGCTCAGTGGGTTGTGTCTGCCTTCGGCTTGGGTCATGATCCCAGAGTCCTGGCTCTCTGTTCAGCAGAGAGGCTGCTTCTCCTACTCCCTCTGCCAGTCGTTCCCCTTGCTTGTTCTCTCTCTCTCTCTCTCTCTCTCTGTCAAATAAATAAATAAAATCTTAAAAAAATAATGCTGGAGGGTACCATCCATAATGCAGGGGCTGGGGTCTTGGTCTTAGATAACCTATGCCAGAGCCTTTTCAGAGTATATGTGGGAGTACAAGGTATAGGTAATGAATTTTACTTTGGGTTGTTTCTGAATAGTAGAAGAGAAAGAAGGTATGCAAACTGGGGTCATTTACTTCCCTTTCATACAGAAGACTATACTGGAAAGTGTGAAGTCCCTCCACTTACCACTCCAGACTTATAATGATATCTGCATGTATCCATTCTGGTACTTTTGAATGTCATTGTTTCAATAGTATGGAAAGAATCATCTCCATGGGGTGTTTCCAAGCACTTATGGCCTGGTTCCTTCCAGATGCTGTTTGACTCCATTATCACTTTCTGCTACATTGTAAGCCGCTGCCTTTCTTTCACATGTTTGAAACAAATTTTTAAAATTAAAAAAAAAAAAAAAAAAAAACTTATAAGTATGTTCTAGTCTTGTTCACTTTATTTTTATTTCTTTTTTATTTTAGCTTTTTAAAACCTTTTTAAAAAATTTATTTATTTATTTGACACAAAGAGAGAGAGAGAGCACACAAACAGCAGGAGCAGGCAGAGGGAGAGAGAGAAGGAGAAGAAAACTACTTGACAAGCAAGGAGCTACATGCGGGCTTCATCCCAGAATCCTGGAAACATGACCTGATCCAAAGAAAGGTGTTTAACGGACAGAGCCACCCAGGCACCCCAAGTCTTGTTCATTTTATATAACCCCTCAAATCCTGTCTGAATAATTCGCTTCACTGTGCCTTTTTTTTTTTTTTTTTTTTTTTTTTTTGCCTCTTTAAACATTTTCCTGAAAAGAATAGGATAAACTCCCATTTTTGGTTTCCTGTCTGCTAATATTTTTCTAATATTTCTAATGTTTCTACTTTGCTTTCCAGACTGTCCTTCTACCAGTATTAAATTTTAGTAACACAGCATTAGGTGCCTGTTTCCTTGACCTTAAACTACTTGAGGAATAAATTTTACTCAATTTACCAAGCCCACGAGTGAGCCTAAAATAGGCATATAACAGGAGTTCCATAAATATTTGATGAATGATAGATTGTTCGAATGAATGAATGAAAAAATGCTAATTCACTAGATGGCAGCTATACAATCTAATCACGATACAATTCAACCCAACAAATGTGAACCTACCATCTATGGGGCACTCCAATACGACTTGGTAGTGCAAAAGCAAATCAAAAGCCTTAGAGTGGCTTTTGTCATTAGTTTAGCAGAAGAATTTAAAATGGTGATATAAATCACAAATGCAACATAAGTTGCTATAAAGATGAATACAGAGAATTACTTAACACTGTAAAGATTAATATATTTAACAGAAATGGACAAAAATACCATGCAGATTAAGTGATATTTGAAAAAATAGTCTTAGTGATGTAGGTGTTCTCCAGGTAAACTAACACAAAAACCATTCCGGTAGAGAAAAGGGCATGTAAAAAGAATGTTGAATAAAACATGTTACATAGTGAGTAGAGGCAAGTGAAGTATGGAGGTGGTGGCACAAAGTAAAGAGGCTTTAGCTTGAGATGATTCTAGAAATAAATTCTTAATATGAATTATTTATTATATAATGGGTTTTATTAGAAGTGACTTGGTCACAGCTATATGTATGTATATATTTATGTGTGTATATGTATTTTAAAGAGATTATTCTGAAAGCAAATGGAGAAAGGATTGGGAATTAGAGAAAGTGAGGAATTATTAAAATTCACCATTTTTCAGGCATTCTGGTAAAATTTTCCAACTTATTCTACTTTTCATCACTCTTCCAACTTATTACTCTATTCTACTTTTCATCACTATAGCACTTATAATTAACACAGTCTTACAGAGTAGTCTGTAATGGAATAATCTAGAGGATATAGAAAATAATTACCAAATATGCACTGGATCTTGGATTTGAACTCTGTTATTACTGCATCTAAACTATGTGTTTTAAATAATCCACTATATTACCTCTCATAAGAAAAATCATAGCCATTTAAAGAATATCTGTCACGAAATTTATTCTATGCTAGATTTTAAAATATATTCTCACATTCAGTCTTCATGAAATTATTAAATTAAAACTATTTTTATTCCTATTTTGTGGATGAGCAAACTGAGATTTGAGGGTTGGCTAACACGTGTAGGTCTCTATAAATGGTCAGTTATAAGGAACAAAAGTTGTCTGGCTTCTAATTCCAATATTTATTCTACTCTAAGACATCATATTAAATCACAATAACTGCCATAACTAAATTGGAAGTAGAGGTCTAGAAAAAGTAGAGGTCTAGTCTAAAGTTACAGAACTGTTCATTTATTGTGGCAAAATTAGACTGCTCTTTGAGTGAATATTAGAAAACAGGTGGGAAATAAGAGCAAGGGTGGAGCCAGTGATATGTCAGAGGTGTTTATGAAAAATGAATTCAAAGCAAAGTGACTATATTATATATCATCATATTTGATTTGTGTTGTTGAAATTATCGTTTTAAAACATTGTATAAAACATCATACCAATTTGTTACAACTTTTTTCAAAGAGGAAAAAAAACCCCTTCTGGCAGTTGGAGAGCATTTCTCACTGAGTTACTGTTTTGCAGCAAGATAGATACAAATATACACTCATGATCAATCCATTTAACTATTGAAACAGAAATCATTCTGCACAACTGATTACATTTTCTGAAATTAAAAAAAAATGTAAAATGGATTAAAACTATTTTTAAAACTCATCTGACTTCTGGCTGAGTGGCATTTCTCATAACATTAGTCAAAATTTGGATGTTTATATGCCTGTTTAGCAAGAATAAGAGTTTGGCTTATTATGGATATAATTCTTATTTGCACTATTACCTAATTGATAAATAAAATTTTCCTTTATGAATTGTATCAGAGACAACATCATTGTTTAAACTGTTAAATGCATATAATTTTATATATTTTAAAACCTGATTAAATAAATTTTAATTAATTAAATTAAAATTTTATATATTTTAAAACTTGATTAACCACAATTAGTGGAGGTTAACTTAATAATTATAGAGTATCATTTGTAAATGTCAAATATGAAATACAAAAATTATCAAATTTTAATGAGTAAAATCAAATTTTCACATGAACAATACAGTGAATTTATAAAATTATTTGGTTGAAACATACGTTTATTTATTTATTTATTTATTAAAGATTTTATTTATTTATTTGACAGAGAGAGAGATCACAAGTAGGCAGAGAGGCAGGCAGAGAGAGACTCCCCGGAGCAGAGAGCCTGATGTGGGACTCGATCCCAGGACTCGGAGATCACAACCCCAGCTGAAGGCAGAGGCCCAACCTACTGAACCACCCCGGTGCCCTTGATTGAAACATTTATAAGAAATTTATCTATCTATCTATCTATCTATCTACCATTCTATATAAAATGCCTCAGGAACAAAGTAAATCAGAAGGCAGTAGGTGGGAGTGGGACCATAGAGTGATAACTTTGGATTAAATTAAATGTCAGAGGTCGCTCTACTCTATTGTGTCTTCTTTTATGAATATAGACACAAAATTCCTCAACAAAACACTAGCAAACAGAATCCAGAAAAATACAAAAAGATTTATACACCAGGACGGATAGGGGTTTATATTAGGAATGTGAAGTTAGATTAACATCTGAAAATCAATGAATGTAATACAGCATAATAATAGAATAAAGGACAAAAACCACATGATTATCTTAACAGACAGAGAATATAATCATTTAACAAAACCCAAACCCTGTGATGATAAAATGACTCAATGTAACTTGGAATATGAAAGTTTCTCAATCCGATAAAGAGCCTCTGAAAAATGCACAGGTAACAAAACCCCTTGATGAAAGACTGAATTCTCCCTCACTAAGTTCATAATGAAGACAAGGATGTCCAATACCATAATCTTTTCAAAATTATACTAGGGGTAATCTGAAGTTTTCAAGATTGTACATTACTTTACAAGCTAACCGTGAATGTTACCACTTTGATACCCTTTCTATTGTCCTGTATCCCTCATCAAGATTATGCAGGTGTATCTTCTGTGATATATTTAGCAGATGTGGTGTTTATTGCATGTGCTTCATTTATTTTACAAAATAATGGTATTAAAATTTTGTTTTCTCCCACATGTCATTATAAGTTCTTTGACAGAAAAGACTACAGATCAATCACATTTGTTTCTTGGTAACTAGCACAGTGCCTGTTACCAAAAAACTAGTAGGAGGAACATAATGGTGAAGTATCCAAACTCAGTTGGAATAAACCCTCAACAGGAATTACAGAAAAAGTACAGCTGAAAATGAATCAGACTGTGGTTAAATACATTCTAAGGCATTTTCTAAATCCAAGAATCAAAGTGATAATTGTGAACTTAGCATACATTATTTTTCAAATAATTATCACATTGTAATTATATTCATATAGATTGTGGAGTTATAATGATTAATACTAAAAACACAAATAGTGCTATGAGCATATGATTCTGTAATAAAAATTATTTTTATATTTATTTATTTTATTTTATTTTAAAAATATTATTCATTTATTTATTTATTTGACAGAAAGAGATCACAAGTGGGCAGGAGGGCAGGCAGAGAGAGAGGAGGGAAGCAGACTCCCTGCTGAGCAGAGAGCCTAATGCTGGGCTCCATCCCAGGACCCTGGGATCATGACCCCAGCCGAAGGCAAAGGCTTTAATCCACTGAGCCACCCAGGTGCCCCTGGAATTTATTTTTAATAAAATTGCATATGGAAGAATGACATGTATATAGAAGAAAAAAAAAAAAACACATGAAATGTGCATCTTGATGAGTGCAAATGAGTGAACATTACAAAATAATCATTACCCAGACCAAGAAAGAGAAAACTAATATAACTACAGCTGTTTTTCTCTGCTTGCTTTCAAGATTTTCTCTTTGCCTTTGGTCTTCTGCAGTTTTAATATGATATGTCTACATATTGATTTGTTTGTATTTATCCTTCTTGGTATTTTATGGTTTGGGGATCTATGGTTTTGTGTTTCTCATTAACTTCAGAAAATTCTCAACCCTTATAACTTCAAATATTTCTTCTTCTTTTATTCTCTCTTCTTCTGGTAGTTCCATATGTTATAACTTTTATAGATCTCCAGAGTTCTCATATATTCTGTTTCATTTTTTCCCAGGGTTTTTTTTTTTGTTTTGTTTTTTTTTTTTTTTTTTTTGCTTTTCAGTTTGGGAAGTTTTTATTGACTTACTTTAACCTCACTGATCTTCCCTTATGATGGCCAGTCCACTAATTAGTCCAATAAAGGCATTCTTTATTTTCAATACAGTGTTTTCTATTCCTAGGGTTTCTATTGATTCTTTGTAGAGTTTTTATTTCTCTGCTTACCATGCCCATTTATTCTTGCTCACGGTCATCTTTTTCTATTACAGCCCTTAGCACATTATTAATCATATTAGTTTAAATTCCCTGTCTAATCATTCCAAAGTCTGTGCCATATCTGAATCTGGTTCTGATGTTTGATTTATCCTTTCAGACTGCATTTTATGCCTTTTAGCTTCCTTGCAGTATTTTGTAGAAAGCCGAACATAACGTACTGGGTAAAAGGAACTAGGCCTATAATGTGAGGTTTTATGTTTATTTGCCGGGAGTTAGACTGTTTACGGTCTGCACCACTATAGGTGTCAGCGGCGGAAATATCTTCTGTAGTCTTTGTTTTTTGTTTCCCCTGTTGTCTTTGAGTTTCCCTGCAGACTTCTTAAAAAGCATCGGAGCTTTGCAGTTCTTCCAGCACTCATCTCCTGTTATTTTGTAGGAGCCTGATTGATGTAGACATATGGTGTGGGGTTTTTTCTGTTGAGGTAGAGGAAAATCATTTGCTAAACTGCTAGCTCTAAATGTCAGAAGTTGCCTTGATTTCTCCAGTAAAGAATCTGCAACTGGTGCAGCAGGAGCCCTTGTAGTTTCCTATTAATTAAATTACTGTAAACTGTGGTCATTCTTTAAGAACCATTTCTCTTCTGAAGTGGCAGAATGGTCGTGGGTGGACAGGGCCCTGAGATTAGAAGGAACAGCATAGTTTGCTGGTCAGAATATATTGCCCCTTCTGCCACAGCACTTGAGGCAGGATGCTGTGAACAGATACATCTTTCCAAGACAGGGACACTTAATTTTCATTCCATGCTATGCCCAAGATTAGTGTATTTTCCTCAGAATAAACATATTTGAATGTTCAAAACTATTCAGCTTACTTCCTACTGTTTTTCTATTTTTTTTCTATTCATAAATCTAACTGCTTTATAATATACTTGCTATTTACCCATCCTTCTAAAGAATTTTTAAGGTTTTTTTATTTATTCATTTAACAGAAAGGGAGAGTTCAAGCAGGGAGAGCAGCAGGCACAGTGGGAGGGAGAAGCAAGCTCTCTGCTGAGCCAGGAGCCAGATATGGGACTCGATCCCAGGACCCTGGGATCACAACCTGTGCCAAAGGCAGCTGCTTAACGAACTGAGCCACCCAGGCGTCCCACCCATCCTTCTAATAAGACACGAGCTTCCCTTAAAATGTAATTCAAAGTTTGAGATCTTGGGGCATGACATTTGGTGTGACACTTGAATTCAGGGATAGGTTTGGAAGTTATTCTTTATGTGATTAGAAGTAAATATTTATTGCACTAGGGAATAAGTTTAATTAAAAAAATTGGGTTTTGTTACGTCTTACTTGTATTACTTGAACACATATCCTTTCTTCTCTACTTGTCTATTCTTCCTGTAATCAATTAAATAGAATTAATTCTATAAAGTTAATTATATATGTAAAAGAATTATATAAAAAACTTCAGAGAACACACTCACATTACTTTCTATCTACCTTTCTACCTACTCTGCTCATGAATTTATTCTTCTTTCATCTCTTTTCTCCCCCGTCTGCTGCCACCAAACTTAGTTTTTTCAGTAACTTTCTTCTCTTTCATTACTTCTCTTTCACACTTTCATAAAAGTGTTCATGTCCGTTCTTTGTGTCCTGTCATCTTGAACCATTTCCTTGCACAATCTGCATTTCTACTCTAACCATTGTTTCCCTTGGAATGAACAAGGTTGTTATCCAGGTTGTACACACCAGGGGACACGAGTTGGCTCCAGTGTGGTAAACATACATTTTGCTCACTGAAGTCCTTGGTAGACCAGTTCTTAAAGAAATTCAACCTCGCCCTGGATTATGTGCTTAAAAGATAAAATTTATAATGGAGCAATGGTGTTTTCTAGATTATGTTGTTCTGATATTTTTATTGCAGTTTATTCTTTACTGATTTCTTTTTTTTTTTTCTTTTTTAGTTTGGCTAGTGTGCACAGACAAAATCATCCCCCTCTCTTCATAACTAACTCTTAGTTAAGTGGATTTGAAAACAAATATTTTCCTGGAAACTCTAAAAGACTGTCAACTATAAATATTGTGTCTACTTAGTAAAACCTCAAGGCTATTTCTTAACTCAGCACTTTAAACTTCACTTGGGCAATTTCCCTCAGTTCCATAAAATGAAAAACTGAACATTCCACGATTTTGTCCATAGTAGAAAATCCTTGAGTTGTAAGCAGACAATTTCTTTACAGCTCCAGAAATTTAATGACACTTTGAATCAATAAAGATACATGAGAAGGGAAGTTCTAAAAATAGCAAGCCAATAACTCTAAACCAAGATTCTTAAATCACTCCTCAAGGATGGGATTGCTTCAAAACTTGGTACCTTTGTCGAGGGCTTTTTAATAAGAGGGCAAGAGCTTGAATCAACCTCAGAGGTTCATCATTCTGTTGAAAAATAGGGAGATCATCAGTCCCACTGACATACCTTGATCTTGAACTGAAATAATGATTTTTTTTTAATTAAAAGATTTGAATTACTATTCATAGAAACAGACTTCAGCATATATAGGAGCAAAACAGGGATGGCAAGGTTCATCTGAACCGGTTACCTTCACTACCTGCATAATTGCACAGAAAGGAGGTCTAATCCTTATTGACTATTTTGTCACCTAAGTGCTGTGTCTCCTGGTTTTCTACACTAACATTTAAAAGTGTATTATTGTAAACAACAAGACAACAACATTCTATGTGTTTTCTCCTCCTTTGTTTCTATGTTACCCTTTTCACAGAATAAAACTAGCTACAGAAGACCTTTGATTTCAAACCAAAACAAACAAACAAAAAAAGGGTTACCTCCTTAATTAAAACAAAGCATAGCATTTCTATACTTCAAACACACTGGATGATTTCCAGTGTCTCTTTCATTGCATTTGCCACATTTTGTATACTGGATTCTTTAGTACTGAAAGAGAGAAACCCATTAATTTCCCCCTGAATAAATTCACCGAACTATTACACAGATTTGAATGATACCCCCACGCCCCAAGCAGTACAGTAAAATAATACAACTTTTGAAATTGGATTCTAGTCATAGCTTCATTACTAACCAGGTGTGGTCTGTGGTGTTCCACTTAAACTCTCTGTGACTTGTTTACTGATCTGTAAAATAGAGAAAATAATACCAAACTCACAAGGTTACCAGGAGGGGATTAAGTAGAGTAACACATGTCAAGTTCTGCTGTAGAACATGGTGATCAAAAAGATTAATTCCCATCGAACTCAGTGTGAGACAGACAAGCCCATGCATGTGCGCGCACACACACACACACACACACACACACACACACTTTTTCTCTGTTTCTCTCTCACACACACATAATCATAGAACAAGTAAATTCAGGACCTCACCCTTAAACTTTCTTATTCAGTTTAGTGCAGTATGCTTAAGAAACAGAAGCATACTTTGTCAAAAAGAATAAATGTAACTAGTTATAGTGCTCAAAATCAGTTGAGGAGATGTTGGAATACAATGAGTGTCTTACAGGCTACTAACTAATATTCCCTGTGGATACTTGATATTGTAACAGAAAATTCTTGGAATAGCTTCTGGGCTCATATATTTCTTCCTTCTGTGAATACCCAGTGTAGGCTGGGGTGGGTTCCCAAAGTCATAACCATAATATCTGACTTCAGGCCAAATATATTATCTGTTATAGAAATTGAAGTATGGAATCAATTTTTTTTTTTTTTTAAGTAAGCTCCATGCTGGGTGTGGAGCCCAATGGGAGACTCAAACTCACAACTCTGAGATCAAGGCCTGAGCTGACACCAAGAGTCAGATATTTAACCAACTGAGGCACCCAGGAGCCCTGAAATATGGAACTAATTTTAAGATCATGAGTCTTTGATATGTATACTTATATTTATATTTATATATTAGTATTCTAATGCAGATTTTTTCAAATTGCAGGGGGAAGATCCACTCATGTATGATTAAATCAGTTTACTGGTTAAAACCAAAATTATAAAATGAATAAAATGGAATAGAAAATAACGCTCATACATTTAAATAAGGGTGGTTTTCCTGATGATTTGACCTGTTACAAAAATGTATTTATTTATTTTTTAAGATTTTATTTATTTATTTGACAGAGAGAGATCACAAGTAGGCAGAGGCAGGCAGAGAGAGAGGGAGAAGCAGGCTCCCCGATGAGCAGAAAGCCCGATGAGGGATTCGATCCCAGGACCCTGGGATCATGACGTGAGCCGAAGGCAGAGGCTTTAACCCACTGAGCCACCCAGGCGCCCCTGTTATAAATATTTAGATAGGTAAATGATAAATACATAGATACGCACACACGTATATATGTTTACGTATGTGTGTATACTGGGCCGCAGTGTAAAATATATTCCTTCTGTGTCTGAGTCAAAAATTTTAAAACGAATTCTCTTGTAAAAGAGAATCTTAAGAAAGGTTTCCTTAGACCTCAGGAAAAGTTCCTCATTGCACCCATTCTAAGGCTTACTTGTTAAACTTCATGGTGAAGTAGAAATTGTAGTTGCCTTCCCTCTACTTTCATTGTTTTCACTTGGTCTATAAATCTCCGCTCATGCATCCCATGTGCTTTGGAAGAAACTAACCCAAATCTGTGCAATCTCATTCTACAGTTACAGTAATTGCTCTAGGGGCTGGGGATCTGACCTAGTTCATAGCCTAGAGGTGTCTGGATGAAATTTTTTTTTTCTTACTTTTCTTGGAGAGCATCCATGCATGACCTTTTCCTCTCTCTTTTGGAGATGGACAAGGAAATACATAGCCACTGGGTTTTGTCAGTCATCTCTTGAGACTATAAAAAGATGCCAGCCTTTAGCTGATGTTAATACGGAAGGACGACAACAGCTTCAATGTCTGGCAAATGACTGTTTTTTTATCCATAGAATGGTACATGCTTCAAACCTTCTTGTCAAATATATGAAATATGAAAATATAATAAATTCTATTAGCTCTAATTTCCAAGAAAAGGCAGCACTTTGTGATTGCAGGCATTATAAGATATTTTAGCCCTGAGGCTTTTCAGCTAAAAGGCATCTATTTCTTAGACCCTTTGCCCTCATATAAGAGGCATTCAAATGCCTCATCACAGGCCTTAAAACCAATCACCAATTCCTAAGATCATGGAGAAATATTAGCTTCCACAACACTTCTGACTTGGTTTCCATTTTTATTTCTGCCACCTAGGTTTACCTACCTTGGTTTTTGCCCTAAGAATGCGTTAATTACTTAAAAGCGATGCACTACACTCAAAAATATTCATACTCCTAGAATAGCTTTTCCATACAAAGGAGCCAGGACACCAGCAATAGGAGAAGGATTGGCACTGGACGAGGTGTCCTGAGATCTAAGGCACAGGTTTATTCATCTTTACTGCTGCTGGATCCACAGCTTTGCAGTCTTGAACCATCACCAGTATGTGTGGGTATCCTTCAGTATAGGGAAGTCCAAAGGCTGCACATATGGTGGGATGTCTTTTGTTAGCTTATTATATAAGCACACTCCAGTTATATGAGCAGCCTAATCTGCCAAAAACCCTTGGTCTTCACCAAAACCGGGCTCAAAGAAAAAAGTCTAGTCACTGCTATTGATTAATGCTAACTGAGTGGTGTGGGCTGCTCCCAAAACAACTCACCAACCATGGTTATAAACATTATTTATTTTTATTTAATAGATGCCTTAGCTTTTGTCCAAAAGTACTGTAATGCTCCAAGAACTCTTGGACATGAATGTGTGGTCAGTCCGGAGTGGCTAAGAACAACCCCTGTTAGGTAGCCTTGGATATGGATGTATACCTAAAACTTATTTTTAAATTATTTTTTTTCTAACATTTTCATCTGAAATTAGAAAAATAACTTGGGAAAAACAACCCCTTAATATCATTCACATATCACCAATTCTATTGCCTGGATGTCTTTTAGTTTCTCTTTTATAACTGAAGAAATGAAAGCTGAGAAAAGTTTAGTTATTTGTTCAAGATCTTACTGTGATAATGAGACCTCATTATTGAATTATTTAACATTGTGATTGAACACTGCCGTGTGAGATAACACGGCTGGATCTGTAGTAACAAGGTGTACTCATTTAGTCTGTGGGTTTGTAATGTGGATAGTTCGGATGAGAAAACTGTGTTTTTTTCTGTACTTCTTGGATTCAAGAGAAATATGGTGTCATAATCACCTAACCTATCCTACTGGTACCATGGAGGTCTTTGATTCAATAGTATCTTTAACAAGAGATTACGGGATACCTAAAATCATGCCTTGTGAATATAACAACTCAAAAATATGTATTGAACTTAATTTTCATTGGCTAAAACAATAAATGGAAACAGAAGAGTCCATCTCAATCATGTTTCTTTGAAAGAACACTTTAAGAAAAGCTGCAAAAGAAAACCTAGAGGATTTATATTTTTATTTTTCCTAGATAGTCAAGATTTGGTTCTGTGTTAGAAAAAAATGCATTGTCTTGAGTTGCCACAATGTGGCAGATGTAATGTATGCAAATGCATAAGCAAATGTACAATATTTACTACTAATTGTGAGGCTGCCCCAAATGGCTAATTTCCTCAATGCTAGTGGAGATAGTTATGTATAGTTAAATCAATGGTAGCTGTAGTAAAATCACAAATACAACAAATAAAATAAAATTTGAAAGTACAGAATCCAATAGTTACTGAAATATTCTTATCAAAGACTATACCCTACAAAAATGTAATACATCTGAAGGGAACCATGATAAATACAGTGTATTGAGAATGATGAGAATGTGATGGTCAGTTATATTCAATTCTGAAGAATTCAGGAGATTTTAAAAAGAGATATAATAAAAATATATAGACATTAGGTATTGACTGAATCTACCACTAAATATTGCTGAGTATACTGTTTTATATTTTCTATTTTATCACATGGAAATGCTAACTGTATCATCTTTGGTGTTTAAAATTCTTATAGTAACAAGATAAGCTTTTAAATCTGATGTGTTCACCCATAAAACCATCTTTCTCACTATTCAGTACTATTTAAATGTTTAACAATGTCCTAGGAAAGAATAACCGGGAATGCAAAGTAGGGCATCCACTTTGAGAATGAACTATAAACTTCTATTTTGTCATTTATTTTACTTTCAGTCTTTAACAAAGATTGAGAGCAAGGTAGTTAAAGCAAATTACTGAAGTAGGTAAAATGTATCTTATACAGTTCATCCACTATTCTTATTACCTTCAACACTTTCATCCCACCCTCAGGATTTACTACCTTTAATACTTCATAAAGCTTTCCTAATATTAATTCCACACCCTCTATTGTATCCTTTGTGCATTTTTTCTACAGTTTAAATCCTCAGAATCTGGATGGGTAAGAGCTCACTAATTTGACAAGTTATTCCTTATAAGTTGTTAAATGGGTGCTGTTTTTTTCTTATTGCATTATTAAACCTTTACACTAGAAACATATCTATTTAAAGATAAGACTTTTGGAGAAAATGCCTTTCTCTAAACTGTACCTAAAGTTTCAGAGACGGGGGTGCCTGGGTGGCTCAGTTGTTTAAGCATTCAACTCAAGGTCATGGGATCAAGCTCCACATTGGGCTCTGCACTCAGCATGGAGTCGGCTTTAGATTCTCTCTTTTCACCCTCTCCCTTTGCCCCTCCCCCTGCTCTTTCTCTCTCTTTGAAAGGAGGAGGGGGTGGAGGAGGAGTAATAGTAGTTTTAGAGACTACTGCAGGCTTGTGAAAGAAAATAATTTTGAGAACCAGTTTTCTTGGTGTTTTTTCATCATCACAGACAAGGTATTCTAAGAATAACCCAGCATTATATCCTATGAGGAGAAACCTTATTCTTCTAGTTTTCAGGTCAAAAACCTTTGAATCAACCTTTATAGCTGTTTCTGTTTATTGAATGTGTCCCCACATTCAGCTGCTCACCAAATCCAGTCACAGCTAATGCCAAATTATATCAATCAATCTACGTCAATGCCTCTACTCTGGGCCAAGTCTCCAGCATCTTTTGTTTGAGTCACTGTGATTGTGTCCTAAATGATCCTTCTGATTTTTCACCTTTGCATCTCTTCAGTCTATTTTTAACATATCAGAGTGATCCCTTCTAGAGTAGGTGAGATCATGTCCCTCCTCTGCTTCACATCTTCTCACAGGAAAAAGCCAGACTCCTTCCAGGATCCTAGAGCATCAGTGTTGTTGTTTCTCTCCTTCTCTCAATGCCTCCTACTGTCCCTCTTGCTCACTCTGTTCAGTAACAGTAGTCTGTCTCCTTGTTTCTCACACACTTCAGGCACACACCTGCTTTGAGTCCTTTGACTCTGTTCTTCCCTTTATCCCAATGGGTTCTTTTCCAGACATGCATGGTTGATGGCTCCATCCTCTCCAGGTCTGGTTCATATGCCCCCTGCTCAGTAAAGCCATCCCTGGGGCACACTATGTGGCTCCCCTTGTCTTTCTTTTATCTTTGTGTGTAGCTACTTTTCAGTAAAAATATGACAATAATTGACAGAAATTTTTTCTCCAATTGTGAAATGAATGTAGTTAGTAGTGGGAATTGAAAGAATGGCCAACTTCCATAGCAGGTAATGCTATGGTATTTTAGTTGCATATATTAGATAATAGTATGTTTTGCCTTTTGCAAGTGTTCTGAAATTTAAACACATATCAGATAAGGATTATTTGTGAACTTCCTAATAAGAGTCAAGGCACTGTAAGTAAGCTGAATAAAACTATGGAAGTCAGGAATAAGGTTTATTTCATTGCAGACAAATAACAAGGAAAAGCAGTTTCTGTTTAGAATTTGTGTATATGCATGCGTGTGCGTGTGTGTGTGTGTGTGTGTGTGTGTGTGTGTGTGTTTGCCTGTGATTATAGCACTTTGACTGGAACTATTATTCAATAGAAAAGTCCTTCAAATGTAATTGCAAAGTCAGAGACCTATAGGGAAATGGGGATCAAAAGCTCTCATCACTCCAGATGCTACAAAGCCTTCCCTTCCAGATGCTACTGATTTTACTCCCCAGGTATTTTTAAATTAGGAATCTGTCTTAGCTGGTGCAGGAAGACAAGAGGTCAAGCTAAATCAGATGATACACCTAAACCTATTGAAAAAGGAAAGTGTCCTAGGAGTCTTGTTGCTATTGTAAAGGATTATTTCGTGAATCCGATTGCTGAGTTTCTAAATATCTCAGCAGTTTGACAAAACTTGGTATCTTGACTGGATCAGGACAGAGTCTGAAAATACTGAAACCTTTATCAGAGAGTCTGAAATCACAGCAGCTGCTCAGAAATACTGATTACTGCTTCCTGTGGAAAAAAACAGAGGTGTCACTGCCCTGACTAGAATGCCACCATCACATTCTCAGCAGAAACCAAGGCAACACACTTGGTTAGGTTCTCATTCCTAAATTATATTAATAATTACTTATGAAGATAATTTTAGAAGACAGATCTATTTTTGTATGAGTAGTCTAAAGACAATAGAGAGCATGATATTTTAAAAATATATGTCACGGATAAGGATATCTTAATGAATCTTTCTTTCACTTGTTTGCTCAGGTTATTCAGTTTATAAAGACAAACTGATACCTATGGAACAAATGCATTAAATTATATTGTCTTTCCCTAAATCAGAAGGGGATAATTATTGGGGTGCCTGAGTGGCTCAGTCTATTAAGCGTCTGCCTTGGACTTAGGTCATTATCTCAAAAGGTTCTGGGATCAAGCTGCAACCAGGCTCCCTGCTCAGTGGGGAGTCTGCTTCTCCCTCTCCCTCTGCCCCCACCCCCCGTACACTCTCTTGCAAATAAACAAACAAAATTTTTAAAAATAAATAAATAAATAAAGATAGACCAATTTTAAAGGGGGGAGCATTATTGAGAAACATCAAAAGTTGTTCTTAGACATTTGTATCCAAAAATTGTGAGCAGAACTCAGAAGGTATGCATTATTAACCCTTTAATCTAAATAGTCGCAAGTATTTGATGTCCTTACAGCAACTCAGTAGTGCCAAAATCAAACTCAGACTTATCTGTATGAGAAACAAATTCTCATAACAGAAAGGAGAAGAGAGAAGGAGCGAAGGATAAAAGAGAGGAAAAGACTGAGAGGTTGAAGAGAAGAATACTATTCACAAAAGAATAATATCATTCCTAGCACAACTTCAAGGATATATGGCCACAAACTAGCTGACTGACATCAGATGAGTTAAATAACCTCTTTGTGTCTCCCTGTTCTCACTTTAATATGATGAGAACTGAAATCAATCAGTCAAATGATGGGGAAATGGATATCAATCCTCACACCTGGATGTTCTGAGGACTAAATGAGACAATAGTAAATATAATGATGATATTAAAGGTCTGGTATAGTTGTTGCTATGGGAGTGAAGTGGGGATTATAACAACAAATGGACTTATTGAAAGGGCTAAATAATACATTTGATATATTGAAGAGATTCCAGATAATCAGTTAACAAAAGCCTCTAAATTCCATTTTTTATTGCTTTGCAAATTAGATTATTTGTTAGTAAATTATGTGAAATCCCAAATTTTATTAATCTACCTACCACACTGAAAAGTTGACAGTAGCATTGTGAATATGACACAAAGAATGTTACAGTTCTAAGGTTCTTATAATTTGGAAATTTTCTAGAATATGTCAATTTTTTAAGATTATCCTAATGCACGGAGTCATTCTAGTGTTGTAAATGTACAGATTTAGAAATTTTAGAAAGATATGGGCTTTTTTATGATTTTTTTTAGGCTTGAAAGCACAAAATGCTTTGAAATAGGAATAAAAACCTTTACATATTTTAATGTATTTTTCTAGTATATTTTAAAATGGAGAAAAATATAAAATATAATACAAATACTTAAAATATTAAGTACAAACAACAATATATGCAAAAATAGAGATTACATTGTCTATATTTTACCCCATTAACCAAAAGATACATTATAGAAACTTTATGTGAACAAAGCACTTTTTTGTCCCCTAATACACATTTTCCCAACCATTTTTATGTTTCCAGTATGAACAAGATTTTGACATCTGAAGGATGTCTATACTGTACTTTGATCTTTATGACCCTAGGGCCCTTACCACCTGTCAGAAATTTTCATAATATTAATAATTCATTCCTTATGCTGATTCTCCATTTATTCTAAAAGCTACTAACTTTGCTACATTCAATACAGTGGTTTATGAGTTGATCCTCTGATTGAAATTCCCAAATTGTTCATTAGAAGAATATACACAGAAAAAGGGAAAATGTGTTACATGATCCACAGGAAAAAATTTAATAATCTTCCATACCAAGAAATTTCAAGCAAAGTTTTAATCCTAAACGCATATTTTAAAATGCTTAGGTAATAGTGAAGTGCGTATTAAAATTTAAATTTCAATAGACTTTAGAATTAATATAATAAGTAATGTAATTAATTTCTAACCTCTAATTAAAATTTGTAAAGATCATTTTCCTGACCCATAGAACATAGAAAAAAGTTCACATCATTGCTAACTAGTAAATTCAATTTCCACAGTAGTTTTTTTCCTCCATCTTGCTCAACATTATTTAGTTCCTTTCTTATTTTTTGTCTTTTTTTATAACATTAAAAAAAAATTACCATCTGGTGCGGGCGATGAAAAAGATGTAGAATACAAATTTGTTGATTAGCCTTGAAGCATTTGAATAATACAGAGTTTATACAATTTTGCATTCATACTGATAAAGAAAATTTTCAACTTTTAATGTTTGTGGGCCCTGCTCCCAGGCTCCCAGGGAAGTTATACTTTTAACAAGGTCAGAATGACTTCACCCAACTTCAGAGCATGGGCTCTATTTCTGTCAGTGAGCATGCATTGTACATCTGCTTCGTTAGCAAATAACCTAAAAGAAACATTTCAAACTAAAGATAAGAGTGAAAATGCCCCTAAGTTTTTTTTTTTTTCCCATACCTTTGAAGCCTGCAACCTTGCATATACTAAAAGTATAAGATACAGTTTGTGATTTTCTGAAATGTCTGTCATGATGATTTGTAACTCTTGATGTAACGAAAAATATATATAAGTCTGTATTAAACATCCTTCGTTTGGCACATTTTCTTCTGTATGAAGAATGTATCCTGGGCAGCTCTCCTCACCTGGGCACAAATAAAACTCTCTTTTCTTTTCTTTTCTTTTCTCTTCTTTTCTTTTCTCTTCTTTTCTTTTCTCCTTTTTTATAAATTATAAAAGGTTTGTTCATTTTGGGTCAACAATACTTATTGGAGAACAGTTCTGAACAGCTAAATTGTCACTATTTTTTCTTAAGTAGACACCGTGTAGTCCACAGTAAACTAGAAAATATTTCATAGATAAAAATTCTAAAATGTAATAGAAAAAGATGGCAAGTGTCAGTGTCAATAAGAGCTTTCAGGGAACTTAGAATAAGTAGGAACAGGCTTTTTTTCCCTCTAAACAGTGATATGCTGCTCTATTACAAAGAAGCAAAGGTTAATTTGACAACTGTCTTTAATATATTCTTCATACATATCACTTGGCTTTTATGCCATAGACAACTCTCTATAATATGGATATGAAACAATCATGCCTCAATTGCAAATTAATACAGGTTCACCTGATTATATTTTTAAAAAAATTTAACTCAAGTGCATGGTTTTATAATGACACAAATAAAAATGATTTTCAATTAATATGTAGTAATGAAAAATTATTTATTTCAAAGTTGTAGATATTTCAGTAGCAACGTTAAATGATCCTCTTATCACTTAATTAAATCAGGGCGTTTTGCAGTAGGTTCATGATTATAATAATATTAAGTCATTTGGATTCCACTTTTGATCGACTATTTCTAAAAAGGGAGTATTCTTTAAGTATTGTCTTAACTTTAATGCAGTTATGTTTCCTAAGAAAACCCTGGAGAATGCTTTTCTTGTCATAACTATAACTTATATCTCTGATTTTTGAAAACATCATAGTTTTATCCTAATTGTAAAAAAAGATAAAGGCATTTATCTTTTGAATGTCAAGGATTATTAATAGTCAATTTTAGAACTAAATGACAAATTAATGCCTTCATAAATCAACATGAAATCTGCAGGAAAAAATTTTTCTTACATATATTTTTTATGCAGCTTTTGGCTCTGTGTTTTGAAGTTGTGAAGCTTTCAAGAGATGTTCTCTTTGAATGACTTATATGGTATTGTATATGATTTTAGTTACCCACCAGGCCAACAATTTCACTTAAAAAATTATATTCCCCAAGTAAGTATTTACCTCCAACAAAATTAAGGCTATAACTATAATTCCTAAAGCATAGCATGGTTAATGTTAGCTAATTCATTGTTCAAGTTCCCTTCCTCTTTCTGGCCAGGAAAGAACAGAATTTGCATTCTCCATTAAAATAAGGCCATAGCTTGTTTCTGTCAATGAACACAAGCAAAAGTAATAGCTCTTACTTCTGGGTAGAATTTGATCCCTCATTCTTGATTCTCCAGATCCGGCCCATGTAAGCATGTAAGGAGATGTTTATTTGGAAGTGTCCCAAAGACCAAAGCAGCACAAAATGCTAAGATAACCCTTAGAAATTTAAGAATGTTTGGGACTGAGAAATATACTCTATTCATTTGTTATTGTTTGTTACAACATAGTTGGCCTATCCTGACCCACACACATGACATCAGAATAAATTCACAATTAATACATTTACCTCACCTAATGTATTGCAATTAAATCAATAGTCAAATTCCACTTAACAATCCATAATGAAATTTGCATATATCCTTAACTTCCATTTTGTTTTCTGGTTAATTTTTTCCCCCTGAACTAATCTTTTTCACAGATATATGGTATTATGTTTAGAGGAGAAATTAAAATAGTATATCTTTTAAAAAATTATCTGCCCTTTGCAGAGAAATAAAATCAGCACTCTCTAAAATTTAACCTTTTCATACTTTATAATCCATGGTGAAACATAAATAACATGGAATTCCTAAAATAAAACCGTGAGGGGAAGAATTAAGATCTGTCTCATTAAACAAGGATATAATGGTTTCAAATATAACAGTTACTACATACCAGTAGCTACAATTATACTATATATATATATAGATAGATAGATACTTCTTATAAGCTATACCTTATGTGTATTTATATATGTATATCTCTGTAATAAATAATTTTGTTAAAGTGGTACCTTGCAGGGCGCCTGGGTGGCTCAGTGGGTTAAAGCCTCTGCCTTCGGCTCAGGTCATGATCCCAGAGTCCTGGGATCGAGCCCCATATCAAGCTCTCTGCTCAGCAGGGAGCCTGCTTCCTCCTCTCTCTCTGCCTGCCTCTCTGACTACTTGTGATCTCCGTCTGTCAAATAAATAAATAAAATCTTTAAAAAAAAAAAAAAGTGGTACCTTGCAAATAATAAATTGGACATACTTATGTTTTTAACAAATTTTCCTTAGAATTATATAGTTTAGCACATATATATTAAGTCAATAGTTTCATTTTTTATAGGCTTATTTTTTATATTTTATATAACCAGAAATATTATACCAAGATAGAGATTAACTTGCCTTATTTAAAATATAAATGATTTTTTTTATTTTCAAGTTTTTCTATAAGTTACAGCATTTATAACATTCAAAACAGAAATCATAATTATGATTATAGGTAAAAGAAATATTTTTAAGTCATTTTTAACAAAATGATGCTTTACCTTTTATGAAAGTATGATTTTTCTTCTTTAAACTTTTTAAAGAAATTGAATACATGAAGCAAATAACAAAAGTCATTCTATTAAATTCTGTTTACTTACTTCTGATCAGTTCAGTAATTCTGGACAAATTAGTTCACATGATCATTTTAATAGCTCCAAAACTGAACCAATCAGAAAGACCTTATTATTTATTTTACTGATCTTAAGTTATAATACCTTTGTATTTAAAATAAAAATATCTAGTGGCACCTGGGTGGTTCAGTCTATTAAATATTTGTCTTCGGCTCAGTTCATAATCTCAAAAGCTCCTGGGACAGAGCCCAGTGTCAGGCTCTGCACTCAGCTGGGAGTCTGTTTCTCCTTCTCCTTCTGCCCCTCCTCCTGCTCATGCTCTTTCACCACTCTCTCTCAAATAAATAAATAAAATCTTAAAAAAATATATCCACAGTGTAATTCATAATACCTGGCACACTTTCCCTAAACAGACACACACAGGTATACATGCATAGAAACAAAGACACAGAGATGAGATGAGTTATTCTAGATTACTAAATTTTTTGATTAATGCAAAATTATTCATGACATATATAGCAACTAATTTCAAATGAAAAACACATAGAAGATGACAATTTTAAAATTATATATATAGGTATCTATATATATAATTTTTTTTTAAGTAGGTTCCATACTGGGTGTGGATGCAAGGCTTGAACTCAAGACCCTGAAATCAAGACTTGAACTGAGATCAAGAGTTGGACACTTAACTGACTGAGCAGGCACCCCTAAAATAATAATATTCATGTGTTAATAATCTGTGATTACATTGTCACTAGTTCCCTAAAGTGATAAAAATATGCTAGATATTGAAATTTCAAGAGATCTCAGACACAATTCTACAAGTTAAATGTTGAGCATCAAATTATTTGAATGGCTCTATAGAATAAAAAGTGATTGGTGTGATGTCCAACAGAATTGGGCTTGAATAATAGTATCCCTGCCTCAGTTTAACCAAATCTTCCTTGTCATCTACAGAAAGGAGGGAAAGGAACTAATTTAACAAGATTTTTTTTTTAAGATTTTATTTATTTATTTGACAGACAGAGATCACAAGTGGGCAGAGAGGCAGGCAGAGAGAGAGAGAAGAGGAAGCAGGCTCCCTGCGGATCAGACAGCCCAATGTGGGGCTTGATCCCAGGACCCTGGGATCATGACCTGAGCCGAAGTCAGAGGCTTTAACCCACTGAGCCACCCAGGCGCCCCAACAAGATATTTTAAATAACTGAGTTGCAGTTAGTAAATTACCTAAGACTCAGGAACTCTTCAATATTCTAAAATCACTTATTAAAATAATCAAACATTTACAGTCTTCTTGCTATGTTCCAAGCACTGTGCTAGTCAAGGCACATAAAAATAGTGTTTAAAAAGAGAAATGGAGAAATAAGGAAACTGTTACTTTTTATTTAAAAACACTTTATGCATTTGGGGTGCCTGTGTGGCTCAGTCGGTTAAGCATCTGATTCTTTTTTTTTTTTTTAAGATTTTATTTATTTGACAAACAGAGATCACAAGTAGGCAGAGAGGCAGGCGGGGTGGGGGGAAGCAGGCTCCCCGCTGAGCAGAGAGCCTGATGTGGGGCTCAA
Source organism: Enhydra lutris kenyoni (assembly GCF_002288905.1). NCBI lineage: Eukaryota > Metazoa > Chordata > Mammalia > Carnivora > Mustelidae > Enhydra > Enhydra lutris. The sequence goes on from NW_019154099.1 coordinate 20,721,790, forward strand.
TCCCAGGACTCTGGAATCATGACCTGAGTCAAAGGCAGAGGCTTTATCCACTGAACCACCCAGGTGCCCCTAAGCATCTGATTCTTGGGTTCAACTCAGATCATGATTTCAGGGTCATGAGATGGAGCCCTGCATCAGGCTCTTCACTGAGCATGGAGTCTGCTTGAGATTCTCTCTCCCTCCCCCTGCTCACATGCTTTCTCTATCTCTCATTCTCACTCTAAAATAAATAAATGAAATATTTAAAAAATAGATTTTATGCATACACACATTCCAATCACTAGGTTAGCTAATGAGAACACTAGTGTTTGCAGATGATAGCGAGTTAACTAAATAGCTAGCTAGATAGATAGTAGATAGATAGATAAATTTGGCTTTGGATAATGGCACTTATTGTCTGTCTGCTAATGTATCAATCATTGCTAATAACATACTATACAAAATACACAGTGGCTTTAAATAGCCTGCATTTATTTTGCTCCCAAATCTTTACGTCAGGAGGGAGATGGCTGTTTCAAGACAGTTTTGTTCCATTTTTAAAAGTCCACTAGAGGGTCAGCTGTGGATTAGTTTTACTAATCTTGGCTGGGCTTTTTTATATATCTGGGAACATGACAGGGATGAAACAGTTGACTCATCTCTGCACCACATGGTTTTTTTATGCTCCAGCAGACTAGTAGGGTTTATTTATAAGCAGTCTTCAGGGAGTCCAAAACAAAGAGCAGAAATCCACAAGGTAACTTAAGGGGTAGGTTCAGAATTAACACACTCACTTTTGCACACTTGGCTGACCAAAGCATTTTATAAGGCCAGACCTTGGGATAGTGGAAGAGACTCAATTTGTTGGGAGAATTTGCAAAGTCACTTTGCAAGGCAAAGCAAATAATTGCAGCCATTATTTTTCAAAATATTAAACAAACAGTTGAAACTGACATTAATGAATCACGGAGATAAATGTACACTTTGAATTAACATAATAATGGTTTTCCATTTTATCATTTGAAATCTAAGGCCTTATCATGGGCATGGAAATTAAACGGGTTAAATTTTACAAATGCTGTGCATTTTGTTTAATTAATTTCCCAGTATAGTAAATATGACAAGTGTCTGAGAGAACTATAAAAAATTGATAGGTACATCCTCAGGCCTGCTTTCTATTTTCCACAACATTATGCACCAAACCTAAGTACTCATTCTTCCCCTATGAACCCAGTCAGTTCTCTCATTATTGCCTGACTTACGTTCTTCTTCATCTCCATTACGCATAGCCAAATCTTCCCTAGCCATCATATTTTATTTCAAATTCTGTGTTTTTTCCACAACAAAATCTCATGTCCATAATCTCAACCTGACTTCTCTTTAATTTTGATAGAATATTAATTTATATAACATATGATCTGAAATCACTTTAATTTCAAATGTAATTCTTTATGTGTGAATCTTCTCTTTGCTACAGAACAGGGAGGTTCTTAAAAGAAAATAATACACTCACCAACTATGTATCACTAAAATAACAGGAAAATAATGTGTTAAAAAAAAAAAACTTAAAGACCTACAAAGATAAGAACATTAGTAAAAGAAGCAGAAGTTCAATATTTCAAAATAATTTTCAAAGCTGAACAGTGTAGGCAAGAAAATAAATAATTTAGGAGAATGGGATAAGCAGAGTGGAAAATGCCTACAGAGCTACAGAGGGAGATTTCAATAGAAATAAACCAGAATCACACCCTCTTTACCAAATGCAGATGGAACTCCAGGGAGATTAGGAAATGGAGACATGAGGTAATTGGGACTTCAAGGCTGACACAAACCTCATTATTATCTCAATTTAACAAATGATGGCAATGACTTTTAAGAGGTTAAGTAATTGCTTAAGATTTCACACAGCTATTAATTCATGAGAATTGTATTAGATCCTCAAACTCGACATCTTGAGTTACATTTAAGAAAACGTTTCATTTGAAATGCACATTCCATTAGTAGCCAAATCCTGTTAATTTTATTTAAATAGCCTATTTGCAATAAATTCTCTACAGTCTTCATTTCTGGTTCTAATTTTTTTTATGTGTTCAAATATAATATATGTACAATAACAAGAACAAGGTGAAGGGGATTTAGAAAGAGGATACAATCTGTATGATCTGGACAAGTTAATTAATCATTTTGATAATCAGTTCATTCATCTGTAAGACGGAAAAAATGAATCTGTTATGGACTGAATGTTTGGGTCTTCCCCACAAGTTCATACGTTGAATCCCTGACTGCCATTATGATGGTATTTGGAGATGGGGTCACTGAACGGTAATTAGAGTTAGATGAAGTCATGGGGGTAGACCCCTCATGATGGGATTAGTGCCCTTGTAAAAAGTGACTCCAAAAACCTTCTGTTCCTCCATGCCCAAACAGAAGTCACCAAGAGTGAAGGCAGCTACCCTCTGCAAGACAGGAAGAAAGTTCTCACCAGAACCAGCTCATGCTAGCATCCTGATCTTGTATTCCTAGCCTTCAGAACTCTGAGAAAACAAATTTCTCTACTTTAAACCACCCAGTCTGTGGTGTTTATTTAAGGCAGCCTGATCTGACTCATACAGTAACCTAATATATACATCTGTCCTTGCAACATGAACAACCTCCTCTCCCTTTCTTTAATTTTAAAGAGAAAGGGAGGGGTGTCTGGCTGGTTCAGTAGGTTAAGCCTTTGGCTCTGGTCATGGTCTCAGGGTCCTGGGATGGAGTCCCACATCGGGCTCCCTGCTCAGTGGGGAGCAATCCCTCTCATTCTCCCTCTTCTCTCTCTCTTTCTTTCAAATACATAGGTAAAAATCTTTAAAAAATATTTAAAGAGAAAGGAAAAGAGTTTTATTCTACCCCAAGTTAGGATAGTTGCCAGGGACACACCATCTTCACCAAGAAAAGAGTGCTCCGGGAAAGGAACATTTGGTGTAAGGTTATATATGCTTTTTACATAAAGCTTTACAAATCATCACGATGAAGGACATTCCAGAAGGTTACAGACTATCTTATGATTTTAGTATGTACAAGGCCATATGACTTTAATCTTATGGAACTGGGGAGGTTGTTTTATTTCTCTTTATGCTTGGATTTTTCTTTTCTTTCTTTTTTTTTTTTTTAAGCAAGGCAGACACACAATATATGCTCAGGGCAGAAATAGTTCTGGCAAGTCATTTTGACCTTGGTAAATGCTAAAGTGTAGCTTCCCTGGGACCCAAGAAGCAGGGGCCACAAGTGTTAAAAGTTGAAAATTTTATCACATTGGTTATAAGGATTAATTGAGATAGTATCTTCTCAAAAGCATTGTAACAAATGTATACTAATTGATTTTATTTCTTCTATCACAGGTTTCTTCATATTCAATATTCTAAGATAGCTCCCCCACAATATCTATTATCTGTCCAGAAGTTTTCAGTGGCAACGTATTGCCTAAAGAAGGGTCCAATTTTTAATGGCTGTTAAGGCACACTCAATGAGTTAGCAGGATTCATACTGAAGTCTGTAGGGCTATTTTTTTTTTTTTAATGGGACTATTTTTAGTGTAAGGTAGGCAATTATAGAATCAATGGTACACATAAAAGAGTTCTAAATCTCTAAGTGTATCAGGCCAACCTAAAACCTCAAATCCATTGCTAGTGAAGGGGCAGAGAGAAGACCATCCTGGATTAATAAAAGTTGAAGTATTTGTGGTAACATAACCAATCCTAAACTATCTTGTTTTTATACTTAGCCTAAGTTTTATGTTAAGGAAGTTGTTTGAAATACATATAAAATAAGCTTCATCTATATTAAAAATAAACATTAAAGTTCTTAGAAATTAATATTGGAATACCTAAATATATTATGAAATATTAAAAAATATATATATTTATTGTAATTGAAATGATATTTTAATAAATAAAAATGAAATTTTATGGAGGGAAAGCAAATAATAGGTTCTTGATTCTTTTAGTATTACATTTTTTAAATTTCTTTATGTATATACTCTTACAAGCAAAAATCTATTTATCCTATTTGATTCCAAGTTTCATATAAATTTATTTTTCCCCTCTTTTCATCTGAGGAGAACTTACAAAATTCTTCTGTGGGTGCTTTATTTTTGAAGATGTGAGAAGATACTCTGGTGAGGAAATTTTTAGCCAGTGGAGCATAATCATCAAGGCTGCAGATTCCAGTGTAAAGTAACTATACAAATACTAGCCATGTGACTGTGGGAAATTCACTAATGGTATTACCTCCATTTTCTCCTATATAAAATGGAGGTGAAATTAGTATTTATTATTTATAATTCAATGAGAGTATATAGGTGTATATACAGAGTATATAGGTATATAGAGAGAGTATATAGAGAGAGGTATATATATAGAGAGAGTATATAGGTATATATATATACCTATATAGAGTATACAGGTAAAACACTTTGTATTGTACCTACAATAATGGAAAGAAGAAGTTATTGTAAGAAGCTAATTAATGTTTCTCTAGTTAAAAAAAAAAAAAATTGAATGACTCCATAGCAATGTCCGTTCTCACTTTAGTTAAATGTAAAAGAATATCAGTCACTAAAAAGCTGGAAATCTTAAGAATTTTCAAAAATATCTAAAGTAGAAGACAAAGTAAAGAGGTAGAAGTAGTTCCATTTGTTCAAAGACATGGTTTTAGTTCTCCGTCACTGTGAAATAAACCACACTAAAGCTTAGTGGCTTACAAAATTTTCTCATGATTTTTTGGTACAGACTGGGTTCAGCTAAAGAGCTTTAATCCTAGGATTGTGATGGTCACTTGTGTGGCCGCTTTCATCTGGTGGGTGGACTTAGCTCGGCGAAGACTTAGGGCTGAATGAGCCTCTCTCTCTCCATTCGTCCCTTCCACATTGCTCTCCACATGGCCTCTTCCATTGGGTAGCTGGACAATTATATAGGGGCTCATGCATTCCAAGAACACAAAAGCAGCAGCGCCTGAGGCTTGGGTGTGACACTTGAACAGTATCACTCCAGTAATGTTATATTGATTCAAGCAAACCACAGACTAAGGCCAGGGTTCATATTAGAAGAATCTACAAAGGTGTTTGAATATCAGGATGTGTAGCTCATTGGGAGCCATTAAAATAATAATTTGCCACAGACATACTGGAAATAGCAGTAAATCTATAAAGCCAACCAATGAATCATAGATATCACCTCAGGCATTACTTGGAGAATCTTCTTATTCTCAGATTTTTTTCTTTTTTACTTTATTACATAAATCAGGTAAGTCATTTTAGTTACCTTAAAAATCTCTAAATAATACAATTTTTATTAAAATAATTTTAAAAATCTTCTACAAAGTATACTTGAGTACTGATTAAGTCGAAAAAGTTAATATATAAACATTAAAGTATGTGTCATATATACTTTGTAAAGAGTACACAAAACTATTTTCTGCCTTATAAAGTATATAAAATGAATTATAGTATATTTAATAAAAGTAAAATAAGACTAATGAGCAAAACACATGCATATTTTTCCAAAGTGTCATAAAGTGAATTATCAATTACTAATTTAACGAATTAAAGAAGTCAGTTCTAGAGATTATATGGTATAGCAGTTTTGATATTATTAAAGACTGTCTTTCTGCAACCTCCAGAAAATAGATAATACCATCAAATATGTTTTATTGCACTGCTGAAATTGCCAGAAAGCAGAAAGAAGAGGAAGGAGGAAGAGAAGAAAATGTAAGAGATGGCAGAGAAGGAAAAGGATAAAGAATGAGCTGAAAACTGAAAGTTTACCAGAAATTATTAATTGAATAATTAATTGGTTGAGTAAATATTTATCAGTCATCTATTATTTTCCTATATACTGCTCCTATGCAGAGGATCTATCAGTGGGGAAAGAAAAGATAAGACTCCTGCTCCTATATACTTTACATTTTAGTGAGGACAAACAAGCATTAAATACACAAATAGGGAAAATATATAATACGCCAACAGAGGTTCATCTTGACTGACACATTAGTGCAGCGATCTACAATTTTCACATACCAATGCAAAACTTGTTGGCCTGACTTTTTGAAAGGCAAAGAGTGCACTTTAAACCTATTTGACAAAATGCAAGGACAAGATCTATAAATACTGACAGAAAAAAAAAAAAAGGTGGACTTTTTCAGTGTCTGTTAGTCAAATTACACAGAGAAATGATTCATATTAATAATACAAATAGTCTCTAAAAATAATGAACACAAGATGTGATAAACAGTCCTGCCACATGACACATATATTTATAATACTCTACATTTCAAAAGAAGCATTTATTACCATTTTTCAAATGAAGTTTAAGCAGAAAAGAGTTAGCACAGCAGGTCAGAGATATCCTCAGAACGACCTGCTTGTAAGGCTGTTAACTGGCATCTGGGAACTTGGATTTGGGGACGGGTCTCACCATTCTCAGAACTCACGAGTGGCTCATGGTACCTAAACTGTTTGTGCAAATCATATAGTTTATATTAAATACTTACTCATCTTCTGAGAGTCTGGAATTTTGGTAGGTGCAAAGTAGGGCATGTAGGCATTAAGTAATAAGCTTTTCTTGGTAAACAGTATGCCACATGTTACAACTCATTGTTAGAGGAAGTAAGCAAGTCTGGTGTGACTCCACAGGAAAAGGACTCTGGGAAGCTTATGCCTGGTTTCCTTGGGAATTTACCTTATTTACATTTTCCCTTTGTGTTTGCTTTTTATCCTTTTGCTGCAATTAGTCATAACTATGAATGTGAGTGCCTGCTGAGTCCTTGAGTTCTAGAAAATTCCCAAACCGGAGGTTGATCCTGGGGACCACGGACATAAAGACCCTGAGAGCTGAAGTTATTTATCCTCCTCATAGGGTCTGATTTCAAAGATTTCAGTAATATGAAAACTCCTAGTCAACTGAGAAAACGGGAAATAATATTGAACAGAGAAGTAGTAATATTACTCTGAAGGAGACAAACTAAGATTCTTACTAGAAGCAAGGTCATGCCTGTCATATACGTGTTTATCTTTAACAAACTTCAAGAGTTCCATCAGTGAGATGGATGACCATTTCAACAAATTATTACTTAAAAGTCACAAGTCACAGTCCATCTTTCTTTGCTTTCTCCAGAGCATTTAAAGAATATTTAAGAGGAATTCAGCAGATCCTTTTACTGGTTAACATAAATTTTTTATCTTCAGAGAAAGCAGAGACCTTTTTTTCTTGGTCTTGTCTTTTTAAATTTCTAAAGGAATTCTCCCTGAACAGGACTAGGGAAGAGGATATGATGTAAATATTAGTCTCACATTCAGTGAAACACTTCCTTTCACTCCATTTTTTTTTCCAAGGTCTGTTTTCTAAACAATATTTTATTCTATTTTATCCAAAGTTTTCATCTCTACAGGTGTGTTAAGCCTGTGTAACACCTATTCTGTGACCTATAGATCTCAGCTAATCTCTATGGATACGGAGATCAGAGGAATGAAGTTGCACTGGCAAGATCTAATTCCAGCAGACAAGCCAAGGCACCTACTTAAGAATATCACGTCTCGTGAGAACTGGGGAGAGCACTTGCTGTGATGAGCACAGGGTGTTCAAGGGCTATATTGTACACCTGAAACTGATATCGCACTGTATGTTCACTAACTGGAATTCAAATCAAAATTGAAAAAAAAAAGGAATATTGGATCTCAGTAAATGCAAGGTTTGTGTTCTGTACTGTGCTCTGGATACCTGTGTGATGAGGAAAAGGGATATGTGGTGACAGGAAGGGAGAAAATCATCTGTGGAAGAGGAAGATTAGTGAGAGTATGTAGAAAGTGAAATGGGAGAGAAAAAGAAACTTCTGGTTTGGAATTTGTCCTTGGGGGTAATTTTACCTCCTGTATGCTCATTTTGTCAACAATTAAAGAAGGTCTTTGATAATTAAAAAACTACAGCTTAACGATTTAAATTAAAACTTGTTGACAGTTTAATACTTACTTTCAATTATGATTTATATAGTTCTTCATTAGATAAATATTTGTAAAGTAACTGCATTTTGCCAGGTATTAAGAGTGTACTACTTAGCAGATAATAGCATTCTCTTAACTGTGTATTAACTTGAAAGAATTAAAATATATCATTTCAACATAAATTGTTACCAAAGCAGCCCTATAAAAGTGTTCTGGTTTTTTTGTTTTTGTTTTTGTTTTTTGGTGATGGTTCTTGTTGTTTTGTTTTATTTTTTCCTGGTGAATGCTGGTGGAGAAAAGAAGGACCTTTCCCTCATAAGAAAATGAAGAATATATTTTTTATTTTATGTTTATGTTTTTAGCATGCTGAGAAAAGCATTTTTAAGAAGAAAAGCAGTTCCTTTCTTTATGAGGTACAGAAATAAAGATGAATGATGTGAGAGTTTATAATTAAGATGACCTTGATTTAAAATTATTAAGTAAGTATTGAATTGTGTTCAGAAATTAAGACATAATACAGGGCCCTTGGATTAGGAGTGTTTGCAATCATTCATTATTCCATAATTGAGGTTGTTGGGCTTATAAAATGTACTATGTCAAAATTAATTCAGTAATGCTTATCTAAAATCCTTTATGCACTAGGAAGTTTGAATTAAAGTCTGTGAATTAACAACAAAAAGTTTTGTTTATTTTCTTGGTTTTACTTTTGGCATTAATATGGTCTAAAAGTTGTAAACTTTAAAACGTATATTCCTATTTCTTGAAGTCTTTATTATATTAGTAGGTGTAAATACAAATATATAAATTATAAGGTTAACTATTAAAATTGACTAACATTTGAAGGACAAGACAAGATTAAACTCTTCTGATAAATAATTATGATAATTTTACTCTTTGGCTATTGCAATTTAATTTATAGAAATTTAGTTTCATAGAAATTATTTAAAGAAAAAAAAGAAATCATTTTTATTTATAAAGAAAGTAGGGGAGAATTTTTTTTTCCTATGCTGTGCCTTTATTCCCATGACATTCATTCCATAACTGGAAGCCTATATCTCCTGCTCAGTACAGGAAATTTTTATGTCTTTTACTTTGTACTCAATTAAATTATTCATAATATTTTTAAAACTTATGAACTAGTGTTAAACTAATGTGTTAATAAACCTATTGATAAAACCTTTATTGTTACTTATTATCATTTTATGTAGTTATTAAAATATTCTTGTGCATTCTTATTTGATTAAAAAAGCCCTTTAGACATTATTATAAAATTTAGTATCACTGTGCTATCTAGTAAACTTTAATAACATTAGTAGCTTTAGTAAAAAAAAATTTCAAGTACAAGCTAACATATTGGGTTTATTGGAAAAATGATCACATTCTCCAATCTTCCCTATGCATGCAGTTTGCAATGTGACTACAAATTCTCCCATCAAGAAATTGAATAGGGTGGCACCTGGGTGGCTCATTTGGTTAAGCATCTGCCTTCAGCTCAGGTCATCCTGGGATCAAGTCCCAAGTGGGGAGCTGAGTGGGGAGCCTGCTTCTTCTTGTCCCTCTGCCTGTTGCTCTGCCTGCTTATGCTCCCTTTTGCTCTCTGTCAAATAAATACATTTAAAAATTCTTTTTTTTAAAAAATGGAATCTGTCTCTTCACCCTTTGATTTTAGGTTGGCTTTGTGCTTTCCTTTGGCCAACAGAATTTTGAGAAGTGATATTATGTTAGTTCAAACTTTAAGCCTCCAGAGTCTTCATACACTTCTACTTTGTATTGAAACTACCATAAAAACAAGCCTGAGCTAGCCTGTTGGAAATACAGGTAGGTCAGAGATTAATTGTCCAACTGAGAGTATCCTAGAGCAGTCAACCTGGAATCAAAACATTAACACAGAAGAAGTCTGAGGAGATCAACAGAGTCAGCTCTAGGAATATTCACAAGCCTAGATGATCTGCAGACTAGTGAGAAATAATAAATGTTCTCATTTTAAGTAACTGAGATTTGTGGTAATTTATTATAGAACAATAGGAAATTTTTGGATAAACATTATGTTGAGAATACAGTTTGGAAAATTATTTTGGAAATAGATTAATTGTTAGTGTGAGACTCTCCTGACACATTTGTTATACTAGTAAAAAGGTACAAGTCTTAATTCTGTTGAATTGGAATGGATTTAATTGGAATAGATTTTAAAGACAGGAAATTTTGGCAGGAAAGTGAAATTAATTAAACAAATGAAATGAATAGAATTGGAAATTCCAAACTCAATAAATAAAACTAAGAACTCAAGATGTATTTAAAAGCTCATTGAATGAAACTGAAGAGATAATTAGTGAAATAGAAAATTGGAAGAAAGAAATACCCAAAGTGAAGAAAACAGTATTACAAGTCATAGGATATAGACTCAAAAAGACACACAGTGATGATTGGAGAAATAGAAAGAGAGGAAAAAGAAAATAAGTCAGAACCAACATTTGAAGAGGTATTGCCTAAAATTTCTTGCTATTCATGAAAAGCATTGAGATACAAAATAAAAATCACTACAAATCCTATCAGGAAATAGCATTCATCCCGCCCAAAAATTCAGACACACATCATTATAAAACTGTTAAAATCAAATATACAGATTAATTATTTTAGCAGTAATTGATTTTAAAATGAAGGAAGTGATCTTTTGATTGTATCCATAATTTATTAAAGAAAGCACTGTAAATAGGAGAATGTGAATTGAAACACATTTGTACTTGACTGAAAGTTCTTATGTTTTCCACTGCACTATATTTCCCCACGTCATATATTCCTCACCCTTCCACATGCATTGTCCCAAGCTGATTTATTTAATCGCACCTAAGCTGAATAAATGACAATTTTACTTTCAATGTTTTCATACTTTTTGTTTCTGTTATTTGTTCGAAACTGTACCTTCTTCTTGTAGTGATCATCACATAGCATAAATTGTAGGCAGAGAGCAATCTAATAAGTGCTATGGATTACTTTACCTTTTTTTTTTTTTTTTGGCCATTTATAGGGGATTTATATAATATATGGTAAAAGTGCCCAAATGCTGAAGTTTCCCCTAAGAGCTAGTGAAAGGAAGTGGAGGGATGAAGTAACAATGAAACGATCACCTTCATGGTTGGAAAGCAAAACTAGAGGACAGAGCTGGCATCAGACCCAAAACAAGGCTTCCTGTATTTTTCCCCCTGGAATATGCAAGTGGGGCAAATCATGTCTGTCAAGCAGATGTTTAAAACTGAAATGGTTTAGGGATGCCTGAGTGGCTCAGTCAGTTGAGTGTCTGACTTCAGGTCAGGTCATGATCCTGGGTTTGAGTCCCACATCAGGCTCCCTGCTTGGCAGGGAGTCTGCTTCTCCCCCTGTTCGCTCCTGCTGCTTGTGGTCTCTCTCTGTCAGATAAATAAATAAAATCTATAAAATACTTTAAAAAACTGAAATGGTTTATAGCATCTAACATTATCATTATGATCATAATGATCATCTTCATCCAGAAAAAAAAAAGATGTTTATCAACATGATGTGTAGTATTAGTACTATGGTGTGCAAAATTAGAGTAACTTGATTTGTGTTCTAGTTTTTCTTCTTACTGGATGTGCATTTTGAGCAAGTCACATAACCCCCTCACTGTCCTCCTCTATGTAATAGGAATTATAAGAAAGGCTTCCTTTATGTGTAATTTTGTTGAATATACAAATATTCCATATGAATCCATTTGTGAGACAAATTTTCACAGTGTCTCTCATAGGAAAGCCACTCAATAACCATTAATAAAAATTATTATTATTATTTAATATAAAATTCTACCCATAAGGGTTTATAAGTATATGAATACATAAAGCCCTGATAACATATAAAGGATTTTTGAAAAATTTAAAACAAAGTTTGAATAAATGTAATAATTAATGACAACTACATTTTTATAGGCAGCACATTTTGGAGAATAAATCCAGACTTAGAAAACTTGGAAAAAAATCTCACAAAGTCATTTTTACCTTTGAAAATCTTGAGTAATGGCTCTCCATTACTGAGTGATTCATCATTTCTGGTTTAATTTAGGTATTTTTTACCATAAAGTTGTGATAAATATGGGATGAATGATAAAGTTCTTTAATAATTTTCACACACTAATTTTATTAAATGTAGTACATACTTTAAAATGTTTAGGTATCTATCATGTAGCAAAAGTATATATGAATGTCACATCTATTCCATTCATACCTAATAAACAATCACAAGATACTAATACATTTTGGAATGTTCGAAGATAGAATCATTAAAGATAAACTTAAGAAAGCATGTAAATAAATTAGATACATTTAAAGTAAATTAAATTAGGGGTGCCTGGGTGGTTCAGTGGGTTAAAGCCTCTGCCTTCAGCTCAGGTCGTGATTCCCAGGGTCCTGGGATCGAGCCCCACATTGGACTTTTTGCTTGGCAGGGAGTCTGCTTCCCCCTTTCTCTCTGCCTGCCTTTCTGCCTACTTGTGATCTCTGTCTGTCAAATAAATAAATCTTAAAAAAAAAAAAAAGTAAATGAAATTACCAAAAAAAGTAAAGTAAATGAAATTATATCTCCATTTGAAACACATGGTATATAAACTTATACTGAACTGAACACCTACATACACAAAATTAAAAAAAATAGATGTAGGACAAGCATTATCTATGTATATTTGACACTGCTTTACTAAGGCAATAACTTAAATCTTCAATGAAAAATAATGCTGCTTTTAGATTATGATACAGCATCTTATCAAAGCTATATTATTTAATTGAAAGAACTGATTTTATTTTGTTGAATTTTTTCCCAAGGACATAGTTACTCTCTAAGTCCTTAGCTTAGCAGTCACTATTTCAAGCCCAGAAAAATCATGATAGCTTTTGTGTATCATCCTTGACAAGGGTTTTAAGCCAGGTAGAATTAGTAAAGACTACAGTATAGAAAATGGAAGTTAAAAAAAAAATTCTCAGATTTCAGCATAATTTTTCACTACTTGATATAAATAAAACACAGCAGAGGCATCCCTTTTTATTGCCTCAGGGAACAGAGAAGACACACTCAAAAGGAGCTCTTCTCTTGGGACTGTATCCAAGAGTGGCAGACAAATCTTTTACACTAGTAAAAATGAACAGTTCAGAGAACTCCTGCTTAGATATTCACACTTAATAAATCCAATTTTAGCAACATCCCTATTCAAATGAGAACAAATTCCCTGAAGCTTTTACTCCTCACCATATTCAACCTTCCATGTCTTTATTTGAGACTTCCATTTAGATTTTTGGATAAAGTTCAACATCAGCTAATTTAGTGTGCAGTGTTTACCAAAAAAAAAAAAAAAAAAAAAAAAAAGCACCCAATAAAAAAAAAAAAAAAAAAAAAAAAAAAAGCCTCCCAATACATTAACACAGAAAGTATATTTACAAATATTCCATATACCCCTCTTGTTCTCTTGCCCCTGGGCACAGGCACTTGTAAATTTTCTTTCCCAAGAGATATTGCTGAGTAAATTTTTTTGTCATTACAATGGATACTTATTTTCTTCCTTACCTATAGTCAACAACTATCTGTTACTTTGAACAAACTTTTTTGAAGCTTAAGTAAGCAAGAATACATGAATACAGTTGCATTAGAGAAAGAAAAAGGCAAACTTTTATTCGTCTGTTCAACAAACATACATTGGGTGCCTACTATGTGGCAGAATGTTTTAGACTCTTGGGATACAATGAAACAATCATACCTCTTATTCACCTGGGGGCATCATGAGTATGGCCACGGTTTTAAAAAATGCTCATTTGGAACATGTAGAATGCTACCAGAAGTTCCTGATTTTTAAAAAATTGTACGTGAAAAGTCTTGGAGAGTTGTAAGCCAAGGAATACCATGAGATGATTTGTGTTCTCAAAACATCTTTCCAAATGCCCCAAGCCAGGCGTGAAAACAAAGAGAGCATCATGGAGACCATTATGTAGATCCAAGCAACAGATGATAGGGATCATCAGAAAGAAGACTACAAATTAGTAGGGTGATTTTATGAAGTGGTCAGGCTTAGCATGTCAGTGTAGAGAGGATTCTCTTAAAATGTTAAATTATTAATATTTTGAATAATTTTGTCTCTTTAATAAATAAGTGAAAATTGGAGTAGCATAAAAATTACCAAATAAAGGAATATTTTAAGCTATGGAGATGTTTATAAACTATTGATTAATTTGAATCCTTTAAAAAAATGAATTCAAACTATATAAAAAGTGTTATTTAGATAAACATTAAGTAAGTCATTCTTTTTCTATTACAAGCATCCTAAGTAGAAAACAAAAGGGATAATTAATAACCACTTACCTCTCAAAGCACGTATTATCTTTGAAGTATTACTGAAATCACATTAAAAACACTGGAATATAGGTTACTACTGGGACAATTTTATGTTTATAAAGTAACTTTCCAAAAACAGTCAAATAATATTCAAAAAATAAACACTTAAAATTTATACCTCTTTTCAAAATACACAAATTTAGCCTATTAAACTATATTCCATGTATCACATGGTTGAAAATAATGAAGAAATAGTTCAGAATATCTATTCAATCACATCAGCACGAGTCTCAGATATTTCTTACCTTATAACTTGAGAGGCTGAGCCCCAATGACACAATAAAGTTCTCTAAAACACAAATGAATATATTATTTTACTGTTCTATTTGTAAAAGAGTGATTACTTGGCATACATTTATAAGCTGCAACAAATTTCCATTCACTAATAATGACAGTTTCTTAAAATGGTAAGAAGTTTGGCCTTCTATTTTTTATAATAAAATCTTTACTAATTCCTCCTGACTTAAGCTTCTACATATTCTAGCCATTCCATTCCTAGGTATTTATGTTCATACAAAAATTTGTACATAAATTTCATAGCTTGATTTTTAATTGAATCAAATTGGAAACAACCAAAATTATCCATCAAAAAGTAAGTGGATTAAAAAATTCTGGTATATCCACAAAATGGAATGCTACTCAACATGAAAAGAAATGAACTACTGATTATTCACAAAATGTGAATAAATCTGGAAACAAAAGCAAACAGTGAAAAAAGGCAGACAAAATATTACATGATTTAATATTTAATATTTCATAGATATAAAATTCTAAAAAATGCAAACTGATCTATAATGACAGGAAGAAGATTAGTAGTTGTTGGGGGGACAGTTGGAAATGGTCTGCATGGATTACAAAAAATGATACTCTTAGGGTTGGTGAATATATTCATTAATTTAATTGCAACGTTCATTTCAGAGATTATACATATATGAAAATTCATCAAATTGTACACTAAATATGTACAATTAATGGCACATCAATTAAACTCCAACAAAAATATTAAAATGGGTCAGTAATTGGGTGCCTGGGCGGCTCAGTGGGTTAAGCCTCTGCCTTCGGCTCAGGTCATGGTCTCAGGGTCCTGGGACCTAGCTCTGCATTGGGCTCTCTGCTCAGCAGGGAGCCTGCTTCCCTTCCTCTCTCTCTCTGCCTGCCTCTCTGCCTGCCTCTCTGTCTACTTGTGATCTCCGTCTGTCAAATAAATAAATAAAATCTTTAAAAAGAAAAAAAAATGGGTCATTAATTGACATGTTAAATATTAATCAATGGAAATACTTATAAATGGAGTAATAGAAGAAATTAAGAACAAGAATAATTATTTTAATTATAAGTTAATATATAAATGAAAGCTATAGTAAATCATAATATCAAATATTAATCTTCATATCATATATATCCTGTTTGCTGTAACTTATTTTCTTCTATTTTTATCTATGTCTTGGCTTTTTTCACTGTTTAATAAATGAGATATAAGGGAACTGATGTATATTTTTAGAAAGCTTCATAATTCCAGAATCAGTAAATAATGGGATGAGAATAGAAAATCTTTGGGATTTAAAAAATGCAATGCCTTGGAAATTAAGGAATACACTTGTCATACCTGACGAGGGCCAGGGTGATGTATGACGAGTTGAATCCCTATATTGTACACCTGAGACTAATATAACACTGTATGTTGACTAACTGGAATTAAAATACAACCTTATAAAAAATAAAATAAAATAGAATATCATTGGTCATAAAAGATGAAAATAAACAGAAAATACTTGCGTGTACACCTGCCTTTCACTATTTAAATGAGGAGTATATCATATAAACACAGCACATTAATGTTCATATGTTAGCTTTACTATTACAAAAACTAAAATAATAATACACTATTATATAATAAAAATAATTATAAAAAATAAGAAACTATTTTATAAAAATCAACTTCACTATTATTGATACAATCATATCTCCTGCTCATAAGACACTTAACAAATCTATCCAAATATAAACTCTTAAGTTTACTTGCTGTCCACGGGGCATCCATATTGAAAAGCTAATTATGTCATCAGAAAAAGCATATGGAAAGAACAGTGAAATACAGTTACCAAGAACATAGAATGACCTTTGTATTTTAATAATAAGTATGTGATTAATTTCAGACCTTTATTTCAATTAATAGCTATGAGTATTTTGCTTGATTAAAAAAAACAACAACAACAATTTGGACCACTTAGGTGGCTCAGTCAGTTAAGCATTTGCTCTCAGGTCGGGTCCCAGGATCCTGGGATCCCAGGGTCCTGGGATCAAGCCCCACATAGGGCTCCCTGCTCAGCAAGGTGTCTGCTTCTCTCTCTCCCTCTGCTGTTCCTCCTGCTTATGTGCTCTCTCTGTGTCAAATAAATAAATAAATAAATAATCTTAAAAACAAAAACAAAAATTTAATGGGGAGTAGACAATTTGTAATCAGAACTGAATTATTCATTAATACAATTCATTCCACAGATTCTTAGAATAATGTATTCTTCAAATATTTACTGATGTGTTGCTGACAAAAAAAAAAAAAAATCACCTCCTAGAATAACACATTGGTTATATATCACTACAGATGATTAAGGGGGAAAAAAAGCACATGACAGTTTTTTCTGACATTAAATAAAAATTTCTGAACCAGTGTTTGACAGTGTAAAAAAATGTATAAAATGATCATTAATAGAATATGAAATATGAAGGTATAGATAAAATATTTCAGAAATAAATGCAGATTTGGAATCACTGTTTATTCCACCAGGAGAAATGCAGTAAAATAATGTAATATTAGCCATAACTTATTTTGTATTTCATTTTTTAGCCATAACTTATTTAGAGAATATTCAAAAAGCAAAAAGATCAAGAAGAACTTATATTAAGTCACAAAATAAAGTTTGGTTTATCTAAAAGAGGGATTTTCTTATTGTGAGTTGTAGAAATAATAGCATATTTAGACTTTCTTTTATTCTCACGAGAGAATGATCAATGGATTGAGATGAGAGTATCTTCTGTTAAGGCCATCTTAGATGTATTTTTTTTTTCCATTTTCTATGCCTGATTTTGTTAGTGAAGTGATCTCTTATAGTCAGCAATCATTTTGCCAAAAGTGATCATTTTGTCAGTAGTAATTCTATTTAGTTTAACACACACACACATTCTTTAATTCGTATTGTAGTACCAGGTTAATTACTGAGGCATTATTGGGACAATTAAAAATTAGAGACTCCTAGGACGCCTGGGTGGCTCAGTCAGTTAAGCATCTGTCTTCGGCTCAGGTCATGATCCCAGGGTCCTGGGACCCAGCCCCTCCTTGGGCTCCTTGCTCAGGAGTCTACAGCTCCCTGTTTGTACGCTGTCTCTCTGTCTCTCTGACACACAAATAAATAGATACAATCTTTAAAAAAATAACTAAAAAATAGAGACTCCTTTTATGTAGCAAAATTTGAGTTGTGGAAATTTTGGGTTTAATATTATTATTGTGAAACAGGAAATAGAGTATTTTCCTACAACAAATACATAAATATTTATAGATAACCTATGGCTTTTCAGGTTTTCCCCTCTTTGTATTTTTAAATTAGTTTACCAAGGATTTATCTGCAATGTACTCTTATTCATTTCTTATGAAAAGAACTTCGTTAAAATTAAAATTTATCTACACTCATTATTACCAAAATCCTAAAACTTTGTGAAGCAGATTGTTTCTTACACTGTTGATACTGTATTAGCAGGGTCAACTATAAAATAATAATTGCATATAACTTGTGATAAAATACACATTATAGGATTCCAAATGAAGAATAAAACTTTAATTGAGAGGAGAAAAAAGGTATATGCACTGTTGCTTATGTGGAGAAATAACGTCATATGCTATTTGTTTTTTTTTTATTTTTTTATTTTTTTAAAGATTTTATTTATTTATTTGACAGACAGAGAACACAAGTAGGCAGAGAGAGAGAGGAGAAAGCAGGCTCCCTGCTGAGCAGAGAGCCCAATGCAGGGCTCAATCCCAGGACCCTGGGATCATGACCTGAGCTAAAAGCAGAGGCTTTAACCCACTGAGCCACCCAGGCGCCCCATCATATGCTATTTAAAAATTTACTCAAGCACTCAAATATCTAGATCACACAGGGACTATAATTTATATCACTTTTTACATCTACCTTTGCTATATACAGAAAAGTAAAACTCACAAATCTGTATTGACTCTGATGGACAATACCTGTGCCATATTGAGAATGACAGCTGAGCTGAATCAAGGACAACTGTGCAAGCCAAGTTCAAAAGGAACTGACTTGATGTAGAGCAATTTTACCACGGGCCACAAAGTGCACCAGTTCATTGACTGCAAGCTCTTTAGAACAGCCTGTGCTCATCCCAATTACACAGGAGGGACAGACGTTGTGGGAGGTGGGAGGGAAGTCATCACATTTAGAGCTCCAAAGCATATTAACACTCTTTCTGCAAAGCTCACCATCTTTCAGACATGCTTACCTCAATGCTTTTTGATAAATTGCTTAGTCAAAAAAAAATACTTGAGAATGTGCTAAACAACTATAGTTGTACTTTCTTTGTCAGTATATGGAAAACTTCGATCATTTCTCACTGCACAAATGTGCTCTGGGTGACGGTGGAGTTAAGGATGAAACAAATGACTGATTACATAGTGATGAATTTTAGCTGTGAGTGTTTTGGGGGGGAATAAATTTTCCCACTCCCCTTTCAGGTCTAAATTCAAAAATGGGTTTCTCAGTGTGGTTTTCCCTAAATGCAGGTCCTACCACTTATACTACTATAACTACACTCTAATTAGAAATTACTCATCACCTTAGTGATGTGTCTATGTTATGCACTAGAAGTATACCTTATAATGGCAGGCCACATGTTTGGCTCATTCAACACTGTGCTCTAGAGGAATACTTTGCCACATATTAGACACTCAGTACATACTTGCTGAATGGATATATGCATGGATTTTATAACCAACTACTAGAAAGACCACTAGCATAATAGACAAACTATACACAGGTAATGCATTATACTTATGAAGCAATGTATAGCCATTCATATT
This sequence comes from Enhydra lutris kenyoni, assembly GCF_002288905.1. Classification (NCBI taxonomy): domain Eukaryota; kingdom Metazoa; phylum Chordata; class Mammalia; order Carnivora; family Mustelidae; genus Enhydra; species Enhydra lutris. Next base: position 20,741,217 of record NW_019154099.1, read on the forward strand.
TCATAAATACAAGTGCTAGAGTAATTTGTCCAAAAACACAGAGTGAGGAATCACAGGTTTTGATTCATATAATTACTATGATGAAAATTTGTGTTGTCTAGGATAATTTACTTGTGAAGTTGTGGTGAGAATTCTTTACGATAATAGATGTAAAACATTTTCTACCATTGTTGGCATAGTATTTCTATCAATACTATATTTTATATAGTATTTAGTAAATAGACGTTAGTAGCAAAAAAAAAAAAAAAAAGTGGCGGCATAATTTAACCCACCCTTCTATAGATGTGACCATGCTAGATTTGCAAACATTCCGCTTTCTTACCTTGCTTCACACTTCTGTATAGAAAGACTATAATTTCTCCCTGTTTAACTCAGGAATGGCATGTGACCACATTGGCAATGCAGTGTAAAAATACATGATATGAGTTACTTTGGGGGCAGAAACTAAGAATCAAATGCAGATGTCTCTTCTCCTCTGCTATAATGTATAGAAATGCTCAGGATAGAAGCTGCTGCCATTTATCCTGAAACTTAAATGACACTGAGCAGAGCAACCAATGACCCAAAATGGAATTGAACTGAGAAAAGGAAATGAACTGCTGTTTTTATAAGCTTCTGTGATTGTTAGACTGTCTTCAAGAGCAGCATAATGTAATTTAATGTAACATATTTAGCAACCCTCTTTTTTATTTAATTAGAGGCACTCCAATTTTGGTGGAAAGATTACATAATGAAAAAAAGATAGTCATAGCATCTCAAAATATGATCTAGAAACTTAGAAGTCCTGAAAGTCCAGAATTTAAATTTTCAAAGCATTTTTTTTAAACAGTGAAAAAGCCATTAGAGTTTCAAAAAACTACGCTTTAAAGGAACCACGTTAAAAGTTCATACTGTAGGGGTGACTGGGTGGTTCCCTCAGTTAGGGGCTGCCTTTGGCTTGGGTCATGATCCCAGATTCCTGGGATGGAGCCCTGCATGGGTCTCTCTGCTCAGCGGGGAGACTTCTTCTCCCTCTCCCTCTGCCTGCTGCTCTGCCTACTTGTGCTCTCTCTGTGTCTGTTAAATAAAGAAAACAAAATCTTAAAAAAAAAAAAAAGCTTATACTGTAAACCATGGATGAGAAAGAAAGGAAATGGAGAGCTATGCTCACACAGGGAATGACTCACCTGGAAATGAACACAGTGAGTACTCGTGTTTAGTGTTTAGCCTTCCAATCAAGATAAATGCAGAGGGGTGCCTGAGTGGCTCAGGCAGTTAAGCATCCAACTCTTGATTTTGGCTCAGGTCATAATCTCAGAGTCATGAAATCAAGCCCCTTGTCAGGCACTCAGCATGGAGCTTGTCCCTCTCCCTCCCCCTGCTTGTGCTCTCTCTCCCAAATAAATAAATAAAATCTTCTTTTAAAACAACATAAATGCAGAGATATGAGATTACACATGTGCTTTGGGCATTTAAGGTGAAGTTAAAGCAGCATTGAAGCTTATATACAATTCTCTAGTCTGAGCATGATGGAGCACTAGGGGCTGGTGTAGGGTAAAGCTCTCCTAGGCTGACTCAGAAAACCCCAACCCCCAGCCTAGATAGCAGATGACTATGGTCACAAAATCAGCTCCAGGTAGGGCAAACAGAAGAATTACCAGGATTCCAATAGAATCATGAGAAACATTAAACTGATATTTTTAAACCATTGTGTAGTACTATTCCCTTATTCAGTATAGTAGTCCCCTAGGTCTGCCATAACAAAATACCACAGACTGAGTGGCTTAAACAGGAGAAATGTATTTTCTCATAGTTCTTAAGACTGGAAGTCCAAGATCAAGGTGCCATCAGGTCATTTTTTTGTTAAGGTATCTCTTCTTGGCTTACATATGACTGCTTCTTGCTGTGTCTTCAGTGTTGTTTTTCAGTTTTTCTATTTTTGTTTCTTTGGTAGCATTCTATTTGTCGTTCATTTATGTCTTTGCCAACATCACAGTGATAATTATGATAGCTTAATCTTTATAGCTTATAGAAAATGGTGTCAGGACAATTTCCTCCTTTTGTTAGATTTTCTTTCTTTCTTTCTTTCTTTCTTTTTTTTTTTTCTAATTTTGGTTTATTTAGAAATAATGTTTTTAATTTCCAAAGATGGTTTTCCCCTGAGTTCTCTTTAATTATTTTTGCTTAATTACATTGTGGTCCTGGAAGGCTATTTGTAAGATACAATTCTTTAAGTGATTCCATATTTGATATTTGATCACCGACAGCTTCCAGGTCCCATGGCACCCTTCCTGTTTCTGCTCTATGTCTGGACAAGGAGATAAAGCTTGCAGACTCCTTGCAAACACTCATGTTTGGGTTCCTCCACAGGAATCCTCATCGTGATCCCCCATCTGAACCACTAAACAAGAAAACCCATTATGCGGGTAGTAAATCTTTCCATGTCTTCTTGATGTATTGTGGCATCATTAGTCTTGACATCTGAATCATTTTGAAACCTTGGTAGTTATGTATCTTTTTCAAATCCCATTGCATTTACTTACACTGTCCAGCCCTCTCTCAAAACATTTCTTGAGACCAAAAAAACAAAACCCACAAAAGACACCCTCCAAATTATTAAAAATTTTAATTGAAAATTATTAAAAATTATTTTAAAATTATTAAAAATTACTGTATATTTGGTAATGTTTATTTTATCCATTTCTTTGTTTTGCTCATTCTTATAGTAAGTAATTTTTCTAAAGTTTTGTTCCTCAATAAATAATTTGTGTTTATACAATGCAATGAGTTTATATATATGTATATATTACCTATATACATATATGTATAATATACAGTGAAATAATTACTACAATAAAGTTAGTCTGTCAATAATGCATATCACATCCATAACCTCAATAGTTACCATTTTTTGTGTGTGTGGTGAGAACTTCTAAAATCTATTCTCTTAGCAACTTTCAAGTACACAGTAGAGCATTGTTAACTATAGTCATCACGCTGTACTTTACATCCTCAGAACTTACTCATTTTACAGCTGGAAGTTTGTACTCGTGGACTACTTTTACCCATTTTCCCTACCCCATATCCCCTTGCCCCTGTCAACAACCAATCTACTCTCTGTTTCTATGAGTTCAGTTTTTTGTTTTTGTTTTTGTTTGTTTAGATTTCACATATAAGTGAGATCATACAGTATTGGTCTTTCTCTGTTTCTCTGCCTGACTTACTTTACTTAGTATAATGCCCTCAGAGTCCATCCATGTTTTCCCCAATAGTGGGATTTTCCTTCCCTTTTTATGCCAGAGTAATATTCCATTGTATGTATACCCAGAAGTAGGATTAGTGGATCATATGGTAGTTATATTTTTAATTTTTTATGGAAACTCCATATAGTTTCCCATAATGGCTGTGCCACTTTGCATTCCCACCACAGCATACAAGTCTTTTCTCCACATATTAGCCTGCACTTGCTATCTCTTGTTTTATTTTGATAATAGCATTTTAGAAGGTGTGAGGTGATCTCTAACTGTGGTTTTCATCTTCATTTCCCTGATGACTAGGGAAGACCACTCTTAAGTGGCCAGATAGGGAGCAAAACACTGCACATAATTGTCTTTCCCCAAAATACAACCTAACCTTCCAAATTTGAAGCTACCTTTTTACTTTCATTTACCACAACTTAACTAGAGGAAAGCTCTCTATACAGCACTCTGGGTTTTGTTTCAGGAGAGTCACAGCCATAATTTATCTCCTGCTGCAGCAACTAACAAAAGGCATAAATCCTTTTTTACCAGGTTATAAGGAAAAATGATTTCTTGTTTGTTCCACTATATCTATAGTGTTCTTAGGTGCTCCTAGTAACGTTTGTGATATGATTCCATTATCTTTATACTGTATGACTCCATTACCTTTATACTCTATGACTCCATTATACTCTAGATAGCACATTGTTAAGTCTAAGTATTTAAATGATATTCTTGTTGTGTTCAAATAACCCAGTGAATATGAAAATCACCAACATAATCAAGAATTTTTTCACTTGTGTTTTGAAAGCTGAAGCTTTGTTTTATGTTTTTAATATAATTTGTTTATTTTTATATAATGTTCAAAAAAGAAATAGCTAAACATTGAAGGGCTTTGATTTTAAAAAATGATTCAATTTTGACCCCCCCCCTTTTTTTTTTGCTATACTCTAAGTGATCATTTAGATTCAGTTCATAGCCATGAAAATTATTTCAAGAGCAGCAGGTGTCAAAATGCATTTTAGAATGAGAAACATTTCATTGTTTATAAAACAAACAGATTACCACTATAATCAATAGATGAGATATACAACCATTTAATTATTTTATAATTTTATTTAATCCTATAACTCAAAATATTTCGCTAGAGAGCTGCATACACTAAGAATATAAAGGTTAGTTATATTCATTTCTATCACTATGCAAAGCATGTTATTTACTTGTTTATGCAAATTAATGAGTGATAAAGTACATGTTAAATTTAAGATATAGAATAACAATGAAAACCTTGCAATGATGTGATTTATAAATTAAAATTATAATAATATCTGGTTTATTGACTTATTTCTTAAAGATTTTATTTATTTGAGAGAGAGAGAGAACATGAGATGGGGAGGGTCAGAGAAAGAAATAGACTCCCAGCTGAGCAGGGAGCCCAGTGAGGGTCTTGATCCTGGATCATGATCTGAGCAGAAGGCAGTCCCTTAACCAACTGAGCAATCCAGGCACCCTGGCTTATTGACCTTTGAACAAAGTATATAGAATTAATCCTATTGGTTAGAAGAATACCTTGAATTAAAAAATTATCACAGGAAATATTGCCATAAGGTAATTTCTAAAATGTGTAAAATATACCTATATACTAATGAAAGTAGTTATTTTAATTGCTAAAAATTTATACATATGGAAAGTTGGCTCTATTGTTTGCATAAAACATGTCTGATACATTTAGTACCTGAGAGAGATTGTGAAATCTTAACAAAAAGAATGTCTTCTGAATTAGAAGTTAAAATATATTCTGGTGGGGCTCTATTTAAGTAAACACTTTTTCTTTTCTTAAATCTTATGCTTTCAAAGAATTTTCTGAAGACAAATTAACTTCGGTGAATAAGTGAAGTTATCCTAAAGAGTTTCAATCAACATAATCTAGCCAAAAAATGAGCTCCAGTTTTGAAACTAGAAAAACCTCAGGTATTCACTCAAACATTTAAGAAGCATTAAATCTTGGACAAGATAATATTTAGCCTCACTTACCTCATCTGAAATGGGAAAGATGCTTGACTTAAAGGATATTAAATAAAATTATATACTAGGACAAAGTACCTATGGAGCAAGTATCATTATCTCTCTCTCTCTCTCTCTATATATATATATATATATATAATCTATATATTTTCTTAAAAATTTATTATACCACCATAGCTGTTTGGACACACTTTTTTTTTTTTTTTAAATATTGTATTTATTTATTTGACAGAAAGACACAGCGAGAGAGGGAACACAAGCAGGGGGAGTGAGAGAGGGAGAAGCAGGCTTCCCACCAAGCCGGGAGCCCGATGCGGGGCTCGATCCCAGAATCCTGGGATCACGACCCGAGCCGAAGGCAGACGCTTAACGACTGAGCCACCCAGGTGCCCTGGACACACTTTTAAACTGATAAATCTTACAATGAAATGAAAGCATAGTCTTCTTTCCTCATTTGAAAAGGAGTAATGACATATAGATATGTATTTAATTATATATATCAATATTATACAATTTATATTTATATACAAATTTATTATATATTATAAATTTAATATTTATTAAATCTATATATAATATATAAATTTATATATAATCTCTGATAAATAGTCATATCTATATATATCTGTATCTATATATATGTAAAATCTCCTATGTGTCTTGTTGAGGACAAATAAAGCAAGTCTAATTTTATTTTAGTGAAATGATTCTTTATCTGAATTAAGGGTTAAATAAAACAAATTTAAATGACACTTAATTTTTTCTAATGGAAAAAGGACACAGAAAAGTGAGACCAATATTGACTATAATTCTTCAAGATCAGTAGCTTGGAATAATAACACGAATCATGGCACATTTCCTTAAATAAAAACATGTTTATTCATATTTCAATACTAAAACTCATGTTTTGATTTAACTCTCACCTTCATCTTTTTGACTGAGAAATTCTTCCAGGTAGCTTGAAGCCTCACCACATATTCAGCGGTTTCTCAGTGACTCTCATCCTTGTCTGTGTAGTACAATCACCTGGGAAGCTCTATAAATTACAGAACCATGCCTGGGTCCTACACCTCAAGATACTCATTTAATTGGACTGGGTTGCATCCAGGGCATGAGGGTTTCTAACAACTCCCAAATGATACTAAAGGGCAGCCAAAGGAGAGAAATAGTGATCTAAGAGATTATTTTGTGCAAATACTGGGCTTAGTCAAGAATTTTAAAACCTTCAATCTTACTGTATTTTTATCATTTCCATGCAGCCGCATCAATATTTTAAAATTAATTAGTCAATAACCTTTAAGTCTACCAGTTAAGAGAGATATATTTAACACACCTTCTCCCTAATCAAGGTGTATAATATAATTTAAAACAAAATAGTTGATCATCATTTCCCTTTATCAACTCAAAACATAATTATGGTTTACTTGTTTGCTCTTTATTAAAACACAAATAACTAAACAAGTTGAAATTGTTATGACTGTACTTATACATGCATTAAAACTACTTTGTGTGGAATTCTGTACTGTTTGGTGAACCATTTTCCCAATGGGAGGCTCTCCAGTGGTTCATTATTACTAGGTGCTTCTGTTAAAGTAACTGTAACATCCAGTCATTATATAATGCTTCCTATGAAAAAATTCAAGAGCCCCCAAATTAGCGTTCTACTAAGGTATTGTTTTAATGACAGCAATTATCACTGATGGTAATGTGACTGCTTTCTAGGAGCTAAAGTAAATAGTCTTACTTTGAAGAATCTTAAGACACAGCATAACGATTCATATTAATGAAATAGCCTGATAATCTTGTCAGATGAACTGTAACACCTTGTGGGACTATTAGAAACTGTGTTAACTTGGTTCTCTTCCTATTTCCTTAACGAGTTTTAATTTATGTTATGTAAATTTCCCACACTGAATTAGACTGGGGTCAGCTCTAGATATTCTCACTGTTCCAGCCATCACGAGATTCAGGGTTCTGAAATTTGTCTACAGCATCCTCCCTAAAGCCACACGGGTGCGCACAAGCGCGCACACACACACACACACACACACACACACACACACATACACACACACACACACAAAGAGGGGAAGCAATGGTAACAGAAAAAGGAACAAAAACAAAAACAAAATCCCCAGAAAACAACAAAATAAACCTCATTACAAACAATAAAATCAGACACACGTAGAAAAATTGGATACAAGTAAAGGTTTAAAAAGCATTATTGTTTATAAGGGTTGGCTAAAAATAAACTCAGTCACACATCAAAATGATTACTGTGGATAATGTTTCTTACCTGCCCCCTTTAGCTAGAGTACATGGGGACAGGAGAATTTCTTCCTGTATTCAAACTTTTCATAGGTTTCTTGATTGAGGTGTGGAGAAGGAGGTCTCTCTAGGGATTTTTAAGATAGACTGCTATTCATTTGGGCTGGTCTATTGTAACATTGTGAATATGAACACAACATAGCGTGTGATTCTATGATCAGATGATCAAAGTTCAAAATGAGTATAGCCACTTTCACCAATCTATATTTTTAAATGTAAATTGTTTAGAATGAGGCATTTACATCTTTAGATAATGGGATATGGTTTAATCTTTTTAAGCACATCTTTCTTCCATAGGTGAGTGCACAGCATTTTACTTTTCTGAAAACAAATAAACAAATCCAAGTGAACATGGATTTCAAATATTTTATTCGAACTAATTTCAAATATTAAAATAAGTTAATTTTATGTTTTTTAAAACAGTACCTATTTACTCATTCAGGCTTAAAATGTATTCTCAAAGTTTCCTAGCAAGGCCACTTTGGTTAATATTAAGAGAAAGAGACCTTCTTTCACAGACCTAAGACATATTTTTATTAATACACTCAAAAATATGTATTAAGTGGCTACTATGTTCCAGGCCCTCTTCTAGGTTCTAAGTAAAAAGCAATGAACAGCACAGATACATTTCCTGTCCTCATGAATCTTGTAATTTTCTGACCTCTGAGTAGATTTATTTTCAAAAACTTCTGAGGATAGAATTTTTCTTAATGGTATCATTATAATTTAATCCTGGAGAGCCTGGGTGGCTCAGATGGTTAAGCGTCTGCCTTCGGCTCAGTTCATGATCTCAATGCTCTGGGATATAGACCCTCATCGGGCTCCCAGCTCGGATCTGCTTCTCCCTCTGCCTCTGACTCTCCCTTTGGTGTGCTCTCTCTGTCTCTCTGTTTCTCAAATGAATAAATAAAATCTTTTTAAAAAATGAAGAATAAAAATTTAATCCCTACATTTCTATAAAAATTTTCACTAATGAATAGTATAACTGACCGCTATTGATATTAACCCTTAAAAATAAAAAGAGCTTTAACACATTTTCTCTAAATTTATGTATAAAATAGAACTACTAAAAAAACTTACAATGTAACAATTACATGTTATAATTTACAACAATAACAGAGCTAATTCAAAAATACTCTTCATATGTTTCCTATTTGTAACAAACTTAATATTTAATATTATTCCCAATATTTTTTTTTTTCAGGTGGAGGTGAGGAGAGGGAGAGAGAAAATCTTAAGCAGGTTAGTGCCCAGCATAAACCTGACATGGGGCTGGATTTCACAACCCTGAGATCATGACTTGCCACAAAATCAAGAGTCCTGCACTTAACCAACTGAGCCACCCAGGCATCCTGCTCCCAGCATGCTTAGCTGCAATCACAAACTCCAAAAAAAATCAAGGACTAACATTGCCATTTTGAGTTAAAAAAAAAAAAAAATGCTGTCAGTTATGGTGTCAAATAAATTGAAAAAATACCATTGCATCGTTTCTTTTATTCTTTAACTTACTCTTGTTCATTTTCTTAGTTTAAATGTTATTGCAAGAACTAGTCATGCTTATATTATATGCCTACCATATAATTTTGTAAAAATAAATAAAATTTTATTATATTTCTGGTAGTTGATCTTTCCTGCATTTAATAATCTGAATTGCCTGTGCCCCTGTTTTGTAGCATGGAAACAGAAGTGCTACTCTCAGAGGGTAAGAAACACCTACTGAGAGTGTGGATAAGGCCCTGAGCTACCACTCTAATAGCATGATAATTTTTTAAATACACAGGTCTCCTGGACTAGGAAGAAAGCTACGTGATTCCAACGTGTTTATAATCTGGGTGCAATTACCAAAGAACTTGCCTCTAAGAGGTAGTATACAGATATACAGAGGGCCGCCAGGGACTCTTGGGAAATATCTAGGGCAAGACAGTTCACTAGCTCACCAAGCCCAGTTGATCTGGAATCAAGAAATATATGTTGTGCTCATATGATCTTGGTCCATCTGCCTTTTAATATACCTCCAAAAGTTTTATACTCATCCCATAATGATCTGTGGTCTAATTCATTGTTTTTATGACTCATTCTTGTTAAACTTTTCATTTTATTTTAAATAATTTCTTGTCAGGTGAATTGTAATCATTGAGATCAGATACCACATGCTCCTAAGCTGTACTCAGATTGCCTATCCTGGTAGCATGTATATAATATTAATTTTAGATATATCCCATGCTTCCCACATTGTCTTTTAAAATCATCCATAATCTCTCTTGCATCCATACTGTAGGGTCTGGAGTGTGCTAAATATACACCTTTTTCTCTCATCATAGCAAACAGACTAATAACTACTCTACTTTACCCCAACCCTCACTACTTTGAAGCTCATGACAACAGTCTATACCACGTATTGTCCCTTTTTGCCCCAGTTATTTATAGATTCCCTAGTTCAATGTCCTTCATTCTCTGACGACTTGGTCACCCAGCTCACTCTATCTTTCCCACACTATTTGTGTTTTAATTTTCAGTTATTTCACCTCCACATACACAATGTTTTCAATATCCACTTAGACACAACTTTTTCTGAAGAATTCTCCTTCAGTGACCATTTGGGCACATTAAATCAGTCTTTAGACTGGATTACAGGTAGCAGTTTACTTTTCCTCACTATTTACTACCTTCATTCCATCTTCCAGTCAGTCCATTGATGCTACCATTATTTTCTCTGTTCTCCAAGCCCTCATACTTGTCTTCCTTACATGCCTGACTTAAATTCAGTGAGAACACATTCTAATCTCTCACTTGTGCATAAAGTCTCAGCACAATTACCCACTCCCTCTTCTGTTTTATTTGCTGAAAAAACTGTGTATTATATTATTATAACCAGTCATCTGCTTTTAAGTCATCATTAAATAAGTGAACTTGAAGGAGAAAAACTTAACAACTAGGTTGAATGATCTCCCTTTAATATCCCGACCACAGAACTCAAGGGTGCCCTTAGGCTGATTCTATCCGTTTTCCTACTCTACTCACTCTTCCATTACTCTGGATAACTATTCAAATTAGTCTCTGCTCTATGGAACCACAGCATCTTCTTATGGATGTACATCGAATAGTTATTTCTTATTTCACTGTCAAAGTAGAAAAACAAGAAAACTAATGAATTTTCCCTCTTGCTTCTCTGTCAGCAATATTCTTATTTGCATAGAAGCATATTATGGTTTCTCCTAGCCTAAAGGAAAAATAAAAATAAATAAATAAATATATAAAACACCCCTTACTGGGCCTCATCCTCTAGCTAGTGCCTGATTTATCTGTCATGCTTGTCTCATATTTTCTAAATTCCTCTGCATTCTCTTTCCAACCAACTCCAATCAGGCTTTGCTTTTTGCACTTCAAATTAATATCACACGCCATCATCTCCTCCACTCATCCAAATTCAGTGGTCAATCATCAGTTCATATCTAAGTTGGTTTAGTCGAATTATTTCACATTCTTTTATTACTTCTACTCTTTCTAGAAACATGTAATTCCCTAAACTATGACACTGTTCTTCATTGCTTTTGCTTCTATGACACTGGAAGCTGCTTCTCAGTCTCGTTTGCTTATCCTTCCTCATTTTATGGACCTCATACCTCTGGAATATCTAAGAACACAGACATCAAAACTTCTTTCTTGTTATTTCTGCACTCACTTCCTAAGTTATCCCAAGCAGTCCAATACCTATAAATGTCATCTGTGGCTCTGATATATTCCCTATTCCCAATTGTCTTTCTGTATCTAGCACATGATAAGTCCTTATTAAATACTTGTTAAATGGAAGTAGAGATCAGTGAGACCTAAAATATCAGATACTTTTATAAAACGCACTGTTGAGACGCTTAGTGGTAGAGCCAGTGCTGGTCTTTTGACTTCTAATCTTGTGATGAGTCCAAATAAGGAAATCATTCTCTTCATTCCATGTTTATTTTTTAAATGCATTACTTTTTTTTTTTCCTTCAAAATGGCACTTGTCAGATGATTGATGCCTTTAAGCTTGAAAGTCAGCCATAAAAGATTCCATTTGTAGGCAATATAACACTCAGAAATATTAAATTTCTTTTTAATTTTGAGAATGGATTGAATGACTTGCAGGGTCAGGATATTTGCCAATTTTGATTTCCTAAGAAATGAAGTCTATAGACAAATAGATGACAGTATTACTTACACACAATTTTAAACACAACTAAAGTAGAACTTCAATTTTTATTTTGAATTAAGACCTAACTTTTACAATGTTAGTCTAGTATCAAGTTGGGAAAATTATTGAGATCTTTCTAAGCCTTATTTTCTTCATTGATAAAATAAAAAAATAGTAACTTTCTTAGTAAGTTGTGCAAATTAACATATTAATGTATACAAAATAGTTTAGAATAGTATCTGACATATTAAAAATTCCTCAAAAGATATCATCATGATTTTATTAAGTTTTCAGTTAATTTAAGCTGATATTAGGTTAAAATTACATTTATTGAGTATACTGATGGCATCAAGATATATTAATGTTGGAATATATCTAGATTTAAAACTATATCACAAAAAGTAGCTGGACCAGTTCTAAAGTATGATTCCTGACACCTTTTCAATGTTTGTTCCTTTAGTAGCAAATGTAATGTATTTACTTATTCTGCATACTTTTATGTTTTACTTGAATCATAAGATCACCATTTAACTTCAGAATACAATATTCCTGGATTAGTTCCTGTTTTACAGAGCTGTCTGTATAAAGGAAGAATAACAATATACATTAAGTATAATTATGCCATATTCTATCTAGATCAGTCTATCAGTTTCCAGATTGCCTCCCTTGGCCATTACCAAAACATGTTTCTGCAAATGTCAAAACATACATACAGTTTATTTAGTCATAAGTCCATTTTTAGTTTTGACAGTAAGAATATTTGCTTATATTCAAGAGAATATTTGTCTCTTGATCCTCCATTCATTCACCTGCCATTTTTCAAGTTTATCCTGATTGATTTAATTAATTCTCTTTGAAATGAACTTTTTTTAATGCCTGCAGCATTTTCCTGTGTTTGTTACAGTTGTTTTAATTTAATTTAAAATGTAGGCTAAGTACATCAATTACCAGGAATTCTGGTACAATATATGGTGACCTCTGGAGAATTACTTACTTTAGAAAATATACTTTGTTATTGCATACTGACTTAGAAAAGTATTGTGTCATCTCAAGTGTTGCTTGAATAAAATTTATACAGTAATGAGTCACCTTGAAAAAATACGCCAGATGGTGAAGGAACTGAGAGATAGGAGGACCAGTTAGGTTAATGAGAAATGCATTGATGATTTTAGGGCATTTGTCTGAATTCTTAGAGCAGGTTTAGTCAGCACAAGTAAGAAGGAAGTTTAATATTGAAAGGGTATTTTTTTTCTTTAACATCTACCAAGCAAAGTTTTGTGCCACCTCTAATATCTTCAACTAAGAAAGTAGACTAGTGTCATACCCTTTAGTGTTTGCAGTGAATAATTATATACTATATAATAAATTATATAAAGAGAATTAGTGAACATAGCTATAAAGTAATGAGTTTAACTCTTAATTATCTATTTATTTTAAAATATCAGGTTTTCTTCTTAGTTGCTGGAAATATTACTTTCACTTTATTACAACAAACTTAATAATTTGCTTAGTTAAAATGCATTTTCCATCTATTTAATCAGTTTGTATAGTATGTTTACACATGTAAGGAACCGCTTATCGGTAGACAGTTTAATTCAAATGGCAGTTCAGAAATTAGAAATTTAGCAAAATTTCCAAACACCTTACATCAGGTGCTCCTTCAAAGCAAACATTAAATAAATCAACTCATCAATCTATGTCAACAACTTTTGTTCTCCTCATTTATTCCAGGAAGCAATTGAAAATCCATGAGATTTGTAAGGTATTGACTATACTGTTTGCATCTTCTATATTTTAATGAAATATTTTCCCCTTACACATTAGTTCTCCCCAAAAAAATTCACGATATTTTAAGTCTTAAATACATCTGGTTTTAGTGGTTTTAGTTACTGAAAATTATTTTCCCTTTTTCTTAAAAGTCTTAAAATATTTACTTAATGATTCTAGGCACAATGATATATGTAAGCATATTTTATATACCAAAAACTCCCAGTACTTACCTTTCCCTTATTTTATGGGAAAATTTACTGTTTTGAAATTTTGCTTGAAATATTATTTAAAAATAAATCTATTATCTCTATGAGAAAGAATGAAATTTTACCATTTACAGCGGCATGGATGGAGCTAGAGAGTATTATGGTAAGCGAAATAAGTCAGTCAGAAAAAGATGGATACCATATGGTTCTCTCATACACGGAATTTAAAAACAAAACAAATGAGCAGAAGGAAAAAGAGAGTGAGAGAAGCAAACCAAGAAGTGGACTCTTAACTGTAGAGAACAAACTGATGGTTACTAGAGGGGAGGTATGGTTTCAGGGGAGACGAGTGAAATAGATGATGGGGTTTAAAGGGGACACTTGTCCTGATGAGTACCAGGTAATGTATGGAAGTGTTGAAGCACTATGTTGTACACCTGGAATTAATATTACACTGTATGTTAATTAACTGGAATTTAAGTAAAAACTTAAAAAAATAGCTCTAGTGCATTATGTAGTAAAATTCCTTTTCCTGTCACCTGTATATAACTAGAATTGAATGATAGAAGTAATTTATTCTTATGTATTCAACAACTCTTTGTATATCTTTCTCTGCTTCTGCTATTATTGATATAGTCACAGAACAAATGTGTTCATCTTACTACTTTCCCTTAAAAGTGAAGGTTCCAAGTTTTAGGAACTACAGTCTTTCTAGGTAAATGTGGAAATTTAGACAGCATATTAAAATAAACAATCCCTATTATGCCATCAGAGAAAAAAAGCCATGTTTCCTTGACTCAATTTTTAAGTTAAAAAAAAAAATATATATATATATATATGGATTTGAGGTAGCGTGGGGGGGGGAAGAGGATTAGAAAGGTTGAGGAAAAACCTTGAAGAAGTGAAATCAGGACAGAGATGGGTCAAGGTGGGTTTATTTTTTATCTCTCTTTTGTCTTCTAAGTTGTTATAAGCCTCGAAGCTTATACATTTTATAAGCCCTTAATTTCTCCTAAATCCACAGAGCATGATTTTATTCTATCATAGTTTATTTGGAGAAAAAGTGATTTGAGAAATGAGCTCTTTTACATGTGACAGTATTATGTGGATAACTAAAGTTTGTACATTAGATGTTTAAGTAAGGAAAGAAAATAGTGCTATGAGTTGCTGTAATCTACAATTGCATGTAATAGTGCTTGCACAGATCAGTTTGAGTTCTACTTCTAGAATATCCAAGGAGGTAGATTGTTATGTTTATATAGAAAATGGCAGAGGATTACTTTAAGAAATTGGAGAATATGACAAATGAAGAGTTAAAGAACCTCATTTTCAAGCTCCTAGATGTTTCCTTGAAGATGATGCCTCAGGTAAAAAAGCAATGTTAGTTTTTCACCTCATTTCACTGATGCAGTGGTAATTCACAGAAGTGCTTCTATGAATTGTGAAAGTATGTCCAGGTGTATGAATTTGAAGGCATCCAAGCATTCAGAATTTGCTTCAAGCTGCATTTTTTGTTTATATCAGAAAGCCTTTGAGACACAAGTGGTTAAATGAAGAATAATTAGAAGCAGAGTGAGATTGAATAAGCATAATAAAAGTACAGAATGATGTCTCAACACTTTCTGCTAATGAATATTTATTATGTTCTTTTACTGCTTGTACAAATATATATTTCTGTGTATGTTTGGTTAGCTCTAGTACTTCAAATAAATTTTTAAATGTTTTAATGTTAATACCTAACTTCCATTTAAAATATGATATATCTTTATTCAAATGATTCATTCCATTGTACATTGTAACAATTTACTATAGACCCTGGACTGTTCTATAATATTTGATTAATTTTTTTTGTTTATCTAAAATGCTGACTAGTTCAACAATTTAAATGAGAAATATCAAAGTTTAATCTGTTTCCCTAAATTTGCAAATTCACAGTTAGTCTTAAGGTAAGAACACAATAAAAAAAACACAAATGATTGGAATAGCATGATTTGAATTTAAATTCCATCTTTATAGCATCAAAGGGAAGTAATGGTTCTCATAGCTTGATAATATATTTGAAGATCCTCAAAGTTTTCTAAAATAAAAAAGTAACTTTTCCTACCTTCCTTTGCTTCTTTAGTCTCTTACTATTATTCTTACTTTGTGACTTTTTTTGTTCCTATAACTTCAGTCACACAAATAGAAATATTATTTTCAAACATATATTGCATTAATATATGTTGGATTACACTGTATATTGTGAGTAGCCTCTGTACATATTTACGCCCTCATCTTAATTGAAGTTTATTTTCAAGATTAGATTTTCTAGATTTACTGTCCTTTTTACTAGTTTTTTTTTTTTTTAACTAGACTTGCCTGTTTACTTTTTTCTTAAAGTTTTTGCATTCATTTCTATGGCTTACTGTCTTTTCCAATTCATTCGCTGTTTTTGCTGTTGTTACTATACTATTGTCATTCTCCTTTCCTTTTAAGTTATTTAAGTACTTAATTCATTCACTTTTTTCTAAATGAAATAATTTAAATATTGACTTTGTAAATGGGGGTAGTTCTGTGTACATTCTTTGATATTTTACATGACAAAAGAAGTTTTTTTAAACGTGTCAGGTTGTAATTTAATTTTTTGTGGAAATTTCAAGCAGATTTTAAGAAATTAGAACAGCCAAGTCAGTTTGAAGTTTGAGACCATACACTACCATATATCAACACTTTCTATAAAGTTACAAAGGTTAAGACAGCCTAGTACTAGACAGAAAGTAGACAATAATGTGGGGGGGGAAGCCTACAAACAGACTCACCCTTTTATGCAATTACGAAATATGAAAAGAGAAAAGAAGGCATCACTTATTTTTTCATGAGTGGTACTGGAGACATTTGATATTCATATTAGACCAAAGGTAAACCTTGAACATTAGCTCATGCCATAAAAAATTTTTAAGGTATACTATACACTTAAATAGGGAAGCTAACATATAAAGCTTCTAGAAGAAAACATAGGAAAATATCTTCACATCTTTGGGGTAGAGAGATTTATTAAAACGTGCACAGAAAAGATGAAGCCTAAAAGAAAACATTGAAATATTTGGATAACTAAAATTAAATTCTTTTCATCAAAGGAAGTCTTCTAGAGAATTAAAAGACAAACCATGGCTGAGAGATGATAGTAGCAATGCACATATCTGACAAAGTGTGGGTAAGCATAATTTGAAAATAAGACAAAGACATACAACCTTCTGAACGTATAAGATTAGAAGGCTCTCCTCCCCAAATTTAAATAATTTAAAATGCAGTGAGATACTTTAAAAATATGCTGCAACTTAATATTGATAAATAAATAATCAGGGAAAATACAGAAGGATTTACTTGTTTGCTCATTATTTAGGCTCTTTATAAGATTTATTTAATATTACCCTCAGGTAAACAGAGAATATTTATAAAAGAGTGCATTGTGTTTAATCTGGAACCTCAATTCACATTAATAAATAGTGGCTAACATAATAATTATGATGTAAACAGATGAATCAAAGTAAAAATACATGTTCAGACTTATAAACACCCATAAAACATAAGCACATTTACATATATTCTAAGAAAGGTGCAATAATAATAAAAAGAAAAGCAAAGTATTCTGGGAATATGCAGCTACTGCCTCCTTGTATTAATGAATAAAAATAATTATAATTTAAAGCTGGAAAATATTTGTGTTGTTAAACCTAACTTGAATGTAAAATAAGTCATAAAATGCATCAAATATAAGAAATAACAAAGAAAGATGACAGGTCCATTTCAAAGATAAGGGCCCCTTGTTTAAATGACAAATGAAAATGAGCCAGCATTATTAGTTTTTCACTGATTTCACTGAAATTGTAATTTCCATTTTTATGAAAATGTTATGTCCCTTTTGCTTATTTTGTTTAATTTATTGGCTTTACAGTGGTGCACATATGTATTTGCTGTATATTATACCCATATTGATATTTTGTTATATATATAAATTTGAAACTTTCAATTTTGTTATAATCATAGTAATTAAATTATTTACTCTGTTGTGGACTGTGTACAGTGGTACAGTGGAGATGAAGGAGGAAACTTCTTGATTATTATGTCTATATTAGCTACTAGATATTTTATAGCATGAAGGATTAATAAGACTGAGTAGTGCAAGAAGACTGAGAAGCATAGCAGAATTTTTGATGGTTAGTGAATATAAGGGGAAAAAAGAAGGAGATCAGAAGTTCTAAGGAGAAGGGGCCAGTGCAAAATTTCCAGGCTTTTGGTTGGAACCCAGAAGGTCTGTAATGTACAAGTATACAAAAATCAAATTAGCCCTCATAGGAGCAAAGACTTAATTTTAAGTCATCTCAGTCTGTTTGATTCCTGTAATCTGTGAAGGCTGAGTGATCGAGAAGAGCCAAAGTAGTCTTTGGACTTTAAATGTACGTTTACTATTCCATCATGTATATTTAGACATATAAGAGAGAAAAAAATAACCAAAAATCATTAGACAAAAGCAAAACAAAACAAAGTGTAAAAAACAGATGAACAATCATATAAGGCACTTATCTTTTTTCAGATATGAAAATTAAAACAGATATGATTTGTGGTGCCTGTGTGGTTCAGTTGGTTAAGCATCTGACGCTTGATTTTGGCTCAGGTCATGATCTCAGGGTCCTGAGACTGAGCCCCACAGAGGACGGTGCTCAGTGGGAAGTCTGCAGGATAATTCTCCCTCTCTTGCTCCCTTAGCCTCCCAACCCCCACTTAAACTCTCTCTCTCTCTAAAATAAATAAATCATTAAAAATAAAGAAAACAGATATGATCAATAATATTCAAAGGAATGTAAGATAAGCTTAAAATAAATAATTATAAAATTAAATGAAACCTAGTAAATGAAATAAAAATAAGCAATTGGTATTCTAGAACTAAATATAAACTAGAAAAGTTTAAAAATCATGGAGGTATAATAGAAAATTAAATACAGCTGAAATGAAAATCTGATGGATCAGAAGAAAATATTTATCAAGAAGAATTGCATAGATATAAAAGAAAGGAAAAAGATTAAGACATAAGAGTTACTATGAAAGAAACAATGATTCATGGAACACTATATCAAAAGCTAATGATGTACTGTTTGGTGACTAACAACACAGTAAAAAAATAATAAAACAATTATCTTTGAGTAGTGGGGGGAAAAAAAAAAAAGAATTACTG
Organism: Enhydra lutris kenyoni; assembly: GCF_002288905.1. NCBI lineage: Eukaryota > Metazoa > Chordata > Mammalia > Carnivora > Mustelidae > Enhydra > Enhydra lutris. Next base: position 20,760,144 of record NW_019154099.1, read on the forward strand.
TGAAAATTTCTACAATAGTGTGACCAGAGTCCTACAATGTAAGATAATAAGGCAAGTAGCATTAGCCTGAAAAACTATGGCTTAAAATGTTCTGAAATTGTTAAAAAAAACTTCGTATTTCATAATTAATATCCACCTAGGTGTGAAAACCTAATTCAGCAATGAATTAAAAAATAGGTAATATATCACAACCAACTTTTGCTCCTTCCAAAAACAGATGTAGATTTAATAGTTGTAAATAAGCCCATATAACTATACATCAATAAATGAAATATGAAATAAATTATTTCAAATTGATTCTAAAAGATTTATAATTTAGCATCTACTCATAGCAACAAAAATGCCATAAAATTATAAAATGTTGATTAAGTGTAACCAAAATGAAATACAACAATGTACAGCAAACATACTAAATCAAAATGTTTTCAAAATTCCTCCCTCTTCCCCACAGGACTGGGAAGACAAAGATATTAGTTGTCAAAATTCTAATTTTATTTTGGAGATGCTATCTAGTACAATAAAATAAGCAAAACAAAAAAATATAGCTCTATTTTTTTATATCTGTTTGTTTATCTATCAATGTATGTATCAACATTTTTTTTCAATATCATCCTGGAGATGCTACCTGGAGGTGGTACAATAATAAAAACAAAGCAAGCAAATATGTCCACATCTTAATATCCATCTATCAATCTATCTTACAAAGTTCAAATAGGAAGAAATAAAATCATTGTTAGTGACAGGAAACATAATTAGGCACAGAAAAATCAAACAGTATCTACAGATAAATGATTAAAAAAACTAAGTGAAACTAGCAAGGTAGGTGGATACAAAGTAAGCATATACACTTACATAGAATTTTATTTAAAAAAAGAAAAATTAAATTCAAACAACATGAACAATAATATAAAAATTGAATGCTAAGGTATAAAAAAGATATGTAGGATTATACAAGTATTGAGCAAAAATAAGTAAAAATTAAATTTCTATGTAATTAAATTTCTATGTAACTGAAAAATAAGTAAAAAATTAAATTTCTATGTAAATTTCTATCTAACATTGTTAAACAAAAAACCATGTCACTGATTGGAAAACTGCTTTTTAATTTCTTCCCAAGTCAATCTTCATAAGCATGCAAATCACAAAAATATTTTTGATAGAAACTGAGTTCGTAATTTTAAAAGGTATATGGAAGTTAAAAGTACCAAAAAGATCCAATCAGTACAATTTTGAAGAAGACCAATTTGAGAGAAAATATTCGACCAGCTACTTACAGTTATTATAGAAGTACAGGAATTAGATATTGTGATATCCACTCAGGATAAAAAGGCTGAGGAATACAGACTGCCAAGGCCTACATAGACACTTGGTTTTTACAAAAGGGGGAAATCAGTTTTGTAGGAAAGGAAGGACTTCCCAGCACATTGTACAGTGCTTATACTTGAGAGAGAGAGAAGAAATATAAAAGAACCTGTATCCATCTCACACCATTACTCACCCCCCACCCCCCTAAATATCAATGCTAGATAAGTTATAGAATAAAACACAAAAAGTAAAGTAGTAGAGCTTTAAGAAGATAAATAGGAAAATATAGTCATGGTATCAGGGTAGAAAAAGATATTTTGAACTAAGAAAAATAAAAACCTACTAAACATGTAATTGGATTATACTCAATGTAAGAGTTGTTTAATGAGATCAAAAGGTCTCGTTTAGGAGAATAAAAGGAAAACCACGTAGTAGAAGTAGTTTTCAACATTTACTTCTAACAAAGGTTCATATACAAAATCTAAAACAATTTCTAGGGCTGCGTGGGTGGTTCAGTCAGTTAAATCTCTGACTTTGGTTTAGGTCATGGTCTCAGCATCCTGGGATTGAGCCCCAGTTCAGGCTCCCTGCTCGGTAGGGATTCTGCTTCCCCCTCTCCCTCTGCCCACCCCCCTGCTCAGGTTCTCTCTCTTTCTCTCTCTGTCTCTCAAATAATAGATGAAATATATTTTTTTTAAATAAATGACTTCTAAACACTAAAAATAAGGGACAGCCCGATAGAAAAATACACATCAACTCAAATTCATATAGAAAATGTACAAATGGTCAACACTAAAGAAGACTTCAAACTTACCAAATACCAAGTAAATGTAAATTAAAACAAAAAGAGAACACTATAATACCAAGCATTGGCTAGATGTAAGAGTAATGAGAACTCTCATAAACTGCTTTTGGAAATGTCAGTTGATACCACTACATTGAAAATCGGTTTGATAGTAAAAAACATGCATAAGAATGTTCAGGGAACTATTATTCATAATGACCCTAAATTTAAAATAATGTATAAATAGATTTTGCTATATTCATTAAATTGAATACTCTACAGCAAAGAAAACTAATGAGCTACAAGTACATGAAACATCATGAATATTCTAACATTGTTAAACAAAAGAATTCAGACATAAGACACATATGCTTTATTTTTTAATTTTTTAGCTCATTAATATTTTGTTATGTTTCAAGTTTGTATTTAAGTTCCAGTTAATTAACATCTAGTGTAATATTAGTCTTAAGAGTAAAACACGTACGCTTTAGATTTAAATTATAGTTCAAATACTAGCATCACCATCACTTAGCTATGAAGTGTACATCATGATACTGGTTACTGGTGGTTGGGAGGAATGGGAGGTGTTAGTGATGCCCAAAGAAGTCTTGTTCGGGTATCAGCAATGCTCCATATTTCATAGTATAGTCCATGTACCTGGATGTGCTTCACATTAATTTTTTTTTCCAGAAAGTAATTGACAATATACTTTTTAATAGTTTCACCTGTATACCGAAATGCTTTTCAGTTTAGAGTTTGCTTTCACATTCATTTTCTTATTTCACAGCCTCCGGGGATTCTGTGGGACAATCTCTTAATCCAGAGATTAAGTGACTTGCCCAATGTCACAGAGCTAACCAGGGACATAGTCACTTAAAATATCAAATCTCATATGTTTTGAGGCACATGGTTTCTCTCTTTCATTAGTTTTTCTACAGCATTCAAGTGAAAAGCATGATCTTATTAATGATCTTTTGATAAGATGTAATATTGCAGCAGCCCAAAAGCCAGTATTGGCCCAGCCAGGAATAGGAGGCTGGGCACAAAAGACCTACTAGACACGAATCCAGTCCAGCCTGAACTGCTAGTGACCTGGGGCTGGGTCGTCTCCATCCGTGCACACGCAGCTCCCAGCAAGCACTGGGATCACTTCAGAGTCTGAAGGGAACATGTAGTGAAGTCTACACCTGAAGTCAGAGGGGGCTGGGTATGAATCTTGGTCCTGCCTCTTTCTCATTGGTGGTTTCTGGCAAGTCCTCAAACCCCTAGACCCTCAGTCTCCTCTAAATCTCCTCTTATTTTTATTATTTTACATTCTTAATATTTCTATTTCATCTAATTTTTGACATGTAAAAAGCTGTACCTATTTATGGAAACAACTCATGGCTTTGGGTGGTGGTGATGGTTATACAGGTATACACTTACTCCCAAATTCATCAAGTTGTATACATTAAATAGCTACAGCATTTTAGATATGGCATAAACAGTTTCGTAAAATTTCCATGTTCCCAGGAAAGGACTGATTATTTTGTAGCTATGATAACATATAACCACTAGATTATGTTTTAAACTTGTTTAGTTGATTGGTGACCAGCCTCAGTTTGATCAATGAGTGCTCTGATTCAGTAACACACTTCTAATAAAGTCAACTTCTCAGAGATAGCCCCGTACTTTCGTGAGTCAACCAATAAAAGCCCCTGTGCAGTGAATACACTGCCAACCAATCGCCAGTCTCATCTGAATAACCACGCCTCCACAGCTGACATTAATCAACACTTCCCTTTGAAAGACGATCCATCCCTGGACTCTCTTCTCCAAACCCTGTATTTTATTAGGTCCCCACTTTGCAGAGATAGACTGTAACCACCAAGAAGTATAACTCTTTGCTACTTGAGTTTGTAAGGCATTTACAAACTTTGCTTTTCTATATAACTGTTGTTTCATACTCTCACCTTTCAATGATATGATTCATAAATTTATTAAATACACTTAAGATTTCTGCACTTTTTGATATACATGTATCAATAAAAGTTTGTAGGACAAAGATTACCCCCCTTAAGTTTCTGAGAGCTTGCCAGGAATACTGAAGGAACTCACTGTGAAGAACACCTTAGTTCCATTCAAAATCAGCAGGAGGCTTTGATAATGAAAAATGAAGTTAGCTATAACATTGGTTTAATATATTATGCCACTATATTTTCTGTTGACTAAAGATAATTTTTCACAGAGCAGGTTTGTTAACAGCTGGAAAGAGTAAAAATTATTAAACCACAGCACTGATAAAACATGATAAGAAAGTTAGTTTTCCTTATAAAGAGTCAGTTTCATTGGTCTCATGGTTTGGGTGGATGTATCTACCCTCATAAGTAGTCACTAAATATTCCAAATAAGTTTATGATGAATGGTTACATACCCAAGGTTTTCTGTGTGTTATTTCTTACTGAATATTGTCAAAATCATTCCAGTTGTTCAAACTGGAAAACCATGAGTAGATTTGACAGTCTCTCTCCTCTTCCCCTCACCAATCAAATCCAATAATCTATTCCTTCTAAGTGTAAATTATAAATGTGTCCTAAGTCTATTAATTTATTTCAAATCACTTTGCCACCATGCACAATTTAATTTACCATCATTTTCACCTTTGGGTATAGCCACAATTTTCCTGTTTCCAGTCTTATCTTTTGTATACAACCATTCTTGAAAAAATGATCACTTCCCTTATAGTCAGTGTTTTATTGAAACAGACACGTCATTCTGTTTAAAACTCATCTTTATTTTATCCATTGAGTAAAGTAAAACATATTTAATAAGATATGAAAGTATAATGTGTAGTTGCCAGAGTGGGGGATGGACAAAATGAGTGAAGGGGTTAAAGGAACAGGCTTCTAGTTATAAATAAGTCCTGGGGCTGTAATGTGCAGCATGTATAGTTAATAATGCTATAATTATTATATAAATACTACAATGTAAAAATACTATAATTAATAATACTATATTTCATGTTTGAAAGTAAAAGAATAGTTCTTAAAAATTCTCATAAGAAAAAATAAATTTTGTAAATATGTATGGTATCAGATGTTAATTAGACTTATCGTGGTGACCATTTTGTACTATATACACATATGGAATCATTACATTGCACACCTGAAAATATAATGCCACATGTCAATTTATACTTCAATTAAATAAGATAAAAGTATGATACTATATATCCCCCCTTTTTATATGAGGCAAGATCCTTTGATCATAACTTTAATTTCCTCCTACTACATATGCCATCTTTGTCATGTATTTTAATATGGCACCTTCTTTAAACACATACAAAAATGTTATTATGGGTTTATTCATTTGTTAGCCTTTGGATTTGTGAAAACATTTATGTTATTCTTTTTTTTCTTGTTATATCACAGAATTTTATTTTATATCTTATATCTGAAAAATGGTGTAGATTTGCAAGTATGTTAGTCTGCTAGGACTACCATTACAAAATACCACAAACTAAGTGACTTAAACAATATAAATTTATCTCACACAGTTTTGAAAACTTGAAGTTCAAGTTTAAGAGTGTTGGTAGGTATGGTTTATCCTGAGGCCTCTCTCTTTGGTTTTCAGGTGGCTACCTTCCCTCTATATCCTCACTTGGTCCTTCCTCTACGTGTGCAAATCCTTGATGCCTCTCCCTTTAATTTTAGTTATCTCTTTAGAGGCCCGATCTTCAAATTCAGTCACATTCTAGGGTACTAGTCATTACGTTTTCAACATAAGAAGTAGGGGAGATATAATCCAGTCCATAATAGTGACAAATCCTATGAATTTGTATTTACTTTAAAATACCCTTATTTCAATTTTATTTTTGAAGGGATTTTCTCCCCACTGATGAATTCTACGTTGCCATTCATTGTTGTTTTGCTATTCCACCGTTTATGACACTGTTTTTGGTCCTCCTTTTGTTTAGTTTTTTATTTTTCTTTTGAGAAGTTGGCAGTAGATGGCGCTGTTGCTTACGTCAAGATAATGACCTTCGTTCTTGATATTTCTTTTCTGTAGGACCTGGCAATCTGTAGTTCTCCTTGCATTTATCATGGATGGGGTTCATAGAACTTCTCATGAATCTTCAGGCCTTTTCATCAATTTTGGCAGAATTTTACCCTATATCTCTTCAAATATGTCATCCGTTCCACTCTGTGCCACATGTATCATACCTTCAATTCATATCAAACCTTCAATCCCTCTCATCCTCATTTTTTTCAACTTTTCTGTATCTCAGGGCGTCATCTTTTGTTCCCTTTATATGTAAGTCTGGGAATCTTCCAATTCACTAATTCTTTCTTTGACTCTGTATAGCATGCTGGTAAAGCTTTTTACTATACTTCTTTACATTTCGTTTATGGCTTTTTCACTTTTGGAATTTTTATTTGGTTTTATTTTGATTTGGCTAGGTTAAAAGCTACAATTTTATAATTTGTTTTTTTATTTATTCTGTTTGAGCTTTTCCCCAAGTTCTTCTCCTTTATGGCCTATTTTTTAGTTAATGGGGCATTTTTGTTTGGTTGTTTGTTTGTATATTATTTTGAGATACCATTTTGTACCTGTATTGGCTGATAAGTTGTCTTTTGGGGGGGTGGGGGGTTTGAAAGGGAACTTTGTAGTACACAGAGAATACATTCAAGCAGTATTTCACCACACATGTAGTTTAAGAACTCTACAATGGTATACTTCTATTTCCCTTCTCCCAGCCTTTATGCTACCTTTGTCATAGATTTACTTATACAAATGTTATAAACTTCACAACACATAATTATTGTTGTTTAAAGCAATCAATTACCTTGTAGATATACTTTTAAACTACTTTATAGTTGTAGGTATGACAATTTTAAATTGGAATCATAAACTTATTTTTAATGATGGGAAAATAACATTTCTCATGAGTAGAATAAGATCTAAGTATTATAATCACTGCTATTTTACCTTTATATGTCACATAATTACATTAAATAACATAGTAATTAACCTTAAAGTATTGTTAAAATTCTATTAGCTATTTAAAAGATTGTCAGTACAGTAAAAAATTAGGTTCTAATAATTCTGCTATATAGGAATAAAATTAAAATTAATAACAATATCCTCATTGATTTTATTTTTGTAAGTTTCAAATTGTCAAGGGTTACAAACTTTCATTTATAAGATAAGTTCTGGATATCTAATATGCAGCATAGTGACTATAGTTAATAATGCTACATTGTATATCTGAAATTTGCTAAGAGAGTAATTCTTAAGTGTTCTCACTGATGAGGAACTGAAGCAGAAAAACGTTCACCTTTAGCCCAGAAGGCTGACCTGCATAGTTTAAATAAGGATCAAATACACACTGGTTGCCACATTCTTACAGGGCGTCATGACTGCCTTGTGGTCATCAGTAGTTAATATCAAACTGAATAAAAAGCACCAGAGAAATCTTATGAAAGTAATTTTATGAACAGAAATTCGAAGAAGACATTTATAATCTAATAATAATCTAATACTCCTGCACGTCCCCTTTCCCTGAACACTAAGCATATAACCACCAGCCCATGGCTTCTGTCCCCGTGCTACTTAAATAAACTTACTAGTTGCCCCCCTAAAACCTCTCAATAATTCTTTCTTGACCACCACACTCAATGAAACTACAACATCATCACACACACAACACAAAAAATGTTAATTATATGAGGTGGTGGATGTATTAATTAACTTGATTATGGTAATCATTTTATAACATGTATCAAATCGTCTGCATTTTATACCTTAAAAAACAAATCTAGAATTTCAAAAATACATAGTTGCCAACTGTAGAAAGAGCCAAGATGCCCTTCAACAGACGAATGGATAAAGAAGATATGGTCCATATATACAATGGAGTATTATGCCTCCATCAGAAAGGATGAATACCCAGCTTTTATATCAACATAGATGGGACTGGAAGAGATGATGCTGAGTTAAATAAGTCAAGCAGAGAGTGTCAATTATCATATGGTTTCACTTACTTGTGGAACATAAGGAATAACATGGAGGAGATTGGGAGGTGAAGAGGAGAAGTGAGTAGGGGCAAATCAGAGGGGGAGACAAACCATGAGAGACTGAGGACTCTGAGAAAAAAACAGGATTTTGGAGGGGAGGGGAGTGGGGAGTAGGGTAATCCTGATAGTGGGTATTGTGGAAGGCACATATTACGTGGAGTACTGGGTTTATTATAATCCAGTGGTTATGCATAACAATGAATTCTGGAACACTGAAACAAAAGAAAATAAAATAAAGAATTTCAAAAATATTTCCTCTATAGAGCAAATTATCGAAAGCTCACTTGCGTTCTGTGTCAAAGATAATTCTATGACTCAGTCATTATTTATAACAGCGTATGTGAAATTTGCCTCTCACCATTTGAATTGTTTTAAAAGAAAATGATACAGTATTATGTCTATTTGTTCATATTCTAGGTACAATTTTAGTAGTTGTTTTTCTAGTTTAAAACCAAACCAGTGATCTTAAAATTTATGGATATACAGCATATGAAATGAAGAGAATGAATGAATATTCAAGGTAAATTCCAGAAACATGGCTCTGATGCCTAACTTTTAATTAGTTAACTATAACCATAGTCTTCAATCTGCAAAAAGTTTGGTGTCAGATCAGGGGGAAAGGAATACCATTAGCTCCTTTCAGTAGCCCCTCTCCAGCACAATCATTATTTCTTGTTCTACCATCAGGAAAGTAATCATACAAAGAATGGCAAAATGTTCTTGTCAATGAAAATCAATACAACTCCAAGAGGGGCAGAAAACTAACCTATTGTTGAGATGCTTTTGGTACTGTATTATGGAAATCTATCTAGGTAACCTGAAAATCTCCCTTGAATGTTGATTTTCATATATTCATACTTATGGAACATATTAATTACTAGCTTGCATAGAAAGGGAATAACACAAGAAATATAGACATGAAATTATTAGCTATTAAAACATCAAGGCCAGATATAGATACCATGTTTATCAGTGTCTCTAAGTATCCCTGAAACCCAGAGAATGATTAAGAATGGGGTGATTAAGAATGTTTAAAGGTATTTAAGAATGATTAAGACTGATTCATGATTAAGACTATTTAAACATGATTAAGAATGATTGAAGATTAAGGAGAAAAAAGATTAATTGTAATCTAACTTAAAAAGTCACTTGTATTAAGAAGGCGCTCAAAATAACTTTAGACTAATATGGTAATTATATTTTAATATCCCTATAATGAATTCACTGGGGATGGTATAAGGGGACACATTACAATGAAACATCCTAGGGGTGAAAGAAAACAAAGATATGCAGACAATAAAAATGCTGGCTCAATTTTATAGACACACATTTTAGCACAATTAAGACAATGAATGCTTATATATAATTAATAAGTGCCTGTATAGAATATTGTAATATTAGGACAAGTTTAACCATCTGAAAACACTTTCAGAGATTTGCATCTTATATCGACAAGTGTAAAATGAAATTAAATGAAATTGAACAGTGTAAAACCAAGATGAGTTCTCTGTATAAGATTCACTTTTTCCTCAAGGGCACAGAAATGTGATTATAAATATACTGGGTAGTCTCAGAACTGTTATAAAAGTGAATCTTGAGCACATTTTACTAGATTGTTTTACTACTAGTTTACATTAAATTAAGTATTGGTGGTATGCCCGGTAGTACGTTGAAGCCTTAATATTAAAACGCATTGTTCTTCCCCTGGAGAGGTTTACAGTTGGCAAGATAATCTGTCCATAATGTGAAAAAGAGGGAATAATAGAGAATAAAGTACTAAGTTCCAAGTTAATTTCCAAGTTAGTTTTTGTTAAATATTTATTCTTCTAGAATCCCTTCACGTGTTTATACTATTTGAAATTCTTGTCAATACACCAAGGCAAATTATGTGATATAATTATATGAAATATATGATGTGTTATAAAACCTAAAATTCTTATAGATAATTTACAGAAGAAGGTAGGGTAATGAATTCACTATAGTGAACCCTATGACCTAAGAGTGGAGATGCTTTAGAAGAACATAATACAAGGTTTTGCCTCTGTGGATTTTTAAAGGAAGTGAGATTTGATTTTTGCATCTATATTTTGATCCCTGTCTCTTCGAAGAATCAGGTTATAGAAGTAATTTACCAATATTGATATAATGGCAGTTTATCCTTGATTAGAGTTTAGATCTGATGATTTTATATTGTGGTAATCAAGTTTTATTTTAAATGTTTGCCATTTTAAAAATGGAATTAAAAAAAAATTATGATTTAATATGAGTATATACCAAAGTATATTTTAGACTTTTATTTTTAAATTCTCTTAAAATTGTTAGCTCTGAATTGAATAAAAATTATTGTGTGTGCATTCAGAGAAAATATTTTGTATGATTTTTATATGATTTTTTAATGAATATTTTGTATGATTTCATTTGTCATATAGAATATATTTTGGGAGATAAAATCATCTATTTAAAATGTACTTTTTTTCAGAGAACACCACAGGAATTTCATCTTATGTAAACTTGTCCATTTCTTATCCCTATTACATCTAATGATTTTGCAAGTGTTGAATTAATACTGACACTTCTAGGAAAAATTAGAAGTGCAAATTATTCCTTTAATCATTTATTATTATTTTTGTGTTGATACTCTAATTTTTTTGTGTTGATACACAATCAAAACGTACCAAATATAGTGGAATTTAGAAAACATCTGGGCTACTATCCAGAGCTAAAACTGCTCAGGCAAAGTTTCCACTCCTGCTCAGAACTCCATTCAAGTTTCATCTGGATTGTCTTGATTTGGCCAATGGACCTAAATGTTTTGGAAGATCATGAGAGATAATGTTTTACATTCTGAAAATACTAGATTTTAGTTATCTGCAGAATTTCCACTTAGTGGACATACCACTAAGAATTTGCATACACCAGTTTCTGGTTCAGAAAGGAATTCACAACCAAAAATAGGGATATGAGGATTGTTTATCAACATTTAGGCAATAGTTCAATTCATTGTAGTGGTTTAGAACTCTCAGGGGAGAATGCAAAGAAATAGACAAGCTCTAGGTTTAAAAAGAATAAAATCTACAGGAATACTTACATCAAAGTAAATTAAAGAAAATATTTATTTTGGTTGCAGAAAAAGACAAGAGTTACAAGAAATATGTGTAAATATGTTTGCTACTCAGAATTTTATTATCACATTCAGTGGGATTTTTTCTAATTAAATCAGTAACTTTACGAATAACAGGAAAAATACAACTCTATTTAAATCAGACTATTTTTATTTGAAAAAGCTAATGAACTGAATAATACAGTTGAATAAGATCACCGGAAAACAAAAACAGAAAACATATCATAATGTATCCTGATGACTAAAGGAAATACTCAAAAGTTTGTTTCAGTAGCTCCAAATTCACTATAAAATTCTTTTATTTACTTTCTAATGAAAGAATATACATTTAAAAAGAGGCACTTATGTTCTACCCTAATTCCTTTAAATTGAGGCTGAAAAGTTTTTCTGTAGAGGACTAGATAGCAAAAAATCTGAGTCACAATTACATATTTCTGTTATTGTTACACAACAGCCATAGACAACACTTACAAAAGCAAGAGTGACTGTGTAGCAATAAAGCTTTATTTACCAAAAAAAAGAAAATAAAAGACTGTGAGCCAGATTTAGTCTGTAACGACCTATTTAGCAAGAGGCTTCCATTAAGGTTAAACATAACCTTGTTGTTTAATCCTTAAACTGTCCCTGCTCCCCTTCCCCCAGGGGATTTACTTAAAAACAAGTCCCAGAAACCAGCCCCAGGTAACAAAGCCCAGATACAAAGATGGGTCAGGCCAGATGGAGACATCCAATCAGTGGGGGGTTGCATACTGTCTCCCTAGCTACCAAGGAGTATGGGCCCCGCCCTTTGGGAGCCTTTTGGGTGCCAATTCTAACCACGGTGTGATAGGCTAGGTCAAATGTGTACTATAGGGTAAATTGTAATTCAATTGGTCACCTAGCATCACTGTGCAGCTTTCTCTGTGTGTTACAATTTCATTGGCTACCTGTGCATGGCCAGGCCCAACCACATGGCCTTTGCTCTTAAAAGCTAGTCTGTGAAACAGAGAAGGGTTGCCCTCTCTGTAAGAGGCGCAGTCCTGGCCGGTCAGTCTGATTCTTGATGCCTGGTGTGAAATAAAGCTTTGCTTGACCTTCGCTTTGTATCAGTCTCGCTCCTTTAATCATGGACCCATTATTGGGGGACCTAACAGTCTACAGCCGTTGTTCGCTTATCCCTGGTATAGCTAATTATATTTGGTATTTAGACATTAACCACGAAATACAGGTGAAGTAATTTAATAAATAGGACAAAATTTTTTCCTTTCCTGTTACCACTCTGTATTTTTTGTACTTGGTTATACTATTTTACTTGGGCTTAAGTCATATGATTCTCAACATGCAGTTTCATATGTTCAACTCTCCATGGGAAGTGTGTGTGTGTGTGTGTGTGTGTGTGTGTGTGTGTGTGTGTGTGTTATATAAGTGTATCTATATCAAACTGATTATATAAAAATTTTCAAAATAAATAAATTATCTTATAAAACAAAGAAGATTCCTCTTCCCTATTCTTAATGAATGACATTGCCGCTCCTGAAAGTGTACTGATGTGAAATCTTAACATGGTGGCATACAACATTGGCATATACATCGTGGTACATGTTGTTGACTGATTTAATCCCAGTTCCCAATCCCTGCCTTGCTAAGCATTATTTCAGTCAACCATAGCAGTGTAACAGAGAACTATTCATTGAGATGTACAGTGCATGTGGTGAGTATTTTAGAAAAGAATTGTTTTTTTTCGTTCTTCCTGTAAGATAGATATGATAACTTGGGGACAGAAACTATTCAGTGACCATCAAGGAACAGTGAGAGCAACCTGATGATGAACTTGTCTTTGATTTTTCCAACACTTTAACTCCCATCTCTGTTATATTGTTGGTTTCCAAACACTGTGGATTTTTTCCTGAGAAAAATGTTTCTATTACTATTTACAAACATTGCATTTTGATTCACTTATTTAGATGCAACTTTAAATTATCCAGAGTAAAAACATGTGGAAGAAAAAAGAAATTCTAATGTTCTATTATTAGGGTGCCCCCAAGTCCTAATTTTCTGGAACAGCCAGTTTACACCTGGTATACTGGTGTAATAATTAATAGCATCCTTTTCCCACAGTGTCCAGATTTAACAATAAACTAAAAGTTGTCCTGTTATTGATTCACATAGATCAGCTTAATTATAATCTAAATACCAGAACGTTAAAAACCAGAAAAACTGACATTTATTGGATTTGGAGAAACATAGTGGTTGTTCATTTCTCTCAGGGTCAAGATTTTGATTTCTGGACTGGACATTTCAGCAGCCTTGGTGATACACATCAGGCTAGATTTAAGTGGTTTTGGTACAATTGAAAGTTGTTGTTTTGTTTTGTTTTGTGGAAAAGCACGATCCTTTGAAAAAGCAGGATTCGTATCACAGTGACTCATTTTCTAAACAGACTTCAGACCTTTTATAGAATCTCCCCACTCCTGTTCTGTCACCAAAGCAGGTACTGTTCTTCACTTTTACATCAACATCAGATGTGGATGACTCAACAGAGGCTTATTTTATTCCTAGAACACTCTTATGAAAAACAGAAGTTTACCTAAGGTTGGCTCTACTGCTTTAAGTTACATAGATAAAATTGGCATCACTAGGGTTTAGAAAATCCTGCTGGTCATATCAACAATGTCCAGAGCACAGGTTATCATGACGCTCATCATAGTAAAGATAGTTTAAGAACAAACTTGACTTTTGCTTTCTTCCCATCCACAGTGACGCAAGGGAGTTATGCACAGAAGTTTAAGAAACTCTCAAAACAACCTAATCAAACTGGCCCTGTTTTATTTCCCTTTAAAATATCATTCCATTTTCACTTTGGTTTCTATTCTGAATAACTTTGTATAGTCTCTTCCAAACTCAAGCAAAATTTTGGGGACTATCTTTCTGAATATTGTCCAACCAGCAGTTGTCTCTATATATTTGCTATTGTCCTGATCATCATGATGTTGAACTTCTCTTCATGTAATATTAAATGTACATTGCATAAAGTTTTTCACTTAAGATCTAGAAAATTAGATTTTTAAAAAAGATTTTATTTATTTATTTATTTGAGGGACAGAGAGAAAGATAGATACAGCACCGTGTAAAGGGGTAGAGGGAGAGGAAGAAGCTACCCATGGGGCTTCATCCCAGGCACCCTGGGATCAGGACCTGAACCAAAGGCAGATGCTTAAACAACTGAACCATCCAAGTGCTCCAAGAAAAATTGGATTATTTAAATAAAATTAATTTGGATTTTTGTGCAGCTTTCCAAGTTTTAATAATTCCCCTCTTGAAGCAAGCTCAAACACCTCATGTTGACATTTAGGATCGTGCACAATAAATTCCATCTGTTGTTCCAATTTTGCCTCTTCAAATCCCTAACAAACCCTCTTTCAAAGAAGGGCTCATAATCCATTTTCACTTCCTACTTTAAAGCTTTACTCAAATTTTCTTCCTAACCATATTTTCCTCTCTCATGTCTAAAAGAAATCTAAACAACTATTTATCTCACAATGGAAAAACTTCTTCTCCAAATAAGATCACCTGAATTTCTTTCTTCTCTGACCCTAAATAGGACTGGCATCTGTGAAATAGTTTTGGCACTCCGGTATGTCCTACCTGCTCTTGTTGATGCTTCCTGTATGTGTTTCCCAAATAGTTCCTGGAGACAAGCCATGTATTTGATTTGTATCTCATTTTTGCCAAATATTACAGAACAATAAATATATATAAAGTTTTAAATGAGCAACTCTTGGTAAAAATTAAATGAGCAGGTATAATGTTGACCAAATTTAATAATATGTGGACTTACAAAGACTCTGCCCTACACTGTCTACTAGCTTACACTTATATATGCTATTCAAGTTACTTCCCCAGTTTTTTAATCTCTTCTTTCCAATTATAAATCTGTGTAAAATGGAGGAATTGTGTTCTCTACACCATTTGTATCACAGGCACTAGCAAAGCATAATATAGACATGAGGTCTCCATAAATATTCTATAATCTATCTTCGATAACTTTCTCCCATATTATGCTCCCTGAGAAGCCAAAATCAGGTTCTCAATCCAGCAGTTCCTACCTGAGAAAGAAGGGCTCATGCTGATTCTGATAACTGCTAGATCAGAAAGCGAAGTATGCCTTTCTCGCTGCTGGAGACATTGTCTGTGACCAAAGGTTTTCCCATTTCCTATTGATATACACACAGAACTCTCATTAAAACTGTGGAAGTTTTGAATGCACTTCACCAAGGGTATGTACCCCTTCATGCTGAAAGATGAGCATTCCTAAAATAAACTCCTTTTACATCTAAATTGCAACTTGCAGGAGGTCTCACTCCTGAGCTGTGCACAAATAAAAAGGAGGAAGACTCTCCTGTGGATAATGAGTATATGCAGAATTCTTTAGTGAATAATCACAGACACTAGTTAAGGCAAGATGCAGCTGTGCATACATAATAATGGTCTCAGAAAGCTGTGCTGTGTGGAGCATGGTTTGCTGCTGTGGGTAAAAGAAATTAATCTGGAGATGAAAAAGTTATTACTGCACTGGCTTAACAAAGTATAAAATAAGTTTAATGTAATTACATTTGATATAAATTTAAGAATGTAGCATAGTGAATGGATTTGAAAAAGATGATTCTAAGAGAATGTGAAAGACCCATAATGATAAGTATTTTAATCATGTCTCTGGAAATATCTATTTAGAAATTTGGATACACTTTCAGAAAAAGAAAGTTGGGCATGCTTAAAAAGTTATATATACATAACAAGTTATTCACCTTTAGGATGGGTAGTTCCTGAAAAAAATCATCATTCTACTGACTAAGACCACATTCTAAAACTGATTTGCCAAAACTGGGGCATGGGGTAAAAATTTGGCTGGCAGTGAAGAAAAGAAAGGGGGCTGACACTTCGGCTCTCATCTTGGCCCTTACTCTCTTGTTTACGTTGCCCCTGGTTTCTTTCCTTTTTGTCTCTGCCTTGCTGCTTTTCTACATACATATTTCCCCTTTGTATTTGACCTCTTCCTGTTCACCTGCATCCTTTTCCCCCTATAACATCCCTCCTCTTTTTCTATATCCTCACCCATGATATTTAAGGAGTTAAAAATTTTACATTATTTCATATAAATGAAGAACAGGAGAATGCCAAAGCTATATGCCAACTCCCCAACCCCATATCTTCTACCATCTTAGAAAATTGTTGGTAGTTAAGCAATAGGTAAATAAACCCCAGAATTTTGCACAATTGACCTTTGTATGTTATACAATCAATTAGTCAAGAGAGAAAAACTGGGACAAATCATTATGATGAGTTTTTTTTAAAGTAACATCTATTCTCAACATGAGGCTCTAACTCAGGACCCCAAGAACAGGAATTGCCTACTTTACCAACTGAGCCAGCCAGTCACCCCAAAAACCCTCATAATATTGATGAAACAGCACAGACTCAACAGAGCTGAAGGCAAACCTTCACTCTGAGATTTATAGTATTAATTTATAATCTATACATTGGATTTAGGCTTTAACATATTCTATAGTCCTTTTCTCTCCTGCTTTATTATTATTATTTTTTGGTCTGTTTTAAAAAAAAAAAAAGATATAGTTCCCTAAATAAGAAGTACAAATATAAGCCTACTGAATTTCCATAAGAAATATTCTGCCTACAGACTAAAGGCAATCAGAGGCTCCACTATGTAACCTTAGTTGATTAATTCATCCCAATCAACTAGAGTTCTGTTCAGAACGTTAGAGTATGTATGTCTCATTACCACAAGCCAGTGAGGTTGCTTTCAGAAGACTGGGGTATATAACTCATCACACGAACAGAGAAAGCATCTGTTAGATAAATGGTTCTCAAGCCTGGTTGGATATTTGAGTTACCTGAGGACCTTTTAAAAAATACATGTTTTGCCCCCACCTCAAAGTTGCCAAGGATGGGGTCTGGGCATCCACATATTTTGAAAGCTTCCCACCTTACTCTAAAAAATGTCCCTTGATGTGTGACCATCTGCTGTAGGTAACTGAGCTAAATTTATGGTTGGAAGCTCCAAGGAGGTCATAACCACACAATTCATTTTTCAATAGGCAGGCTGAGAGACTTAATCACTCAATTTCTGTATTAAACGTATTTGGTTTGTGAGATGTCAACTACACAAGCAACATACTGCTGATCCCAGTACCTATTGTATTTATTTGAATACCAGTCTACCTTCATAATTGTCCCTAAAAGTATTTGAGCCCATATAATGCCTTTATTGTATGTTTAAAAAGGCTTCCCTCAACCACCATTTTAGATTTAATATTCCATCTTCTTTCTGTCAGTTCTGTCTGTTGGCAAGACCTATCTATTGGTGAAGCATCATCTCTGCTACCTGAAAAAGATGGCCATTAAGGAAACTAAGTATTATTATAATGCTTTTGAATTGTGTTCCCTCTAAAGTTACCGCATCTCTTCTGGAACTGATAAAATTATTAATCAAGAGAAAAGAAAGTTACTATTTCCACCATCTACACTGCTACCACCACTCAAAGGCATTATTAGCCCAATTGAATAAACCACTATCTCTTTCTTAAGCTTCGCTATGCAGCTGGGTCAATTTAGTGTTTCATTCACTGCATAAATATTTAATTAAACCCCAGTAAGTGTCAGGATCTCTGCTAGAATCTAGAAGTAACTGTTTCTGTAACTGACAATACTTTTAGTGCAGTTTCTGCCTTCTGTTGATATCCACAGAAATAACATGGCAACTAACATCACTGCCCTGCCCTCACTTCAGCCCACCCAAGGAGAGAAAATTCTTATTTCCAATTTTGTGACACATTCTTTTATTTTGGTACAAAAGCACCATTGGCTTGCTATTGGAATCTTCTCACAGCCTTTGCATTTGAAAATGTTTTTGACTGTTTTTTTTTTTGTTTGTTTGTTTGTTTTAACAGCCTACTTTAGCCATTCCCTATGGAGCTTGAAGAGAAGAATATGTGTACTTGTGTGTGAAATGGGAAGCAGACTTTTATTCTGAATGACATGCACCATGTTCTGTTAAATAGTGTTTTGTTTTGTTTTGTTTTTTTCTCCCAAGCTGAAGATAACTGCTCTTAGAAAAATTCCTCACCATCTCTTTCACTTTATCAATTTACTTTTCTCAGAAGCTTCCTTAATCCTTTATGCAGATAGACTCCTAGAGACATTTTATGGACTTAGGGGAATTATGTGTAGGCTTATGATATCACACTTATTGTAATTTATATAATCATTTCATTTATCATTTGTCATTCATTTTTTTATGATTGAATAATATTTTATTGTATGAATATGTCACATTTTAAAAATTTTTTTAAATTTATTTTCAGCATAACAGTATTCATTGTTTTTGCACCACACCCAGTGCTTCATGCAATCCGTGCCCTCTCCAATATCCACCACCTGGTTCCCCCAACCTCCCACCCTGCTTTTAAGATTTTATTTATTTATTTGACAGAGAGAGAGATCACAAGTAGGTAGAGGGGCAGGCAGAGAGAGAGGGGGAAACAGGCTTCCCATTGAGCAGAGAGCCTGATGCAGGTCTGGATCCCAAGACCCCAAGGTCATGCATGACTTGAGCTGAGAGCAGAGGCTTAACCCACTGAGCCACCCAGGTGCCCCATTTTTCATTTGTCCTTCTTTTGTAACTTTAAATCTTACTACCATTTCCTACTTTCTAATAATATACATTGGCTTTTATAAGAAACTATTTAAAATCGTTATCTAATGCATTCCATATAACACACATCTTAGTAACTATTGAGGATTCTGTAAGGAAGGATGCTTGATTTCCTTGACTGAAGTATACTATATCTGGAGAAGAGTTGTCAGAATTTATCAGAAAGACCTTTTGTTTCTCACTTTAGAAAAGTAACAAAAGGGGTGCCTAGGTGGCTCAGTGGGTTAAAGCCTCTGCCTTCAGCTCAGGTCCTGATCCCAGGGTCCTGGGATACAGCCACACATCAGGCTCTCTGCTCAGCAGGGAGCCTGCTTCCCCTCCTTCTCTCTCTGCCTGCCTCTCTGCCTGCTTGTGATCTCTTGTCTGGCAAATAAATAAATAAATAAATCTTTAAAAAATAAAGAAAAATAACAAAAATGAATCTATAGAATAAACAATAATTTATCAGCATACCTTATTCAGTATTCTAGAAAAGTAATTTGTAGTCATTATTTAGTTTATATCAGTGTTATCAAACTTGGCAATGCATTATGTATATAATCTCTACATTTCTACTATTAGGATCTTTATGAAAGGAAAACACTACGGAGAGAGTAGAGTCTTTTATTTTGAAACCCAAGAAATGCAATGTATGAACAGCAAATGCAGTGGGAGTCCACCCAGCCTCTCCATTGATATAGCTCTTTTCATTTTCTCCTGGGGTCTTGCTGGTCATGGGATTGTATCAAATATTCTTAACAGCATGAAATAATCAACAATCCTGAACTAGAGAAAGAGCAAGATCAGTAGGCAGGAAAATGTTCTGATGGATTAAAAAAAATAGTTATGAAATTTGGTGATACAAAACCCTCTTTTTTCTTATGGTTCTATAAAAATATGTATTTATAAAAGGATTTCAAAAAACATAATGTGGGTACCATTCAAAAAACAAAATCCTACCCTGGAGAAACATTCCTGTATGTGATTTATAACATATGAGTTTCTCAAGTTTAAAACTAGAGGGAAAAAATTTACCTTTAGGAAGAACAGAGATTTTTAGCAAAATTTTTATTTACCCTTACATTTTTTTTTTAAGATTTTATTTTTATTTATTTGACAGGCAGAGATCACAGGTAGGCAGAGAGGCAGGCAGAGAGAGAGACTGGGGGAAGCAGGCTCCCCGCTGAGCAGAGAGCCCAATGCGGGGCTCGATCCCAGGACCCTGGGATCATGACCTGAGTGAAGGCAGAGGCTTTAACTCACTGAGCCACCCAGGCGCCCCCCGCCTTTTTTTTAATAAAGATTTTCATTTGCACTTACATTTAGGCACCACAGAATTATAATTAAGGGGAATAATATAAAATAAAATAAACCTTATCCTTTGCAAAAGTTTCTCCAATTCACTTCAAATTCTCTTTCATTAAAGTTCTTTCTTCTCATTTGTATATCACATGTTATAGTCTCAGCACTCTGCCCTGTAGGCACCTTCTGGGGAAACGTTCCATGTGATCCAATTATCTCATGGAGGGTCTGCAGCCTTATCTTGTGGATTTATAGTTCGCAGTGAGAAACTTTTAATTGTATACTTTCATTTCAATAATAATTTATTAATAAAACAGTGTGAGTAATCTGAAGAGACAAACTTTTAAAATGCTACATGACATTTGCGTTTTCATTTTTGATTTTAGTGTTGATTCCAAATGATGCTTTTCACCATTAGGAAATTAGTAGCAAGAAATTACTTTTGGGTTTATGTTAGTTATACTGAGATGGATTATCGCAAATTAAATAATACTCTTTGCGATACAATAGACTTCCATGACAATGGTCCTGAATGAATCACCTTTCTCTGTGTTGATACCCTTACAGGGTGCCTGCATAGCTGAGTAGCAAATCATATATGCACGTCTAAGAACTGAACTGGCTTTCTGGCTCATGCTGGCCAATAGAATGTGGCAAAAATGATAATTGGGTAAATTTGAGGCCTTACGAGGTCTCACAATTTCCATCCCTGCCCCCTCAGAATGTATCACCATCATGAAAGAAAAAGACTATCTGATAGTATATGAAAACCCACATGGATAGGAGCTAAAACATCTCAGCTTAACCCAACACCATCCCCCAAACTTGTAGATGAGGCCAAACTTGTAGATTTTGGAGAATCTTGCACAGCTGCCCTGATGTATGTAATTCTGAGGATTTTAACTTATTGGGTATAGAAGATAATTCATACAACAGTGTTCTATTTTTAAATATTAATATATTTTATGTCATTATATAAACATCATACATATTTCTCTAATCATAAATACATACATACATACATACATATTTCTCTAACCCAAAGTTACCTAAAAATGTTTACAAAGCAAGCATAACAAACAAAATGTTATTTTATATGAAAAAGAATACATAGTTTACTGTCTCAGTATGACAGTTCATCCCACCAATATTTTGGGGAAAGTTTTTGACTCTTAGCTATTTCTTGTGTCAGGGTTAGAACACTTTGATCTTGAGTTTTGTGTAAGAAACCATTCGGTATTTCAACACAGGAAGGAAAACAAAATCCTCTATGCATTTCTTCTTTGCATTTCTGGAGGTAGAGACAGGAAGAGGTATTTTGCTCATCATAAGAATGCATTTTAGGGAAAAACACTGATCTCCCTCCTTCTTATTGGCTTTTTACTGTATAGTATTTTTCTTTATAAGACTATAAAGCCAATAATCATCAATAAAATAGACAAATGGCTGTAGATTGTAAAAAAAATAATAATCTAATAGTTTAAATTGCCTTTGAATAGAAATTTGAAATGGTAGATATCAGTGATGAGGGAACAGAAGACTGGTTGAGGACAAAGCAAAAGGCTGACACCTTGCAACCTCCCCCCTCACCCCCCACTCTTGGGTGGGACATATGTGACATTCTTTAAGAATCTCCCAACTATTGCAACTCCGCCTGGGACAAAGACAGTTGAGTATCACTACAACAGGCCCCTCCCACAGAAAATCAACAAGAAACCCAGCCAGGGCCAAGTTCACCTACCAAGGAGCGCAGTTTCAATACCAAGGAGAGCAGCGGAATTCCAGAGGAGGAGAAAGCAAAGCACGGTACTCATGCCTTTCTCCCCATGATTCTTTAGCCTTGCTGTTAATTTAATTTTTTTTTCTTTTTCAATTTTTTTTCTCTTCTTCTGCTAAATTTTTAAAAATTTTACCATTTTCTTTTTTAACGTTTTTTAAATAGTTTATCTAATATATATATATATATATTTTTTTTTTCCTTTTTATATTTTTTTTTTATTTGTTTTTTTTTTTTTTTTTTTTTTTCCTTTTTTTTTTTTCTTTCTGAACCTCTTTTTATCCCCTTTCTCCCCCCTCACGATTTGGGATCTCTTCTGATTTGGCTAAAGCATATTTTCCTGGGGTTGTTGCCACCCTTTTAGTATTTCCCTTGCTCCTTCATATACTCTTATCTGGACAAAATGACAAGGCGGAAAAATTCACCACAAAAAAAAGAACAAGAGGCAGTACCAAAGGCTAGGGACCTAATCAATACAGACATTGGTAATATGTCAGATCTAGAGTTCAGAATGACGATTCTCAAGGTTCTAGCCGGGCTCGAAAAAGGCATGGAAGATATTAAAGCAACCCTCTCGGGAGATATAAAAACCCTTTCTGGAGAAATAAAAGAACTAAAATCTAACCAAGTTGAAATAAAAAAAGCTATTAATGAGGTGCAATCAAAATGGAGGCTCTCACTGCTAGGATAAATGAGGCAGAAGAAAGAATTAGCGATATAGAAGACCAAATGACAGAGAATAAAGAAGCTGAGCAAAAGAGGGACAAACAGCTACTGGACCACGAGGGGAGAATTCGAGAGATAAGTGACACCATAAGACGAAACAACATTAGAATAATTCGGATTCCAGAAGAAGAAGAAAGAGAGAGGGGATCAGAAGGTATATTGGAGAGAATTATTGGAGAGAATTTCCCCAATATGGCAAAGGGAAAAAGCATCAAAATCCAGGAGGTTCAGAGAACCCCCCCTCAAGATCAATAAGAATAGGTCCACACCCCATCACCTAATAGTAAAATTTACAAGTCTTAGTGACAAAGAGAAAATCCTGAAAGCAGTCCGGGAAAAGAAGTCTGTAACATACAGTGGTAAAAATATTAGATTGGCAGCAGACTTATCCACAGAGACCTGGTAGGCCAGAAAGAGCTGGCATGATATATTCAGAGCACTAAACGAGAAAAACATGCAGCCAAGAATACTGTATCCAGCTAGGCTATCATTGAAAATAGAAGGAGAGATTAAAAGCTTCCAGGACAAACAAAAACTGAAAGAATTTGCAAACACCAAACCAGCTCTACAGGAAATATTGAAAGGGGTCCTCTAAGCAAAGAGAGACCCTAAAAGTAGTACATCAGAAAGGAACAGAGACAATATACAATAACAGTCACCTAATAGGCAATACAATGGCACTAAATTCATATCTCTCAATACTTACCCTGAATGGTAATGGGCTAAATGCCCCAATCAAAAGACACAGGGTATCAGAATGGATAAAAAAACAAAACCCATCTATATGTTGCCTACAAGAAACTCATTTTAAACCCGAAGACACCTCCAGATTTAAGGTGAGGGGGTAGAAAAGAATTTACCATGCTAATGGACATCAGAAGAGAGCAGGAGTGGCGATCCTTATATCAGATCAATTAGATTTTAAGCCAAAGACTATAATAAGAGATGAGGAAGGACACTATATCATACTCAAAGGATCTGTCCAACAAGAAGATCTAACAATTTTAAATATCTATGCCCCTAACATGGGAGCAGCCAACTATATAAACCAATTAATAACAAAATCAAAGAAACACATCAACAATAATACAATAATAGTAGGGGACTTTAACACTCCCCTCACTGAAATGGACGGATCATCCAAGCAAAAGATCAACAAGGAAATAAAGGCCTTAAATTACACACTGGACCAGATGGACATCACAAATCTATTCAGAACATTTCATCCCAAAGCAACAGAATACACATTCTTCTCTAGTGCACATGGAACATTCTCCAGAATAGATCACATCCTCGGTCCTAAATCAGGTCTCAACCGGTATCAAAAGATTGGGATCATTCCCTGCATATTTTCAGACCACAATGCTCTGAAGCTAGAACTCAATCACAAGAAGAAATTTGGAAAGAACCCAAATACATGGAGACTAAACAGCATCCTTCTAAAGAATGAATGGGTCAACCAGGAAATTAAAGAAGAATTGAAAAAATTCATGGAAACAAATGATAGTGAAAACACAACGGTTCAGAATCTGTGGGACACAACAAAGGCAGTCCTGAGAGGAAAATATATAGCGGTACAAGCCTTTCTCAAGAAACAAGAAAGGTCTCAGGTACACAACCTAACCCCACACCTAAAGGAGCTGGAGAAAGAACAAGAAAGAAACCCTAAACCCAGCAGGAGAAGAGAAATCATAAAGATCAGAGCAGAAATCAATGAAATAGAAACCAAAAAAACAATAGAACAAATCAACGATACTAGGAGCTGGTTCTCTGAAATAATTAATAAGATGGATAAACCCCTGGCCAGACTTATCAAAAAGAAAAGAGAAAGGACCCAAATCAATAAAATCATGAATGAAAGAGGAGAGATCACAACTAACACCAAAGAAATACAGACAATTATAAGAACATGCTATGAGCAACTCTACGCCAACAAATTTGACAATCTGGAAGAAATGGATGCATTCCTAGAGACCTATAAACTACCACAACTGAACCAGGAAGAAATCGAAAGCCTGAACAGACCCATAACCAGTAAGGAGATTGAAACAGTCATCAAAAATCTCCAAACAAACAAAAGCCCAGGGCCAGACGGCTTTCCGGGGGAATTCTACCAAACATTTAAAGAAGAACTAATTCCTATTCTCCTGAAACTGTTCCAAAAAATAGAAATGGAAGGAAAACTTCCAAACTCATTTTATGAGGCCAGCATCACCTTGATCCCAAAACCAGACAAGGATCCCATCAAAAAAGAGAACTACAGGCCAATATCCTTGATGAACACAGATGCAAAAATTCTCGCCAAAATACTAGCCAATAGGATTCAATAGTACATTAAAAGGATTATTCGTCATGACCAAGTGGGATTTATTCCAGGGCTGCAAGGTTGGTTCAACATCCGCAAATCAATCAATGTGATACAACACATTAATAAAAGAAAGAACAAGAACCATATGATACTCTCCATAGATGCTGAAAAAGCATCTGACAAAGTACAGCATCCCTTCCTGATCAAAACTCTTCAAAGTGTAGGGATAGACAGCACATACCTCAATATTATCAAAGCCATCTATGAAAAACCCACCGCAAATATCATTCTCAATGGAGAAAAACTGAAAGCTTTTCTGCTAAGGTCAGGAACATGGCAGGGATGTCCCTTATCACCACTGCTATTCAACATAGTACTAGAAGTCCTAGCCTCAGCAATCAGACAACAAAAGGAAATTAAAGGCATCCAAATCGGCAAAGAAGAAGTCAAACTATCACTCTTCGCAGACGATATGATACTATATGTGGAAAACCCAAAAGACTCCACTCCAAAACTGCTAGAACTTGTACAGGAATTCAGTAAAGTGTCAGGATATAAAATCAATGCACAGAAATCAGATGCATTTCTCTACACCAACAACAAGACAGAAGAAAGAGAAATTAAGGAGTCAATCCCAATTACAATTGCACCCAAAACTATAAGATACCTAGGAATAAACCTAACCAAAGAGACTAAGAATCTATACACAGTAAACTATAAAGTACTCATGAAAGAAATTGAGGAAGACACAAAGAAATGGAAAAATGTTCCATGCTCCTAGATTGGAAGAATAAATATTGTGAAAATGTCTATGCTACCTAAAGCAATCTAAACACTTAATGCAATTCCTATCAAAGTACCATCCATGTTTTTCAAAGAAATGGAACAAATAATCCTAAAATTTATATGGAACCAGAAAAGACCTCGAATAGTCAAAGGAATATTGAAAAAGAAAGCCAAAGTTGGTGGCATCACAATTCCGGTCTTCAAGCTCTATTACAAAGCTGTCATCATCAAGACAGCATGGTACTGGCACAAAAACAGACACATAGATCAATGGAACAGAATAGAGAGCCCAGAAATAGACCCTCAACTCTATGGTCAACTCATCTTCGACAAAGCAGGAAAGAATGTCCAATGGAAAAAAGACAGCCTCTTCAATAAATGGTGTTAGGAAAATTGGACAGCCACATGCAGAAAAATGAAATTGGATCCTTTCCTTACACCACACACAAAAATAGACTCAAAATGGATGAAGGATCTCAATGTGAGAAAGGAATCCATCAAAATCCTTGAGGAGAACACAGGCAGCAACCTCTTCGACCTCAGCCGCAGCAACATCTTCCTAGGAACATCGCCAAAGGCAAGGGAAGCAAGGGCAAAAATGAACTATTGGGATTTTATCAAGATCAAAAGCTTTTGCACAGCAAAGGAAACAGTGAACAAAACCAAAAGACAACTGACAGAATGGGAGAAGATATTTGCAAATGACATATTGGATAAAGGGCTAGTGTCCAAAATCTATAAAGAACTTAGCAAACTCAACACCCAAAGAACAAATAATCCAATCAAAAAATGGGCAGAGGACATGAACAGACATTTCTGCAAAGAAGACATCCAGATGGCCAACAGACACATGAAAAAGTGCTCCATATCACTCGGCATCAGGGAAATACAAATCAAAACCACAATGAGATACTACCTCACACCAGTCAGAATGGCTAAAATTAACAAGTCAGGAAATGACAGATGCTGGCGAGGATGTGGAGAAAGGGGAACCCTCCTACACTGTTGGTGGGAATGCAAGATGATGCAACCACTCTGGAAAACAGCATGGAGGTTCCTCAAAATGTTGAAAATAGAACTGCCCTATGACCCAGCAATTGCACTGCTGGGTATTTACCCTAAAGATACAAACGTAGTGATCCGAAGGGGCACGTGCACCCGAATGTTTATAGCAGCAATGTCTACAATAGCCAAACTATGGAAAGAACCTAGATGTCTATCAACAGACGAATGGATAAAGAAGAAGTGGTATATATACGAATGGAATACTATGCGGCCATCAAAAGAAATGAAATCTTGCCATTTGCGACGACGTGGATGGAACTAGAGGGTATCATGCTTAGCGAAATAAGTCAATTGGAGAAAGACAACTCTCATATGATCTCCCTGATATGAGGGAGAGGAGATGCAACATGGGGGGTTAAGGGGGTAGGAGAAGAGTAAATGAAGCAAGATGGGATTGGGAGGGGGACAAACCATAAGTGACTCTTAATCTCACAAAACAAAGTGAGGGTTGATGGGGGGAGGGGGGTTGGGGGGTTTGGGTTATGGACATTGGGGAGGGTATGTGCTATGGTGAGTGCTGTGAAGTGTGTAAACCTGGCGATTCACAGACCTGTACCCCTGGGGATAAAAATATATTATATGTTTAAAAAAAAAAAAAAAGAATCTCCCAATTATCTTAATAGCTTGCTAAAAAGGGCAAAAACGACCTTGGCAATGGCAAGGCCTCCTGTAGGTCCTCTTTAGCCTATGAAAGTTCTATTGAAACATCCCTTTTCCTTATGTTGGGTCCCCCAAAATTGGGTACCCCAATAATGGGTCCGTGATTAAAGGAGCGAGACTGATACAAAGCGAAGGTCAAGCAAAGCTTTATTTCTCGCCAAGCATCAGGAATCAGGCCGACCGTCAAACAGACCGGTCAGGGCCGCCCCTATAGAGAGGACGACCACTCCCTGCTTTCCAGACTAACTTTTATAGAGCAAAGGCCATGTGGTTGGGCCTGGCCACACAACAGGTGGTCAATGAGATTGTAAGACACACACAGGAAACTCCACAGTGATGCTAGGTGACCAACTGAATTACAATTTACCCTAGTAGACATTTGATTTAACCTATCACACCTTGGTTAGGATTGGCGCCAAAAGGCTCCCAAAGGGCGGGGGCCCATACTCCTTGGTAGCTAGGAGACAGTATGCATTCCCACTGATTGAATACCTCCACCTGGCCTGACCCACCCTTTTATTTGGACTTTGTTACCTGGGACTGGTTTCCCCAACTTGCTTTTAAATAAGTTCCCCTGCAGGGGGACAAGGTCAATTTAAGCTTTACAGCAAAATGGCAGTTCAACTGGGGTGGGGCTGCTCTGGCTGAAAAGGCCCTTACACTTATTTCCCCCACTCCCATGGTACATAACCTGCCACCCCTCACAACCCAGGCAGCGGCTCTTTCTGCCCACGGGTCCTGTCCCTGTGCTTTAATAAACCACCATTTTGCACCAAGGGTGTCTCAAGAATTCTTTCTTGGTCATCGGCTCCGGACCTTACCCCACTGAACCTCACCTATATTCTAAAACTTCATCATTAGTGTATTGTGATAGAGATCAAAATGACCTCTCTTGTTTTGCTCTGGAGAAATACTGATGAGCCAGAAAGCTAACTGATTAGGAGAAAGTTACCAAAAACATTCTGTTGGGGGAGGCAATCTGGATAATATAAATCAGAGACTTATAAGGAAGTTCTTCCTTCAGGGGAAGGACTTGGTTATAAATTACTGGGGACCCTGAAAACTAGCATTTGTTTTAGGGTTTATAGTCTTTCTTCTCTTTTAGATCTGCATTATGAGATGCCTCATTTGTGTGTCTATTTGCACATTCTGTATTAGGAACAATGATCTTTGTACCTACCCTGGATTAGTTATAGAAAAGGAAAAACAGTAACAGTGAATAGGAAAGAATACTTTCATCATACTTTACAATTTAAGTTCAGGAAAAGTATAGGTGAAGATGTGCTGGGTAAGATGTCCCAGAATGTGCCACTTTGGCATAAAGATTATTCTAAATTAAGAGTAATCAAAACCCAGCAGATGCAGGAAAGGCTCTCTGCTTTCCCCTCAACTGCCTAAATTTACATTGGAAAGGAGAGCCTGCAACAGGAAAAGAGCTATTAACAGAGACTCTCCTTTACCTTACAAACTTATCTGCATAATAGGCAACCTTGTTTTTCCAAACCTCTTTCACCATCTTACTAATGAACTTTCTCCCCTTTGTGTCCTCAGACCCTACCCCTGTCAGGAGCTCCTGTAAGCTTTCTGTCACCTCATTGTCTTTGGAATCTGTGGATTCCCCATACATACACCTATTAAATTTGATTTTCTCCTGCTAATATGTCTCCTGTCAAAATGATTCTAAGGCCAGCTAGAAGGACCACAGGGCAGAGGAAGGCCACAATAGGTAAAACTTCTTTTTAGTTTTTAACTTTATTCTGTAAACAAATTATGAAAGGATATAGACATATCATCTCTTAGATTATAATATAATGTAAACATTAAATTAAAATGAGTATGTAGAAATAAAATAAGAGTAGAAATATAAAAATGCAAAATATTAGGTTCACTTTACATTTTAAAGCTACAGTAAGATCTCCCAAGTGACACACAGCTAAACTAGAGTGCTTTCTTGTCCTTGAGTTGAATTATCTCCACATTACATAAAGAGTAAATATTTATACCCTCAGTTCCGACAATAAATATAGGCATGCCACCGAAGACATGAAGTCAAAGCATTTGTAACTACTCTAATAAATATCATTTTGCTACTTAATCTTTTTACTGTAATGCACTTTAATTTGACAATAGAATTGGCTACCTGGTTCCTGAATTTTCAAGGTATGTAAATGATGCAATTTTCACCTCAGCCAGAGACCTTTATTTTTCTTTGATTGTGTCAATGACAAAGGCAGAACAGAGCTAAAGCTTCAAAAACTTTAATAGTTAACCATTTATAAGAAGTGGCACCTTTTAAATTAGCAAGACACCAAAACCGTCTGTGTAAGAAATGTCAGAATGAAATACAGCGAAGCCGGCTTCATACTGAGAATCTTTATCAGAGTGCGTAAGTCTTTTCACATGTGGCCCTTATCCTAGTGCGAAGATCATAGGGGAAATAATTGCTAAAGGGTGCACCCAGCTGAGTCTCTATTTTATCTTTACATTTATGAGAACGAAGATAAAGGACAGTGCTCAATCTAGCAAGATTAGAGTTTATGATTCCTCTTAGATGTTAGTCTTGAACTTGGATAACACAGGTTCCATTTCCTAACGAGCCGATGACATGTGAAGATGAACAGCTTAAACCTTCTCTAATCAAAAAAAAAAATATTTCCAGTGGAATATAAAGGCTTCACAATTAATTAGTCTTTAAAAGAAATTTTTTATCATTTGATTTACTCTCAGGTTATTAGGATATGAAATCATATTCCATGTTTAACAAATGGGAAAAAAAGGAGAGAGTATATTTCAACCTAATAGAGAATGAAGATCAAGGTAATTAAAACAGAACTGAATAAGAAAGAATAAAGAGTCAGGGTGTGAAAGCACTTCCTTTTTTTCTTTTTTTTTTTTTGGTGTGTGTGTGAAAGCACTTTCAATAGTATCATTTGATTCACCTGATTCAGTAACAATATAATTTAACACAGAGTTTTTTCAGAAAACTGTAGGTGTTGGACAGAATTCGTCATTTTTTGTTTTGGAATGGGGAATGTCAATGGTGGTGTATACTAATAGAAAGTAAGAAATCAATTTAAACTAAGAATGCTTGAACACATATCTCTATCATTTTTAAAAGACAGTTTCAGGGACGCCCGGGTGTCTCAGTCAAAAACAGTTTCAAAGAGCTTACTTTCCTTATATTTTAATTAATGGTTTCCTGCACAGGAAAAAAAACAAAAAAACAAAAAACAAAAAACAAAACACACACACACACAAAAAACCTAAGTAACCTGCAGTTCATATTTATGTGTTCATTTATTTAGAGCCTGCTCTGATGTAGAAATGTTACATGGTAGCTGTAAGGGCCTATTTAGCTAGAGCGATTCCATCCGATTAAACAGTGATTATGTTGTTTATGCAGTAAAACTTAAACTGACCCTGCCCCTCCCCCCCCCCCCAGGGGATTTACTTAAAAGCAAGTCCAGGAAACTAGTCCCAGGTAGCAAAGCCCAAATACAAGGGCAGATCAGGCCAGGTGGAGACAACCAGTCAGTGGGGCATGCATACTGTCTTCCTAGCTACCAAGGAGTGTGGGCCCCACCTTTTGGGCGCTGATTCTGACCAAGGCGATAGGCTAAATTGTGATTCAATTGGTCACTTATGTGTGACCTAGCAGGACTGTGCATCTTTGTCTGTGTGTTACAATCTCATTGGCCACCTGTGCGTGGCCAGGCCCAACCGCTAGTCTGTAAGGCAGAGAGGGGTCGCCTTTTGTAAAAGACAGCCCTGACCAGTTGGTTTGATTCTCAATGCTTGGCGTGAAATAAAGCTTTGCTTGATCTTCACTTTGTATCAGTCTCACTCCTTTGATCATGGACCCATTATTGGGGGACCTAACAGTAGCTAAACATTATGATAATGTGTATATCTTTCATATTTTTGAGTACACAAAGAAATTCTAAATTACCTAGGATTTCTAAAAGTCAAAGAGTGTGTTAGCAGTTATTTTATTCATGATTGTTGATTATTAATGATTACATACCAGTACAGATCAATATTTGTTTCACATTCATTGATAGGCAACATGTAAAGAATATAATCTAAATAACATTACCTTGGATAGATGGTTTTTACACCATCCCACAGTGTCGAAATGCGAATGTGTTTAGTTTAAGATGCAAGTATTTGAAAGTGTTGCAAAAACAGATTTACCTGTGGTTTTATGAAGTTAGCAGTTAATTTACACTGATGAGCTGTAATTGTTAGGGATGCTAATTCAATTGTTTCTATGAATTGATTGATAACTAGATTAAGAGTCCTAAAACTGTCAATATTTTATTAAGATAGATAATCTAAAATGTTACCTTAATTTTATTGAAAAATAGAAAGTTTAGAGTAGTATGTGAACACATCAATGACTGCCAATACTCAAAGGGAATCTTTCTAGAGTATTACTGTCAACTGCTTTTAATCAGCGCAGCATAAAATCTTGACAAGGTCAGTCAAAATGACTTTCTAAGTATTTAGTATCGGTGTCATATGCATCAATAATTAATTCTGGACAATTTTATGTTTTAGGAGACAGGCTTGGGTAATAGGAACAGTACAGATCTTAAAGAAAAAGAAAAAAAAGTTCTTATCCCAGTGGAACTCTCAGCCAGGTGTGAAATCTAAGGACGAATGACCTAACTTCAACAAGGCTTATTTCTTATTTGTAAAATAGGGATAAATGGGCATTTTATACATGACTGTTAAGGAATATTTAACACATTGATTCTTACACAGAATATGCTAAACAGCAAATAAAGTGACCATTTACCTATTTTCTTTCTTCTTTTATTTCTAGGAAAGTGGCCTTAAATTTTTTTAATTCAAATGTTGAGATATAAATTAATCAAGCATTAAGATATTCACTGTTTTACTTGTGTCAGTATGTATTACATTTGTAATAGGAGAGCAGATTTTAAAGTCACCATAAAGAGTGTAATTGTCATTGTGAATGCAAAGCAACTGAAAATTAGCTTAAGTAGAACGAAACAGGACTGTTAATGTGCCATCAAGTTCATGTTCACAATGTCCTTGATACTTAGATGATAAGGGCTGAGAAGAGAGTTTCCCCTTCCCCCAATATATGCCTATCTTCTGCCTAATCTTTCCATGATTTTCTCTTCCCTGAATTTTCAAACTGTAAATGTTGCAATCTAACATATATTTATGATCAGAAAGTGTCAAGGTGTACTAAGTATAAGTGTATGAACACAGGTTTTAAAGGCCTAGTGAACAGGTGAAAATGCTAAAAGCCTTAAAACCCACTGTGCGTTCTTTGAATCCTGTTCATACACTTTCACTCTACTACACCCAAATGAAATTTTTCCCCTTTGATTTGTTTATTCTTCCTCTCATCCATAATGAGTCTCCCATGAATTCTTTAATCATGAAAGCATAGCTTGGTTTCCTTATATTTAAGTCCCTGGTTCCAACTGAAATTTACATATCAAAGTATGAAAAAAATCTATCCATGTTTCTTTATTTACACATTTATGACAAAAATACGGGATAAGCAGAACACTTTTGTGTTGTGTGTACAGTGCTTATTTCATAGATATGTATTCTTTAGAACATATCTGCATATAAAATAAAAATAAGATTTCCCAAATCATAAAGGAGCTTAAGACTCACTAATTAATATTACAATTATGAAAAGAAAAGAGTGAATCCCTGTGCAAGATTTCATCAGCGACATTTCAGCATAAGTGTTTCTGTTTACCTTTTTCTCCTGGCAACTATATTAGTAGATAATTATTAGCAGAATGTCTGTTAATGGTAATGATGCTTTTGTAATTAACAAAATGTGAAAAAATTGAATGCATCACATAAAATCTAGTTAAATGCTTTTTTATTTAGTGACTATTCAATGTAAGAAAAGTCACTGGAATATTATTTGACATTATGAAAATAGCTCTAAACATAACAATGTTGCAGACATACAATGCAACTGATAGACTAAAAATGAAATATTGATATTTTTATATGTTAATATGTTAGAAAATATAATATTAGTAACATTATAAAATAGAGTAGATTTTGACTTTAAATAGAAAGAAAACATATCATAATCATTACCAGATAGTCAAAATGAGAAATATAATACTGTAACATTAGTAATCCAAACAACATTTTGGTTATATTGTCTTCTAGTAATAAAAATGAAATCCTAAGACTTACCATCCTGAGAATTTGTGGATTAAGTATTACTAGACATATAAGAATAATTCTGTTAGGTACTTTTTTTTGGAATTTAAGAACTTTTCAAAAATCCCTTGTTTTCAAGGGATTTGAGATCTTGATTTGAAAGGTAATTCTATTTATTTCAAATAAACAGTTTAGTGCAGTCATATAACTGTAGGAAGTCAAAAAATTGCAAGTAAAACCATTTAGATTTCAGCATAGCAGAGTTATTGCACAGTATCTGACTTGCCTTTGCTTTCCCCACATATGCTACCATTGCCAGCCTGGTGAAATCGCTGAGGACAACGTTAATGACTGACTTGATGATCTGAGTCTTAGTTCCTTTTCAGCTACTATGATATCTTGGCCAACATATTAATAATATGTGTCTCCCTTATCTATTTTAAAATCTTTAGTCATGAATTGTTTTTGTAAGATTCAGAGATATGATTTCATTTCATCTGCATGATAACTTTAGGCAGTAAGGTGGTAATTCCCATTTTATAAATGAAGGCATTCAGTAGCAGAGTTTAAATAGTTCAGTGTTGTGTCAAAAATAAAACAGGCAGAGGCAGACTGTAACTTTCTCTGTTCTCGCTAAAATTTCTCCCTATGTATGGATTCATTTCTATCTGCCTGTACACGCCTTCATTTCAGCAATTGATCATTTACTTTCTTTTAAAAAGAGGAGAGAGAAGATGGGAAGGAAGAAATGAGATACAAGAAACCATCACTCTTTTCTACTATCATACATCACCTTTTCCTCTCTCACATTAACTTTAAAGGGTTGTATATTGCAGAGTTTATAAATTCAAATGTGTAGAAAGGTCTTTGGAAATATGAGCAAAGCTGTTCAGTATTGAGAGGAGGACTTAGAGAGTTCATGGCTCAGATCACCTCGAGTGGGGTCTACAGCCCTGTCAAATATTGTTTCAAGCAAATGTGTGCAGAAATTGATAAATTTTCCAGTTTTTCAAAGGAAGACATACCCAAATTTTATGCAAAATCTCCTAATTTTGAATTTCATATAAAGAGTTGTAAACTACAACCAATTTGTAACTTCCCATCCATGGTCTCTACCATTACCTCTCCCAGACTGTTGACAGTTTAACCCTCTGAGTTCTGGAATCTGCCACCAACAGTTCTTAATAATGGAGGCTGGCAATGACTTGCATGTCATCTTTTTTTAAATCTTTGAGTACATTTTAATTCACATCTTAACCAATTATGAACAATTTAGAAGTGTGTTTATTGAAAGATCTCTTAACTATCCCAACCACTTAAAATAAGTAATTATGCAATTTGATAGAGGTCTAATGACCAATAAAATGACAACCATGTTATAATATATAAATGTATCAATTTAACATGCTGATTGCCTTAAATTTACACAATGTTATATGCTGAGAATATTCAATAAACATTTTTAGAAAAGAGAGTTCTTCACTTGGCTTTATATCTTTCTCTACTCTTTCCCTTGTCAATCTCATCTACTACCATATATTTTTTTAAGATTTTATTTATTTATTTGACAGACAGATCACAAGTAGGCAGAGAGGGAGGCACAGAGAGAGAGAGGGAAGCAGGCTCCCTGCTGAGCAGAGAGCCTGATGCGGGGCTCCATCCTAAGACCCTGAGATCACGACCTGAGCCAAAGGCAGAGGCTTAAACCACTGAGCCACCCAGGCACCCCAACTACCATATTTCAGTTATTATCTGTCATGTCAATAAACTCCCAACCTGACACATTTAGCACAGACTTCTGCTCATTCCTTCCTTATACGAATATTGTTATCTCCTCATATTCATATATTCAGGGGACAGCAACAGTGTTAATTTCCTAAACATATGCCTGAGGATTTTTTTTTTAACCTCAGTAAATGTCATTATACTTTCAGAGCACTCTATTTTTGTTTCACAGACCTTTATTGTTTTATAGTACTTTTAATTATACAATCATGTCTGGATAATATAACGTATCTCCTACTAGACATAATTTCTATAGGGACAATAATTTTTTCTTTTATCATTATTGTGACATCTTAGTACCTAATATACTGCCTGGCATGCCATACATTTGTCAGTGAACAATTTATTGCCTCTCAGCTCCAAATTTACCCTTCCATATACGCTCGGCCATAATGGGGAGAATTCCTGCTTTGTGTATTTCTTCTTCACAGTGAGCCTGATGTCAAGCCTTCTCAGTAGAATGAGCTAGAGGGACCCTGCAGGAGAAGGACTGACCTGAAATTCTGACTGCTCACAATGGGTGCACAGTTGTGAGTTTGAGAACATCCTGCCCTATTCTATCCCAGACAGGAGTCTCTTCAGCAACCTTACAACCTGGGCCTGGCCTGGTGACAACCTTTCCACAGGCTTTTTTTACACAAACAGCATGAAGAACTCCACGCTTCCTGTTTGCACAAGTGTCCCAATTTTCCACTGGGACCCCTGCCCCTCAGTTTGCCTTTAGCCCACTCTTTTCTACACACTTAGGTCAACTGAATGAGATTCTACCACGTGCCCCCTGTGCTCAGGGTATTGCTTCTCCAGCGATTACAAACCAGCCCTGGTCCAGGCAAACCTGTTAACTTCTCTGTTCTTTGGTGGCTGCAACCACGCCTTTTCCAACAGCCACCAACAGGAAAGAGGGAGATTCTGGGGAGTAAGCTTATTTAATTGGCAAAATTTAGGTCATTTGCCCAAGTAAGTACAGACATACATACCTTGGATATACTGCTTGCGGGTTCAGGTCCAGGCCACAGCAATAAAATGTATATTGCAATATGGCAAGTCAAATGAGTTTTTTGTTTTTCAGTTGCATACACAAGTTATGTTTACACTATACTGTAGTTTATTAAATGTGCAATGGCATTATGTCTTTAAAAATATACATACCTTAATTAAAATACTTTGTTGCTAAAGAACAGTAACCATCATCTGAACTTTCAGCAAAGTCATGGTCACTGATCACAGATCACCATAATATAATACTGATGAAAAAGTTTGAAATATTGGGAAAGTGGTGATGAAAGAATTACTTGCTCAACACAAGGTTGCCACAAACCTTCACTTTATAAAAAATGCACCATGAAGAACAATGAGCTAAAGCAAAATGAGGCTTTTATTTATACTGATGGTCTGTTATTCTCAGCTTCTGTAGTGGTGGTTAGCTTTAAATTGCACCAACAATCATAAAGTGGAACGCTTCTTAATCATATGAAAGGGATTCATACACTGGACAGCCAAAATACATATGTACACACATACGTATGTTCTCATTACATGTATGCCCAAAGATATTTGTTTTGGCATTCCATGTAATATTAAAACTTGAAAAAAAGGCTAAATGTTGATCAATAGAATGGTTGAATAAACCTGTGGTATGTTTTTGGTAGACACTATTGTTGGTTACTCAGATGCTAATCTCAATATGTTACTGTCTCTGGCATTCTACTGTAAAAATAAACAAAATAATTCTAAATTATCTTTTTTGCATTGGAGTGACCATGTGAATTACGTCTTAGCCAATGATATTTAAAGAGGTCTGCTGTGCAACTTCTAAGAAAGTTCTTCCTCTCCCTCTATAAAGATGTGTGTGTGTGTGTGTGTGTGTGTGTGTGTGTGTGTGTGTGTATGTGCCTGTATGAGAGAGAGACAGAGACAGAGAGACAGAGATGAAGAGAGAGGTTCTACCTACCTACTTCCTGCATAAGAGTGAGGACGAGACGCAGTTAATTTCAGCACCTATCTTCTAATTATGAGGCTACAAATCTAAGGGTAAATGCCAAAGATCACTGTAGGAAAAGGATGAGACTGGATGCATTAGGACGTTACTTAGCATCAGATTCTACTGTCACCTCCTTGTTACTGGAAAAAATAATCATCATGTTTTAATAGGGACTGGAGAATTTCTAATAAGTAAATATGAATGAATGAATCCTTAACTGATTCCATATTTATTTGATGGAATATGAAACAGCCCTTAAAGATTGCATCAATGTAAATAAATCTTAGGAAGTAAATATTGAGTAAGAAGTACATTGTTTGGTATTTGTGATAGATTTAGTAATTAAGAAAAATTTTAAAAAGTGCTACATATATCTTAATGGGTACATATTTAATGATTATGAATATTAATAAGAAAATTTCACAGAAGGTGAGGGAGAGAATTGAATATCAGTGTTCCAAATGGAAAGCTCTGACATTGTCTTTAGCATTTTATTGAGGAAGAATATGAAGAAAACATATAAAAATGTTTAAATTTCTTGAATCTGGAAAATAGGTAGATTGGTATGTATTACACTATTTTTTTTATGTTTCACATAGTTCACTTAAATATTTTTATCTTAAAGTGCTTGCAAAAAATGTGTATAATTTAATTCTTAATGTAACTTTGTAGAGAAAATATTATCTTCATATTACAAAATAAAATACTGAGATTTATTGAAATTATGTGATTTGTCTGTTGCTCTTTCAATTACAGTTTTTCTTCTCCACAAATTGTTAATGTAACAGCATGATACATTTCCCATGGGAAATATTTACCTGTTACTTAATAAAATTTTGTTCACAAAGTTCACTAAAAACACAAAAACTTTCATAGCCTGCATTCTTCTAGTAGTCATACATAATTTGAAACTCCACTAATTTCTTATAAAATAATATAGGCAGTTTAATTGATATTTCAAAGATCACCCCAGATTTACTCCTTTCCAAGGTTCTAGGAGATTACTTAAGCTTTTAAAGAACCAGAAAAATTCTTTTTTTTTCTTTTCAAGATTTTGTTTGTTTATTTGACACACAGGGAGATCACAACTAGGCAGAGAAGGGGGTGGGGAAGCAGACTCCTGAGCAGAGAACTTGATGTGGGGCTTGATCCTAGGACTCTGGGATCATGACCTGAGCCAAAGGCAGAGGCTTAACCCACTGAACCACCCAGGTGCTCAAAGAACCAAAAAAGTTCTTCCCGGTTTACTAGCATAGAGAAGTGCTGCCAGAGAAGAAAAGTGTCCCAATAATTACGTATTTCAAGGCATACCCAGGATCTGAAGTAACAAATTAAATGATAAAGATTAGAGTGGGATGGAAACAATACCAAATATGATTCTCTTTGTATTTGCCCTCTCTTAACATATTGCTTTGGTAGATCACAATGTTATATAATCTGATTTGTATTTATCATAAGTCAAACATCCATTAAGTTTTTAATAGAAGTCCAAAAACAAACACTGAATGACCTCACTTGTATATGGAATCAAAACTAATTGAATTTGTAGAAGCACAGCATTGGTTGCCAGAGGTTTTGGGTGTGGAGGAAATGAAGGGGTGTTGGTCCAGGTGTGTAATTTCAGTTAGGAGAGATGAATTAGTTCTGGAGAGCTAACATGCAGTATGGTGACTTGAGTTAACACAACTGCATGTTACACGTGAAACTTGCTAAGAGGGTAAATCTTCAGAGTTCTCCCCGTGCACAAAAAAGGTAACTGTGTGAGATGATAGATGTGTTAATCTGTGTGATTGAGGTGCTCATTTTACACATCGTATGTATTTCAAAAATTAACTTATACATCTTAAACATATCGATTTAAATTTGTCAATTATGCCTCAAAAAAGTGAAA
Source organism: Enhydra lutris kenyoni (assembly GCF_002288905.1). Taxonomy (NCBI): domain Eukaryota; kingdom Metazoa; phylum Chordata; class Mammalia; order Carnivora; family Mustelidae; genus Enhydra; species Enhydra lutris. Next base: position 20,799,552 of record NW_019154099.1, read on the forward strand.
CAAAAGGCGGGGGGAAAGACTGTGAAGTGTCAGGGCCTAAATAGCCTAGAAATTAAGAGAAAAGTATATTAAAACCCATTATGTATAAATGCCAATTAAGAGAGAAAAATGAAATATAAGTGAAAGCTAAGTGAAGAAATGGAAAGAAGAAATTCTAATTTTACTTCACTAAAGAAAGTAAAAGTAGCAAAATAAAGATTTAAATGTGTTGCTGTGCTAACCCAGAGTTGTACCTCCTTTGGGCTCACAGGGTATTTAATGATACTGCCAAAGAATTGCTTCTGTACTACTTGGAAAAAGCTGTGGTGATACTTTTGGCTTAATTAAAATGAAGTTAGTGTAGGTAAAATGCAAAACCACCCTTTATAAGTTTTGGCTGCATGGTTTATGTCAGATTCTAACCCTTAACATTACACAAATAGAAAAGTGGGGAAAATGTAAATTGAAGTATCTTTTACATTTCAAACACTGTCAAGGGGTAAAGATTGGTCATTGTTAATTATAGCAAAAGTGAGAAATATCTTACTGCATTACATGTATTTACTATCTATTTATGTAACAGAATTTATCTCATATTCCAGTTCTTTACAACAAGTTAATATATATTGGGATATAAGCATATATATATACATACACACACATATATATATACACACATAGATATATAGACATTCATGTACATGTGAGTATATGTACACATGTACACACACACACACACACACACACATTGCATACGTAAATACACTGAAAGGAGATTACTTGAAAGAGAAATGAAATTGAGATTTATTGAGTTTGTACTAAATGCCAGGTGGCATACTGGGATATATAATTTCAAGTAATTCCATAATATCTGTGAGATAGGTTGCATTATTATTCCAATTTTGCTGATAAGTAAACTGAGTCATGGACAATTTTATCAAGCACTATTAGAAGCATAGCCAATAATAGCAGAAGTTTATTTAAAGCAAGACTCATACTTTCTAAAGCTCATACTTCTTATGACATATCATAATATTTTAGGTTGTCACAAACCAGAAGTATTAGGATGTCATGGCAACCATAGGTTCAGTTCCTATCCTTATAACTTATTTATTTGTTTCCTATACTTGCCTATATTTCTGAACTTGTTTTCTCATCTCAAAAAGGAGAATCTTAATATAGGTCTTATAAGAGTTATTCTACCTTTCTCCAAAAATTATCATTGGAGGGTCAAAGAAGCCTAACAGCTATATATAAACCTATTAAAATTAAATTATGTCCATTGTTAATGATTTCGCATTATTTATATACATTTTTTATATGAACTTCAGTTTTTTCCATAGGAAAAAGAATGCAAGTTAATTTGAAGATGTCTACTTAATGGATGTCCTATACAATTATTTTATGAATATATAGCACTCATTTTATTTCGTTTTATTAAGATTTATTTATAAGCATGCAATATGCACTAAGTGAAAACTTCTCATTTTGGTTAAGAATGATACAAAAAAAGGAAAGAGAGAGTTCCATAGATTAAACTTAATATAAAAATTATTTTATTTTTATTGGAACTATAAAATCTAATATTTTCAAATACAAAAAGACTATTTTTGGTAGTTTTCAGCTAAATGTCACATTCAGTTTAACTGTAAAAATGTTAAATTTCAAATACTCCACTATATCGCCCACAAGCCATGCATGAGCACACTTGACACGATGGTCAGAAAAACAAGTCTTTTCAAGTGGATATAGATGCCAGCTGAACCTGCCTCAAGGTTACTTCTGGTAATAAATTTACTGTCCTTGAAGTAGAAGGATCAGAACACTAAATGGCATGCAGATAAAAGGTTGTCTGTGGAAGCCTTCATTTGATCAAGGTAAATATAGCCTATTCTTGACAGCAGGTCAAATATGGCAATCTGGGATCTCAAATAGTTTTGTATAATCTACTATCATTTGTTTGTTATAGGCTTATGAGAAAGAGGCATCCTGGGTGAAACCTAGCTGTACTCTGTCTATATAAAAGAAGTGACCAAATCAAAGAAAAAGCAACTAAAATATTCCTACCGTCTGGCAATCAAATATAAATCAACTTACATTCAATGTCTTTGATTATATTCCTTCAATTGAGGGTAAAGGTATATTTAACCTAATTATTGTAGATGTAGTCATGAAGAAGCTCAACTTTAATGAAATCTCCAAACCAAAGAAAAAGAGAACATTGAGTGGTTAGTTTCAAGTCCTAAAAAAGACATGAATGGGAAAAAAAAATCCCTAAAACTACTTAAATAGCCTATTCTTCACAGAGAAAATAAAATCTTTTGTTTTCTATAAAAGAAAAACAAAATATTTCTATATTGCAATATTAATTGGGCGCCTGGGCGGCTCAGTTGGTTAAGCAACTGCCTTCAGCTTGGGTCATGATCCTGGAGTTCTGGGATAGATTCCCACATCAGGCTCCCTGCTTAACAGGGAATTTGCTTCTCCCGCTGACCTTTCTCCTCTCATGTTCTCTCTCTCTCTCATTCTCTCTCTCTCCCTCAAATAAAAAAATAAAATCTTAAAAAAAAAACCTAAAAATATTTTTATTTTGAAATATTAATTGATACATCAGAAATATCCATATTGAAGGAAACAAAAAAAAGGGCTAACAAAAGGAAACAGTAACGATTTAAGTAGGAATAACCTCACTGTGTTGGAGAAGAAGAGATATATATGAGGGGGGTATGTTGTGGATCCAACAAGATTTGGACAATAACACATATGAGGGTTTGACTGAGTTAAATTGTAGAATTGAGCACCATCTGGAGATTTCTAAGGTCTATTCCAGGAGATGATATAAATAAACCCAATGGATAATAATTTCTTAAAGTCCTGCACATCATTCATTACGAATTCATAGTTTTTTCACATCTCTTTATGTCTTATTGCCTCAGATGTAATTTACATCTATTATAAAACATTTCTTTCTTTTTTAAAAAAGATTTATTTATTTATTTGAGAGAGAGAGAGAGAGCAGGAGTGGGAGGAAGACAGAGGGAGAGCGAGAGAGAATCTCAAGCTGACTCTGTTCTGAGCAAGGAGCCCAATGCAGGGCTTAATCTCATGACCCTGAGGTCACTACCTAAGCTGAAACCAAGTTGGACCCTTAACCAACTCTTCTACCCAGGTGCCCCTATTACAAAACATTTCTTAGGGGGAATTAGTCACATCTCTCCTATTGGTATAACACCTCTTTATGCTACTTACTGCTAAATTAATATGTCTCCAATCTGATGTTCAGCTTTATAAAGGAACAGTAGTAGATTTTTTTTTTCACTTCCACATGTAGAAGATTGTTTGTTTTGATGGTCCATATGTGAAATTTATTGTTTTTAAATGTTCAAATACCTGGTCAATAAATAACATTAATAAATAAGAGACATTAATTAACTTTGGTGCATTTTAGTCTGTACTGTCTGAGTTATTACCATGTATAATGCAGCTGAGAGCATTTCTGGACAAAGCTGAAATGGAAACACATGGTGATTGACTAATAAAATCACTTTAGCTCTTTCTTCCATTTATCTGCTGATTGCTTTTTAAATTTATTTTATTTTTTATTTTCATACAGTAAAAACTTAACTTTAGTATAAATTTCTATTAATTTTAATGCATTCATAGGTTCATGTGACAACCAAAACAATCTGGATGCAGAATAGTTCCATCATCCCCAAAACACCCTCCTGATACCCCTTTAAAATCATACCCTCTCCCTCTTCTAAGCCGTAGTAGGCACTGATCTATTCTCCATCACTTTAATTTTTGTTGTTGTTGTATATAAAGGGAATCAAATATTATGTAACATTTTGAGTCTTGCCTCTTTTACTCAGCATAATGTATCAATCATCTGTTATTTTTTATTGATAGATAGTAGTAGTTCATTCTATGTTTCTTTGATAATTCAGCCACTGGAGGACCCCTTGGTTATTTCCAGTGCTTGTCAATCATGGAGAGAGCTGCTGTAAACACACTTGTGCAGACTGTATGTATTTCACTATTTCTGTATGTATTTCACTATGTATATCACTATTTCACTATTTCAGGCTGTATGTATTTCACTATTTCTAAGCAAGGTAATTTTTCTTTTTCCTTTTTCTAGGAATCTTTGGGTAGAGTCACAGTTTTGAAAAGCATAACTCTTGTAAAATGACCAAAATTGTTATTTACCAGATAATTTTTTAAAAATATTTTTATTTATTTGACAGAGAGAGAGAGATCACAAGTTAGGCAGAGAGGCAGGCAGAGAGGGGGAATCAGGCTTCCTGCTGAGCAGAGAGCCCGATGTGGGGCTTGATTCCAGGACCCTGGGATCATGACCTGAGCTGAAGGCAGAGGCTTTAACCCACCGAGCCACCCAGGCGCCCTTTACCAAATAATTTTTTGTTGTACTACCACAAGCATGTAAATTCCATGAGTTTAAATGTTTTGTCCACTGTTACATCACTGATAGTTGGGAAAAGTGCCTAGAACTGAAAGAATGTTGTTTATACGTGTCTGTGTATGTGTGAAAGAGAGATTTTAAGAAAGGCATCTCATTATTTCAGGGAAGAGTAACTATAAACAGGGCACACTAGTTTATAGGAAGTGTAACTTATAGGAAGTAGGAAAATGTAACTTTATTTGGGGAATCAGTATTTCTTGATATTCAATGATATCAAATATACAGAATTTTAATTGGAAGTTTAGGAATCAAAAGTAAAAACAAAGTAAAATGTCAGGGAAAGTATCTACTTAAGCTTTGAAACCCTAGGAAAACAAAACAGCAACTTATATATTTCAGAGTTTAGCTGTTTAAGAATTACTTTTCAATTTCATTTATGTATTTCCTTAGTGTATAGTATATAATATTCTTAAATACATATATATTTTCTTAAATTTGCAGACCACTTTAAGACTATTTAACATATTAACAGAGCTGAGGAATGGGGAAAAAAACAATATGAACACAGCTATAACAAAAAAACTACGGATGATTTTTTTTTTTAAACTCTAATAAAATGTTTAAATCTGTTGTTCAAAAGAGAAAAAGAAGTGATTGATGTCTAAATTTAATTTGAAGTCAAATGAATGAGAATTTTCTAACAATTTACAATTAATAACTAACCATATAAATATAGTTTTAGATATTTATAACACGTATGTCATCAGGGTATCTGACAAGTGGCTGAAATTTACTGTCTGTGTTGATGAACCAAAGCAGGAAATGTTTTAGGAGTTCATCAGTGTTGAGCATTGTTGAATGGCTGCTATCTTCTAATTTGGGGAAATATTTGCTCTTTGCTAAATTAAGGGATACACGGGAATGGTTTTCATAGGTTAATATTAACAAATGAAAATTAGAAAAAATATACTCTCTAATTTGATCAAGAGCTAAGTTTATCTTTTTATTCAATGGAAGGAATATATTAATAAGGAAAACCTTTTTTTTTTCTCTATGAAATGAATTTTAAAAAGTAGATGTCCATAACATATGTTTACTATTTTTCAAATACCGGGATTTAAAAGAAGGTATACTCTTCGTTTAAAACTGCTTTAATGCGGTGATGTTAGAGATTTCTTTCAGAATCATCATTAAATTTTCTTAGGCCATTTATCAAAATCTTAGCATATTGCTTTAGGTTGAAAATATATTAGTGCAAATATAATTGCATCTCCGTGGCATCAAGTTAGGAATACCCCAAAGTTTATGATTGGTCATTCTTATCCATGAATATATCATAATAGGCTGATATACCACTTTTCCCAGGAAACAAATTTCCTTTTTGACGTGGTCCTTCTGGTTAATAACTTATCACAAAAAAATGATACTAATAGCAGACATCTGAGGTCTTGACATTTCATCACTGATACAACCTAAGTGTGAAACATTCCTGGAGGGAAAAAGGCTTATGAGTTGCTCATTAATTGATCAACAAATATGTACAACTAGAGAGGGAAAACCTAAACTGTGCTTCCACTCCTGAAGGCAATTTCAATTTAGCAGTATCTGTTATGCCAGGGCAACTGAATGAATAAAATTACTCAACTGATCTCTAACTGTTTAATATTCTCAAAGAGTGCCCTTGGACCCCACCATCTTTATCTTTTATACTAGTTTCTCTACCTGTAAGCCGCTTCTCATTCTTTTACTCTGGCTTTGAATAATATAATGCTGTTGACTGCAGTTTTAAGATTTCCTCATCTGCATTGAGGCTAAGATTTCCAAACTCAGAATGAGTTCGCCCACAGTTACCACTTCCTGCCTCCTCAGCGACCCCATTAAGAATGCAGGCTTCCTGCTAGAAGGAGAGAGACCACAGTGAAGAGCAGTAAGGCTTCAGACTGCTTAGGTGGAGAAGTGGCAAGGTGGGTAGATCTGCTTGTCAGAGCTCAAATGACACCAACCGAATAACCATCCAGGTGTGGACTGGCCAACTTAGAGAATCAAGAGAAATGGTCAAACCCTTGTTGTTCTAAACAAGTAAGTTTGGAGGAGGTTTGTTATGAAGCAATATGCAGCAATAGATAACCCAAACAATAAATTGGCCACATTGACGTGAAAGAAAAATAGGGAACAATTAGAGTGTTTTCAAATTCAGCTTATGTCCTAAGGATATTGGATTTCTGAAATCAGGATGACAGCACATTAGTGCAGAGTTTGCAGTGTGCTCTCACGGCAAAAAAAGCTGCTATGATTTGCCGTTTCATTGACACAGGTGTCTCATCACAAAGAGAGGAAAGAATAGTCTCTTTCTTGAGATTCAGCTGAGATAATTGGTATATTCTTGTCAGTTAGGGTCAGCTCATTATTGTAAAGATAAAGATTAAATGGAAGAATTCAGGATACCAACTTAGAGACAAGAATCGCCGGCTTATAAAGCCAGAGTAGAAGAGCAAATTTCTTAAGTTGTTTTACAAAACTCTATGAACCTTAGGTGGAAGACTAGTTTATGAATAGGATAGATTTAGAAAAAGATAACAATTTTAAAAACAGCTTATCAGAAATTTTGCTACCACCACCAAAACAATGAGAAGAAACAGTGATTTTCAGTGTCATTACAGAAGCACAGCAAACAGGGAAATAAATCCATATCCAAAATAAATGACTATTCAATAAGGACAAATCATTGTCCATCCATGCAGGAAGGTATCTATTGTAATCAAGTATTAACCAGCTAGCTAACTGACTCCCCAAGGAAAGGCTGTATCAGAGATTCAATATTAGCCTCTCTATTGCAGATAAGATAGGAAGTCATAACATTTCATTTTTAAATTCAGACTCCTGACTTGTTCTTCTCCCAAGTTGATTAACAAGTGCTCGGCTACAGAGCATGTATGCTGTGCCACATTTAATTCAGGAACTTCTGCGGAGTGTTTTCATTCACATGAAAGCTTCAATGTTTACATTTTGAATAGCTTTTGTTTGATATTTATATTTATTTCAGGGAGCAGCATTTATACTGGTAGTAATAGAACTTTAAAACCGAAAATATTTTCCTTTTTGGCTAGCTTTTCAAGAACAGGTTAAGATTGTAAATTAAGCCCTAAAACCTGTTGTCATGAGTGTTTAGCTCTGTAAGTGAGGATTTTGTTTTACAGTGTAATTACAAAAAAAAAAAATAGTGAAAATAAATTTACAAATGGGGTTAGCTAAAGATTACAAATTCATCTCTGATTCAGAAGGCCATGCTTATAGATGATTTTTGTTTTAATATAATATGCATCTTGCAATTCTGAATTTATTAAATAGATATATAAAATTCCATACATATTGGGAGACAATTCTCCATGTAAACTGTATGTTGCAGGTCCTTTGAGCAAAGACATTTATGGCAAAGTTAAGAATGTTTGTATAAGGAGATTTTCTAGGATTAGTAAACTGTAGAGACCTCATCCTTCTCAATGACATTCCAAAATGTAAAAACCTTTCCTTCCCTTCAAGAAAGATTTGCTTACATTGATAAACAAAATAAAGATACGGAAATTAATTAAATAAACCAAAATAAAGATAAGGCAAATAAACCTAAGATAAAGTAAGTTAAGACTTCTCTCTGTCCCTCTCTTTTTCTCTCCACAGTAGAGGATGGGCAAGATTACTAGCAGCTCTATATAAGTAAGGTCAAAGTCGTGTAATTTTATAGTCCTTCTATGCTACACCTACTGCCTGCCTAGATAATGTCTAGCCCCTGTGAAATGCCCTGTGGGTGTTTGTTCAGAGAATGATACAAAATTCGGTTTCTGCATAGCAATACTCTTCTCATATAGATTATAAATGTGTGGTCTGTCTTTAAGTATTATTTTACAGTTTAAATTTATAGAAAACTTGGAAACATAATGAGGATTAGATCCTGTAACTTTATAATTTTGCTTTCCCATTGCCATTTTAGAGATAAACTTTTTGCATTTTGGAGTCTGTGTGTCTTTTCTAGGATTACAATATACACCCCTAACTTGTACAGTCCATTTATTGTTCTTGTCCTACCACTTCATATAGAATGTGGAAACTTCGCAATTAAATAGGTTAATATTACTCTTATGCTTTATACTACAGTTGACAAATATTTTTGTCTGTGTATTTGTAATTATGTGTGTAATAATATCCATAATACGCTATTACAAATTTTGCTGTCAATAGTTAATGTAGCACAAAGAACACAAGAAGAATAATTTTTTTTAAGCGTAGTCTTTAGCATGGATGCAGGGAGTAACCGATTCTGTGCATTCCATTCTTTTCTGAGCTTGCATATTTCTATTATTATCTGCATTGAGGCTAAAGAACATTTATTTTTAGTATTTCTCGTGAAAGTCTTCTGGTGAACAATTCTTAATAATTTCATTAATCTTAAAGGTGTCTTATTTTTGAAAGATATTTTTACATGTTGAATTCTGGATAGTGATTTTCTTAAAGATGTTGTTTCGTTCTGTTTTGGCTTCCTTGATGAGATGTTAGCCATTAATCAAATTGTTTCCCTCACTCTATGTAATGTCTCATTTTTGTCTTATAGCTTTCAAGATTTGCTTTTTTCCTTTGGCTTTTAGTGTTTACGTGAGTATTGCTTCCTTGTGGGTTTTTTCCTTTGAATATCTCATAGCTATCAATTTTTGACTTTCATTGAATTTAGAAAACTTTTTGGCCATTATTTACTCAGTTTTTACTTCTCACTGTCTCTTTCTTCTTGTTCTACTCTACATGTCCAGATGCTGTATAATTAAATATTACCTACCAGTTTCTGAGGCTATGTTCACTTTCTTTTCATATTCTGTTTTTTTATTACTCTGTATAATTTCTATTGATCTACCCAGTTTATGATTTTTTATTTCACGTATTGTAAGTTTTAGCTTTACAATTACTCATTTTGTTCTTTAAGAAACAATTTCTCTTTATCTCCTGGAATTTTCCACATTTTTTCCATTGTGAGCATATTTGTTTTACTTTATTTTAGGTAGTTTTAGAAGTGACTTTAAAATTCTAGCCTAAGGGGCACCTGGGTGGCTCAGTGGGTTAAAGCCTCTACCTTTGGCTCGGGTCATGATCCCAGGGTCCTGGGATTGAGCCCCTCATTGGGCTCTCTGCTCAGCGGGGAGCCTGCTTCCTCCTTTCTCTGCCTGCTTCTCTGCCTACTTGTGATCTCCGTCTCTCAAATAAATAAACAAAAATCTATAAAAAAATAAAAAATAATAAAATTCTTGCCTAATAATTCTGACATCAGGGTTATCCCAAGGTCAATCTTTTTTTTTTTTTTTTTTAAGACTTTATTTATTTATTTGACAAACAGAGATCACAAGTAGGCACAGAGGCAGGCAGAGAGAGAGGAGGAAGCAGGCTTCCTGCTGAGCAGAGAGCCCTATGTGGGGCTCGATCCCAGGACCCTGGATCCTGACCTGAGCCGAAGGCAGAGGCTTTGACCTACTGAGCCACCCAGGCGCCCCCCAAGGTCAATCTTAATTGATATCCTTTCACTTGAGAATATGTAACATTTTCTTCATGCAGGACAGTTTTGGATTGTATTCTAGTCTCATGACGGTTGTTGTGAAGATTCTGGATTCTGTTTATTTTTCTCAAATAAATTTATTTGTTTTAGTAGGCAATGATCTTGGCTGGAATTCAACCATAAACACTACCTCTGGGGTAACATCTTTGGTCTCAGTTCAGATATTTTGTTTGTTTGTTTGTTTGTTTGAGCTACTTAGAGTCTTTCCTATACGTGAATATTTTAGAGATTAATCAAGATTGTGGATAGTTATAATTTGGTATCTCCTCTCTGGCTTTTTCCCTTCTAGTACTTGATCTTTATTTACTAGCCAGAATTTTTCTTGCCTGAGTGTTCTGGATCTCCTTGCTAAAAAGTCTGTGAAACTTTCCACTGAGTTCCCCCTCAGTTAATTTACTGGGTTCCCCAAATGGAAAACACCCAGAGATTCTTTCTGTTTCTTTCTAGTGTTTTCCAGGAACTGCTTTCTATTATATTTCCATATTTTAGAGCTGTTTTGCTTGCCCTCCACCTCGTGTGCACCCCTCCACACGTAAGAGTCAGTCAGGTAGGAATTCATTTAATTATTATGGAAGAAATCCCTATTTCTTTGACCATAGCATGGTTTGATCTTTCTAACCTTACTTTTTCTTTTCTAGTTTACCCAAATCCCCTTTGAATATGGTCACCAAAATTAGACATAGCAGCCTTTGAAGGATCTAGTTATTTATACATTAGAGCAAACTATTTTATATATTTATTGATACATTGACTTTTTTATGTGATTATGAATGTACCCATAGCTTGTGTGTAAATACACATTATTTATTTATTCATTTATTCATTTATATTCAAGTATAATTAACATAGAGTGTTATATTAGTTTCAGGTCTACGATATAGTAATTCCACAGTTCTATACGTTACTCAGTGCTCTTTACAATAATTGGACTCTTAATCCCCTTAATTATTTCTCTCATCCATCTCCCTTCTGACAACTACCAGTTTGTTCTCTATATTTAAGATTCTGTTATTCTGTTTGTCTCTTTTTTCCTTTAAAAATTAAATTCCACAAATGAGTGAAATCATATTTTTTTCCATATTGATTATTCAAAGCACAGTTTTTCCTATATTTAACTGATCTCCAATGAGATCTTCAAACTAAGAATTACATTTACATTCATTTAATACATATTCCCTGAAAGTATTATATCCTTTATAAGAACTGTTTGAGATAACATCTTCTTAATGTTAATTTTCCAGTTTGGGACAAATGAAGACAGTTATTGATAAATTACCTGTGTTTTATATTAGTTTAAATAAGGACAAACAGTGTGGGTTCTTCATGAAAATGCATGTAACATTTTCACTTCCAACTGATTGTTCCAAATTGTTGTATTTCACCATGTCTCACAAATATCTAATATTTATGACTAGGGTGGTACAAATTTACTTTCTATCTGTAAGGAATTGTATGTTACCCAAATTAATTCTAATTGTGCTATTTAAAACTATTTAATCAGTTTCATAGCTTGCTTATTTTATACTGACGAGAATTACAAATTGTGATTATCCAAACTCTGGTGAAAACAAATTAAATGTCAGTGAAGGCATCAATAATAATAAAACATAATTCTCAAGCCCACCAATATATATTCTTTCTGTGGTAATTACAACAGAGATTGCAAAAGATGGGAAGAATATGTAACAACTCTAGAATTAACTAAGTGATTTAATGATTTATTTTTAAGGTGCTGTTGATTTATTCCAACTACCAAAGTCATAATTATGGATGACATGTGGATAACTTTCTAATCATATTTACTCAATGTTATCAAATGCAAATAAAAAGTAAAGCAATATTTTGTCATTTAAGTGTAAATTAATATTTAGCTATATTATTTTTCTTAGCTACGATCTGTTTTAGAGCATATATGAATATGGAGCATATATAAATACAGCCCACATTACTGCTGTATCAAAATTTTCTTGGTGTCAATAAACTGTAAAATGAGGAGAGGTCATTTTAGGATTTCTTTTGACAAGTTTAGGCAAACAAAAAGGCTTTCCACATCAATCATAACAGGAACAATTAGTAAGCTTGCTTTAATCCTCCATGACCTTGCCTGTGAATGACAATGTACTGCCAACATCAAGTTTCCTCACTGAACAAAATTTGCCCAGTAATGTCTCTTGTGGCCATGATGATAAATCTAAAAGCCCAACCTCATCTATTTCTGTGGCATGAATTACCAGATGTATAAGCCAAATAGATTATCTTTCAAATTTAAAGGCAAATAATGATGTAATTATCAGTTCACTGGAGAAGAGATTATAATTTGACATTGATGAAGAGTAATATGTCCATTTTGAAAACAGGTTTGATTTTCTTTCTTTCTTTCTCTCTCTTTTTTTTTAACTTCCTATCTATCTGCATTAACTGGTATACATGCATCATCAGTGCTTTATCAAATATGATCAGATAGCAGGACTTACAAAATGATGGATAATTATCAATTCTAATATCTTAATAGATCATATTACTAATATGGTGAAGCACAAATACATTATCTCTACTTCAGTTTCATTTTATAACTAGTTTGTTTTTTTTTTCATAAAATGATATTTTTATAATTTAAAGTGTATCCAATGTTAATGTTATTCATAAAAATTAACACTATAAATAAAAATATAAATTTGTTCAGGAAGTTTGTCACTGAATGCTGATATAATTTTTTTAAATCCCTGGGGTATATTACTTGGAAATCTCTATGGTGTTGACCAATGAAAAAAGAACTTTGCTGAATCTGATGAAGTCCTAAAAATGAAACATCATTCAAGGAAATGGAAGATTTAAAAAATTATAAAATATGGACCAAATGCTTTCCTTTCATCTTGAATACAACTAACTCTGTGAGAGGCATTAAAATTATCTCTATTTCTTGGCAGAATAACAGATGCACAGCAGTAATAAGCAATAGGTTACATGTAATATAGCTAATAGTTCGCAGAACTTAAGAAGGAAGCTAGGTTTATCTGGTTGCACAAACCAAGATCTACATCTGAAAATAGTGGTTAATTTTGACCTTCTCTTTTAAAAAAATATTTCGAGCTGCAAGGAATTTGAAAAGCTCGTCAATTTGTTTCTTCCTTTAGGTGGTTGAATATGAACCAAAATAGGAGTTACTTATTTTTTCCCCTTACCTATCTTTGTTTTTATTTGATTGTTTTACTGTTGTTTTTCCTTGATGATGTACTAAAGAGTGGCAAAGTTGGGGACACCGATAATGTTCTTCGTAATCTTTCATATTTATATTCATTTCTAAGCTAATCTTAATATATCAAATTTTTAAAAAAGATTTAATTTTTAACCAATCTCTACACCCAATGTGGGGCTCAAACCCACAACCCAGAGATCGAAAGCTGCACGCTCCACCAATAGAGTGAGCCAGGCACCCCCAATATTTCAATTTTTTAATTTTATATTGTAGTAATTTTAAGGATGCAATGCAGCATTGTTAATTATATGCACGATGGTAAACAGATCTATTAAATTTATTTATCTTATCTAACTGAAACCTTATGCCTGTTGATTAGCAACTCCTCATTTCTTCTTCCACCCAGCCCCCTAGTAACCACCAATCCACCAAGTGAAATTATGCAATACTTGTCATTCCCTGACTGGCTTATTTTACTTAGTATAATGTCCTCAAAGTTTATTTCATGTTGTTGCATATTGCAAAATTTCTTTTTTTTTTTTTTAAAGCCTGAGGAATATCCCATTGTATGGTTATACAACATTTTCTTTATCCATTTATTTGATGATGGGTACGTTGCTTCCACATCTTGACTATTGTGAATTGGTTGCAATGAATATGGTGTTGTTAATATGATCATATGATAGTTCTACTTTTAATTTTTGAGGAATCTCCATACCGTTTTGCATACTGGCCTCAACATTTTACATTTTCAACAACAGTGTGTAAGTATTCCAGTTTTTCTACATTCTTGCCAACTCTTGTCTTTTGTTTTTTGGGGGGAAGGGATAGCCATCTAACAGGTATGAGGCAATATCTCATTGTGGTTTTGATTTGTATTCCCACAGTGATTACTGACATTGGCCATCTTTCATAAAACTATTGACCATTTGTATGTTTTCTTTGGAGATATGTCTATTCAAATCTTTAGTCCATTTAAAAAATTGAGTTTAGTTTTTTGTTGTTGCTACTGTACTGTACACAGGAGTTCTTTATATGTTTTGGAAAATAACTGCTATCAGATATATGATTTGCAAATATTTTCTCCATTCCTTTTCACTCTGTTGATTCTTTCATTTATTATGAAGAAGCATTATAGTTTGATGTAGTCTTACTTTTCTGGTTTTGTATTTGTTGCCTGGGCTGTTGCCATAAAATCATTGCCAAGACCAATGTCATGAAGATTTTCTGCTACATTTTCTCCTACAAGTTTTACAGAGTCACATCCTACATTTAAGTTTTTAGCCTGCTTGAGCTGATTTTTGTGTATGGTATAAGATGAAGATACAATTCCATTCTTTTGCTGGTTTGCCTAGAACATCCAGTACCATGAAGTGATGAGCAATGATGAGAGTAGACACACTTGCCTCATCTTTGATCTTAGAGGAAAATCTTTCAGTTTCACCATGGAGTATGAAGTTAACTGTGGGCTTCTTGTATATGGTTTTTATTATATTCAAATACTTTCCACCTACTGCTACTTTAAGGTTTGTTTTTTTTTTCTCATCATGAAAATCTTTGAATTGTGCCAAATGCTTTTTCTGCATCTATTGAAACTATGGTATGATTTCTATTTTTTATTCTGTTAATGTGACTTTAACATTGATTAATTTTCATGTGTTGAACCATCTTTACATCCCAGGGATTAATCTCCTTTGGCCATGGTATTTGATATCTTTATGTGATATTGAATGTGATTTGCAGTATATTGTTGAGGATTTGTGCATCTTACTATCTTATTCATCAGGGATATCAGCCTGTGGTTTTCTTATGGTGTCTTTATCAGGATAACACTGGACTCATGAAATACATTTGGAGGTGTTCTTTCCACTTCAGAACTCCAGTTCAGAATTCCACTTTGGAATAGTTTGAGAAGGAGTGGCATTAATTCTTCTTTAAATGTTTGGTATCTTCTTTAAATGTTTGGTAGAAGTCACTAGTGAAGCTATCTGTTCTTACTTTTATTTATTAAGTAGGTTTTGATTATTCATTCAGTGTCTGTACTAATAATAGATCTGTTCAGGCTTTCTTTTTCTTCATCATTCAATCTTGTTATATGTTTTTAGGAATTATCTGTTTCTTTTAAGTTACCCAGTTTGTTGGCAAATATTAATCATCATATCCTCTTGATTTCTGTGACATGTTATGACTCTTCTTTCATTTCTAATTTTTTATTTGAATATCCCTTCTTTTTTCTTAGTCAAGCTAAAGGTTTGTCAATTCTGTTTATCTGGGAAAAAAAAAACAGCTCTTAGTTTCACTGATCTTCTCTATGGTTATTTTAATCTCTATTTCATTTATTTCACTCTGATCTTTATTATTTCCTTCATTCTGCAAACTTTAGGTTTAGTTTGTTCTTTTTTTCAGTTGCTTAGTATGTAATTTTAATTTGTTTATTTGAGATCTTATTTTATTTTTAAATGTAGATATTCATTGCTATAAACTTCCCTCATAACCCTTTTTTTTTTTTTTGCATCTTATAAGTTTTGGTATGTAGCATTTTTATTTTTGTTTCTGCCAAGATATTTTTCAATTTCTTCTTTGACTCTGGTTGTTTAAGAGTGTGATGTTTAATTTTTTCATATTTGTCAAAATTTAAGAAAAATTGTTAAAAGGCTAAATCTTATGTTGTGTTCTTTCCATGGTAGATTAAAATTTAAAAAATAAATTTTAAACATCATCTACTGTTTTCAATAAAAAATTATAGAACAACAAAAATAAAACTTCCTGATATCTTATACCTCCCTTTCTCTATGAACTAACAACTTTTTATGTTATGCTTTCTATTTCTATGTATTTTTACAGGAATGGAAAATACATTATACATTGTGCTGTATAACTTGCCTTTCTCAAACAAGTCATATTTGCTTTTTAAATTTTTTTGGTTCCTGTTTGCTAAATTAATCTAATTTGCTTTCCTGTCTTTATTTTCTTCTTAAATTTTCCTTCTTAAATCTTTTTTTATGGCAAGCTGGTCTTATTTTATAAATAAATTTCTCCATTTTAAAAATGAATTTTATTTTCAGAAAAACTTAACATAACAATACTGTTCAACTAAATTAAGCTTTATTCACTATTATTACAAGAATGATTAAATAAATTTCTTAATCCAGTGTTTTCATTCTAAGTACCATAGGAATAATACACCTCATATAGCTACTGCACCCCTGAATGCTTAGGTTTAGCAAGGAATGTCAGTTTTACTTAACTTTAAACCAATCGTATACTCTAGTCATTAGCTCTCAATTATTCATCTTGAGAGATCAGTGTCTTGTGCCAAAGCATGGTAAAATTTTGTTTTGGACAATGGAATTTTTAGCCTTTTTTATTTCTTTTTTATGGCAAGTTAAAACTGACACTTTTTTTTCTTGTGATTTATCAAGTATGTCAAGATAAACAGCTTTAAATTATAATTAGTAAATAAATATAATGTAACCTATAACCTATTGCCTGCCACATACTCAACCTTTTACAATTAACTCATCTTTTTGTACTAAAGATAAATTATATATCATTATGCGACATGTATTTATTTAGAAGCATTGTGAAAGATAATAACACATAGATCTAGATACTAGATTATATGACAAATTGCGTTTTTAAGTTTGCTTAAAGCAAAATTAGAACTTTCATTGTACCTAATTCTATACCTATAAGAAATTTAGTCTAACTCTGTGATTACTTCTAGTTGTCTTCTTGAATTTCTTTTCCATTTTCTTGTCATTTGGATTTGAAGTTTAAAGAGAAGGAATGACAAGAGAATTTACAAACTTAGCATTACATTTTATCTTATATATATTATCATTTAGTTGTATATATTAATGTTTATATTATTTATGATCAATGATAATTACTAAAATTTTTCCTCAATATGTTGCTGCTTCCCAAGGGAAGGAGATATGATCATTATTATATTTTTTGTTCAATGCAGACAAAATGCATAGGGACCAGGATTTTCTCCTGATGTCCTGGAGCTTAGTGAGTGGTTTGAGAATAAGGAAAAATCTACCAACCTCCTTCTAATTTTTTAGGATTTCTCTCTCATGACTTTGATACTGAAAAAGACTATTGACCTCCATTTTGAAGCACTAGTTCCTTACACTGAGTCTAATCAAACCACATTTGTTCAGTCCATTAGTTTTCAAATTATGTCTACAGCTCATTTTGGATGAAACTGGATGAAATTAATATTTAAAAAGACATGACAAAGAAATATAATTTTCAGAAATACAGTTTTCTGTAGGCTTTTTAGTGTTATCTCCTATTATGGTTCTCAAATAACTTGTTTTTCTTTCCTCTTCTTTATTTCCAGAATTGTACAAATGGAATAGGCTCATGAGTGCCTCTTTTTTTTTTTTCCTAGTAAATTCAGTAAATCTCCTAATACAATATAATACAAAAATTTGTATTGAATAGTTTACTATACTTGGAAAAGGGCATTCTCAAAAACTTATTTTTATTTGTTTTTTACAATGAAACATTTATGTTTTCTGGGACAAAAAAGATTTTCAAGGTTCATAACATAGTTATTTTAATTCTAACTGGTAAAATAAATGTGTTCTGATTTTTAAAAGTGTACTTCCTTATAAAGCGTTCAGGTCTCTAGTCCTGTATTTCATTGCATTGTGGTAGAAAATAATCGTGTCCATTAACATACTTTCAAAATGCCAGGAAATCAATAATTATCTTAATGTCTTCCCATGTTTATATGCACTGTATCTTCATATTTAAAAACTAGTAAATCTGCATTTATATGAAACTATTCAATTTAGTGAGCTGGACCCTTTAGAGAGGAAATAAAGAACTGCCCATTTTTTCCCCTGCCACTTCTGTTGTTTGAACACACCATTTCTCACATCTCTTTCTCACCCATCAATGACATCTTGAGTATATTCCATAACTTTCCCTCCACTTTTAATTAGGATATCTGTCTGTTTCACTTATTAAAGTGGCCAGTTCACCCTAAACAAAAAATTTTTCATCCCCTCCCAGTTTACATTTCCTCTTTGGCTTGAACCAGATTAGGAAACCTGCGGTGGGAAGAGAGATGATGTACACTCAATGTCCTTGTTCATTCCTACTTCAAGGTGTTTCTCTTCTGCCTTTGTTTCCTCCAGACTGACATATGGAAGGCGATGTGAGAAGCAATCAAAGAGTCCTAATTATGGGTTTTATGGTAGTCTGACCTTGTGCTGTCTAACTTCTTGTTTTGTGCAGTTGCTTCAGGCACCAAAGGGCTTATGAGACTGTATATCCTTGGAACATGTAATGCACTCGCTGGATGATATATTATCACTTTCTCCTCGGCTTATGCTTGTGCAGAAACCTCACCATGACAGGTAACCCTCTTGAGTGAGGCGCTTTCAATCCCACTCTATTAAAATTAATGTTTGCAGTGTCTTCATAACATATGGGAAATCTCATCACCTTTGCCCTGCTGTATTTTCGAAGTTTAATTTGCTCCTATGGCATCCTTTATCCTTGACTCTAAAATCACAATTAGTTCTAGCCAGTTTCTTAGCTGGCTTCCCAAGCATCAGGATATACAGGTTAAAATGCTACAAGAAGCATCTCATATTGTTCTGTGCCTAGTAACTCAGTGACCCTGGAATGTTAAAACCCACTTCTTATTGCTTGTATTGAAACGAAGAGAGTGAAGGAGCAACATACTGCACTCTGCTCAACAGACAATACTAAAAAATGAATAATTTTTTCTAATTCTCTTGCTTCTTTGATATATATAATAGAGGTAACTGGTTGATCTTTTGTCACAAAATTGGTATTGGACATAACTTGGGTACTAAAATAGGATTCCACAAGATTTATTTAACATATATGAATAGATACCATAATGTTCATATTATAAGTTGATATTAGTCAATTGGGCCAACTCTTTTTCATAAAGCCAAAGAGGCATAAAAACAATATTCTGGTAGGAGATCAACAGCAAATAAATGCTAATCAAATGATATATTAATCTGGAGATGTAATTAATATTTAAAATTTTCATTTGCAGGTAGAATGGTTATTTTAACATTATATATGTCTTTATTTGCAGCAATCAAAAATAGAAATTTTCTAAACTTTTTAGATTTCTAGATATAGAGTAAAACTGATTATCAGCTACCATAGCCATTCTGACCTATTATAACACCATATCAGTTGATTTTTCACTATTCCATACTCAAATATTTTGGCATGGCACAGACATAACATTTGCTATGTTGAGATGAAACTTTACATAATTAAAATTAGAATGGAGAATATATTAACAACAATTGAAAGCAACTCTTTATTTTGATGACATGATCTAAATTTTTCATTTCAAATCTCCTGTAATATAAGATAAAGTAAATGTCCACTATTGATTTTTAGATTGTGGAGATTTCCAAAATTGTATTCCCTATTTCATTTTGATCTTATTGGAGACTACTCCAAAATGAACATACATCAAAATTCATTGAGTCGATCCACTAATATTTGTGCAGTTTACTATATAACAATAGAAAATGAATTAAAAATGAAATTAAGCATAAAATCATTATTTCTTTCTGTTTCTTAAAAATCTTTTAAGTATGCAATAATTAAAATGAGGACAGTGCGCTCTACCCTTACCGATTCTCGCTTTTTCAAATTGACATTTGAAAGGATCCCAAGCCTGGACTTCACTATCTGTGATTCATTTGATAAAAGTATTTTTCTTATGTATCAAAGACATTTTATAGCTCCCCAATTTATGGTCATAAACTGAATTAGTTTTTCATAATTTTCAACTTAGGCTTATATCATTTCAATTATAAATACAACTATAATTAGGCCAACCAAAAAGGACTTTTAAGACAGTGAAACTGCTCTTTATGATACTATAATGGTGGATATACATCATTAAAATTTATCCCAACTCATAGAATATAAAACACTAAGTGAACCATAATATAAACTCTGAACTTTGGGTGATAATGATGTGTCAATGTCAGTTTTTCATTTGTAGCAAATGTACCCCTCTACGACAGATCGTGACAGAAGAGGAGGCTTTGTGTGTATGAGGGCAAGCGGTATATGGGAAATCTTGATACCTTTTACCCAGTTTTGCTGTGAAACTGTAAGTTCTCTGAAAAAATAAAGTCTAAGAAGAAATAAAAACCAAAACATCAAAGATTTGTTTCATGTTCACAGAATGTGTCCATTACGATGATAAAATCTTTGTTAGTAGAAGAGCAGTGCTTGTCATATTCATTCATGACTTAGTTAACAAACTACTCCATGTTATGAAACCACCATTACAACATAAGACCTTAGGGTCTTCTCAGTGAGAAGAAGAGAATATGGTGAATCACATAGCCGCTCTTCAGTGTTTTTTTTCCTAGAAGCACAAAGAAGCCCATTCCATTCACAGTAATCTAACTAAAGTAAGTTACATAGTTATATCTAATTTAAAAAGTTGAAAAGTAGTAAGTCCACTATGACCATAAAAGAGAGTTTCCTTTCTACATGAAAAGTACATTCAGCCAATCATCAAGAGACACACCCAGTGGTGCCATCTAACTTGAGACTCAAGTTCAAAGTTGAAGGTTCCTATTGATGAGACTGATAAATATATTAAAATAAGCTTGGTCAAGAAGACTTTGCTTTCTCACGTAAAAAGCTTAAACAGTTTTTGTAAACAAAGTAGTATGATATTGAAGTTGAAACACAGGAAAGTAAAGTGCAAAGAAATAAAATTAATTCTTGGTGTTGGACCTTATAGTATAATAAATAAAATGTTCACATAATACATGGTGCTGGCACAATTAGTTATCTATCTAAAAAAGAAAAAAAAAGTAAATTCTAGCAAAATTTATAAAGAAAAAATTCCAGAAGGAATAAATTCTAAAATGTTCATTAAAAATAGTAAAAATTTTTATTTATTTGAAATGCATGAGAACTTATTAAAGAAATTATAAAGTAAAGAATTTAAAAAGGATTGATAATATTAACAATGCAAAAATAAGATTTTTTGAGAACTACACTAAAAATAAGAGAAAAGCAATGTACTATAAAATAAATGCAAATCAAATGATAATGTAATAGGTAGTTTCTAAAGCAAACAAAGCGCTTTTAAATTTGGTAATAAGTGATAAGCGAAACCACTTAAGCGAAACATGGGAAGTTATTAATTGGCAATACACAGAAGTAGAAATTTGAATGTCCAGACTATATGAAAACTCATTCAATTTTGTTAGTGTTCAGGAAAATGCAAATTAAAGTAACAAGCTCTAATGACTGAGCTATAACTACTTAACTGTCAAATTAGCATAATTCAGTGGGTGAAAACTTCAAATGCTAGCATGAGTGTATGTAGAAGAATGTATGCAAAGTCTACCCTCAGTGACTGCCAAGAAATGTGAACTTCAATAAACATGTTGGAATGTGTTTCTTAATATTTGTATAGTAACAAATAATGTATACTCTTTGACCTGTTTCTCTCACCTCTGGAATCAAATGCACACACATGCACACACACACACACACACACACACACAGTATAAATACATGCTTATATTCAGGGAGTGCTACAAAAAAATTTGTTCCAGCACTTTTGTGATGGAAAAATAAACTTCAATTTTATCTCAATGCTAATCAACAGTGGAAAGAATGAAATAATTACAGAATGACTTTACCATAGAATACTAAGCTATTGTATAAAGGATTGAATAATTTTTCCTGCAAGTAGTTGTGCTTTTATAATATATTCATGGTGGAAAAGCAAGCTATGAGCAAATCTGTGTTGTTTGTTACCACTGAGATATATAATTACATTACATTATTTATTTTTATAATATACACAGTAGTATGGGCAAGGATAATATAGTAAAGAAGAAGAAAGAAAATGAATGTTTTACAGGTTAGTGAAACAAAATGTAACCAAGTAGAACAAATATACTCGGCATGGTGCTGATTAAAAATACAGAATATAGTGGTGCCTGGGTGGCTCAGTCAGTTAAGTGTCGGACTCTTGATTTCGGCTCAGGTCATGAACTCAGGATCCCATGATCAAGCCCCTCGCTGGGCTCCCTGCCTAGTGGGAAGTCTGTCATCCTCTCCTTCTGCTCCTCTCCCTGCTCGTTCTCTCTCTCTCTAAAATAAACAAACCTTTTAAAAATATAGAATGTATTATTATGTGCTATTAACATAGGAAAATATTAAGAATGTATCTAAATATAACACATTTGTGATTTCATTTTAAGGACAAATGAAAAAATGTGTACAAAAATTATATACCTGGATAAATAATGTTGATTGAATTATAGAGTGCAATTATGGGCAAATTTTATAATCTTATTTCTAACAAATAGTAATAATAAAAGTAGTGCACATGTCTAATATCCTATTTTTCATACATACATTGTTCCAATATAAACTGACTTTCTAAAAACCTTAACACACAAACACACTTGTGTGTCCACACAGCTTTCTCTTTCTTCCTTCTTTTCTCCTCTTTCTTTCTCCTCTTCTTCTTCCTTTCTTTCTTTTCTTTCCTTCCTTCATCCCTCCCTCCCTTCTTTCCTTCCTTCCTTCTCTCCCTCCCTTCCTCCCTCCCTCCCCCTTCTTTCTTTTTTTTTTTCTCTTTCCTTCTTTCTTTTTCTTTCTTTCTTTTCTCTTCTTTCCTTTTCTTTTCTTTCTTTTCCCTTCATTCCTTAATTCCTTCCCTCTCTCCTTCCCTCCTTTCTTACCTTCCCTTCCCTTTATTTCCCTTCCCTTCCTTCCTATCCTTTTCTTTCTTTCTTATTTCAAATTTTTATTTAAATTCCAGTTAGCTAACATATAGTGTAGTATTAGTTTAGTGTAGAGTTTAGTGATGAATCACTTACATACAACACCCAGTGCTCATCACAAGTGCCTTCCTTATTTCCTATCACCTATTTAACCCATTCTCCTGCCCACCTCCCCTCCAGCCATCCTCAGTTTGTTTTAAGAGTCTCTCTTCTGGTTTGCCTCTCTTTTTTTCCCCCTGTGTCCATTTGTTTCTTAAATACCACATATGAGTGAAATAATATGGTATTTGTCTTTTTCTGACTTATTTCACTTTGCATAATACCCTCAAGCCCCATTCACATCATTGCAAATGGCAGGATTTCCTTATTTTGATGACTGAGTAATATTCCATTATATGTATCCACCATCTTTACCCATTCATCAGTTGATGGACATTTGGACCTTTTCATAATTTAGCTATTGTTGATAATGCAGCTATAAATATTGGGGTCCATGTATACCTTCAAAGCAGTATTTTTTAGTCTTTGGTTAAGTACTTACTAGTAAAATTGCTGGATCATAGTGTTATTCTACTTTTAACTCTTTGAGGAACCTCCTGTTTTCCAGAAACAGTTTTCCAAAGCCAGTTTTGCAAACTGGTGGTAACAATTTGCATTCCTAACAACAGTGTGAGAGGGTTCCTCTTTCTCCACATCCTTGTTTACATCTGTTGTTTCCTGTGTTGTTAATATTAGCCATTCTGAAAGGCATGAAGTGTTATCTCAGTGTGATTTTGATTTGTGTTTCCCTGGTGATAGATGATGTTGAACATCTTTTTATGTGTCTGTTAGCCATCTGAATGTCCTCCTTGGACTATGTCTTCTTGCTCATTTTTTAAACTAGATTATTTGATTTTCGGGTGTTGAGTTTCATAAGTTTTTTTTATATATTTTAGATACTAACCATTTATTGAATATGCCATTTGCAAATACCTTCCTCTGTTCCAAAGGTTGTCTTTTAGTTTTGTCAATTTTTCTCCTCACTGTGCAGAAGCTTTTCATTTTGAGGATGTCCCAATAATTTATTTTTGCTTTTGTTTCCCTTGCCTCAGGAGATGTATCTAGTAAGAAGATGTTATGGTCAATGTCAGTAGGTAGCTGCCTGTGTTCTTCTCTAGGATTTTGATGGTTTCCTATCTCACATTTAGGTCTTTCATATATTTTGAATTTGTTTTTGTGTGTAGTGTAAGAAAGTGATCTAGTTTCATTCTTTTACATGTTGCTGCCCAGTTTTCACAACAGCATCTGTTGAAGATAGGGTCTTTTTTCCATTGAATATTCTTTCCTGCTTTGTCAAAGATTAATTGAGCATATAGTTACGGGTCATTTTCTGGGTTTTCCATTTTGATCCATTGAACTGTGTGGCGATTTTTGTGCCAGTACCATACTGTCTTGATGACTAGAGCTTTGTAATATAACTTAAGTCCAGAATTGTGATACATCCACCTTTGCTTTTCTTTTGGTTATTTGATGTTTTTTGTGGTTCCGTACAAATTTTAGGATTTGTTCTAGCTCTGTGATAGGGATTTTGATAGGGATTACATTAAATGTGTAGATTGCTTTGGTAGAGTAGACGTTTTAACAATATTTGTTCTTCCAATTCATGAGCATAGAATGTCTTTCCATTTCTCTGTGTCGTCTTCAGGTTTTTTTTTTTTTTTTTTTTTTAGTGTTTTATAGTTTTCAGAGTATAGGTCTTTTGCCTCTTTGGTTAGGTTTATTCCTAGGTATCTTATGGTTTTGGGTGTAATTGTAAATGGGACCGATTCCTTGATTTCTCTTTCTGCTGCTGCTTCATTATCAGTGTATAGAAATGCAATAGATTTCTGTATGTTGATTTTGTACCTTATGACTTTACAGAATTCATGTATCAGTTCTAGCAATTTTTTGGTGGAGTCTTTTGGGTTTTCTACACAGAGTATCATGTTATCTGCAAATAGTGAAAGTTTGATTTCTTCCTTACTGATTTGGATGCATTTTATTTCTTTTTTGTCTGATTGCTGAAGCTAGGACTTCTAGTACTATGTTAAATAACAGCAGTGAGAGTGGACGTATCTGTCTTGTTCCTAACTGTAGAGGAAAAGAGCTCAGTTTTTCCCCCATTGAAGATAATTTTAGCTATGGGTTTTTCATATGTGGTCTTTATGACTTATGTTTATTCTATCCCTACTTTGCTGAAGATTTTTATTAAGAATGGATATATACCTTGTCCAGTGTTTGTCTGCATCTATTGAGAGGATCATATGGCTTTTATTCTGTCTTTTATTAATGTGGTGTATCATGTTGATTAATTTGTAAATATTGAAACACCTTGCAACCCAGGAATAAATCCTACTTGATTATGGTGAATGATTCTCTTAATGTACTGTTGGATTCAATTTGCTAAGATTTTGTTGAGAATCTTTACATCCACATTCATCAGAGATACTGGCTCGTAGTTCTTTCTTAGTGGAGTCTTTCTCTGGTTTTGGAATCTGGGTCATGCTGGTCTCATAAAATAACTTTGGAAGTTTTCCTTCCATTTCTATTCTTTGGAAAAGCTTCAGAAGAATTGGTATTAACTGTTCTTTAAATGTTTTGTAGAATTTGGGGTGCCTGGGTGGTTCAGTAGGTTAAGCCTCTGCCTTCCTCTCAGGTCACGATCTCAGGGTTCTGGGATCAAGTTCCGCATCTGGCTCTCTGCTCAGCAGGGAGCCTGCTTCCTCCTTTCTCTCTGCCTGCCTCTCTGCCTACTTGTGATCTCTCTCTGTCAAATAAATAAAATCTTTTAAAAAAATGTTTTGTAGAATTCCTCTGGGAAGCCATCTGGCCCTAGAATTTTGTTTTTCGGGAGATTTTTGATTACTGATTTAATTTCTTTGTTGATTATTGGTTTTTTAAAGTTTTTTTTTTAATTTCTTATTTCAATCTTGGTACTTTGTAAGTTTCTAGGAATTTATCCTCTTTTTCCAGATTGCCTGATTTAGTGGCATATAATTTTTAATAATATTCTCTTATAATTGTATTTCTGTGGTGTTGATTTTTGTCTTTCCTCTCTCCCTTGTGATTTTATTTATTTTGGTCCTTTCTCTTTTTGATAAGTCTGGCTAGGGGTTTATCAATTTTATTAATTTTTTTAAAGGACTAGCACCTGGTTTCATTGATCTATTTTCTTTGTTTCTGTGTCAGTTATTTCTGCTCTAATCTTTATTATTTCCCTTCTTCTTCTGGTTTTAGACTCAATTTGGTGTTCTTTTTCTAGCTCCTTTAGGTCTGAGCTTAGGTTGCTTATCTGAGATTTTTCTTATTTCTTGAGGTCGGCCTCTATGGCTATATACATCCTTCTTAAGGCTGCTTTTACTACATCCCAAAGGTTTTGGACCATTGTGTTTTCATTTTCATTTGTTTCCATGCACTTTTTAATTTTTTCTTCAGTTTCCTGGATGATGCATTCTTTCTTAATAGAATGTTCTTTAACCTCCATGTATTTGTGGTCTTTCCAAATTCTTTCTTTTGGGATGAATTCCTTCCTTTTGGCAATTTTCTTTAGGTCTCTGTCTTCTTCTGTGTGAGGAAAGCCTGTTATGTTTCTTGCTTCTGAGAGGAATGAAGGAGAGGTCATATAATGTACAGGGTCTGGTGCTTCAGGAAATTTCTTTGGTGTGTGCTGTGCACACTCTGCTGCTGTGTTTTGGCTGCTCTATCTCTGTGGAGTTTCTCCTTACCTGCAGTTGGGAGTCTTTGGATCTTGGCCAGAATGTGGTCAGTTGTAACCTGGTGTGCTCTGATCCACTTCTCAAAAGAGACCTGATGTTATTTCCATAAGAACTGAAGTTTTGCAGAAGTTTATAGTCAGTAGACAAGATATGTGTAGGGGTTTGTGCTGGTTTTCTAAGGGAGGGGACACTGCACTGGTTCTTGGGCACATAAAGCAGTATCAGTCAAGTGCAGGGGGTTAGGACTTGGCATAAGCAGGTTAGGCAGCCAGTGTTGGTGCTGTGCTCTTTACTGAAATTGATCTATGCTGAGTGATGGGGGAGGGAGATGGCACCAGCCCGCTCTTTTGTCCCTGGAGAGAAGAGTTTGTGTTTTTTTGCTCTCAGGGAAGCCCTCCCAAAAGAATGAATGATTTCCCCTCATGTGTCCTATGCTTTTCTCAGATGACTGTTTTCACACTGTGTCTCAGTTGCTTGCCCACCAGGAGCAAGAGAGTATACTTTGGGCTCTATCCCAGCAAGGCTGGCTGAGTTTTAAAACCCTAAACTTTGGGGACCTTGTGTGATGGGAACCTGTGCTGGTCTTCTGGGCAGAAGGTCTTGCCACACTGGGATGGATGCAGGTTTGACCTAGAAGGGCAGATGCACCAGAGTACAGGAGGGTGGGGTTTTGGAGCAAAGTATATAAGCAGCCTGTCTCCAGATTAGCTTCCCTCAGCAGGTGTCTCTGCATCTATGTTGAGGGGCAGGAAAAGGAAATGAAGCCTGCTGGCTCTTTTGTCCCCAAGAAGCAATGCCACCTCTCTTAGATGTACTCCAAGAAGAAGGAACAGTCTCCCCAGTGCATTTCAGTGATCCTAAGATTGTGTCCTCTAGCCCATGTTACCTGCTTGCCTTTTCTCCAGAAGCACAGCAGTGCCTTCACGGCTCTAAGAAGCCATGCTGGCAACCTCTAAAACTTTAGTCTTTGGTTTCCACTGGTTGTAAAACTCACAAAATATCAGCCCCTCTCCTTTTCCTGGTCGATGGCTCAGGGAAGTGTTCTCCTTGTGTAATCCCCTGTGTACGCCTCTCTCTCTTTCTTGCCTTTTTCCACAACCAGGGCTCCCTTCCCTCTGCAGCACCCATGATCTTTTTCTTCTCCAGACCATGTCTCATTACTTCCTACATTCCTTGATACGGCCTCTTCTCTTCTTCTAATTGTGCAGTTTGTTCTGTCAGTCTTCAGATCAATTTCTTGGATATTCAGAATGGATTGGTATTTATCCAGCTATGTTTGAAGGAGGAGGCAAGTCTATGGTCCTCCTACTACTCTGCCATCTTAGCTATCCACTCCACACAGATTCTTGTACACAGCCAGCAACTGTCATTTTCTTTACATATTATACAATTATCTTTCCTAACTATTATACAATTATCTTTCCTAACACTCTTATACTCCTCCTGAGATTTCACCACATAACCCTTTAGTCAAATTTAAAATGTCCTGACATCTCCCTGTTCCTTCATGTAGTATATCATTGTTTCTAATTTATTTACCTTTTTTATGGTGAATATCTTCTAAATGGTAAAACAATTTGTAGTAAGAGTCTTCAATGGTATGTCCTATTAATATATCTCACATTAAGATGTTCATCAATCAAAAGGTTAAGATATATTCCCTTTTGTAATTTTTAAATTTGTGTTTATAGTTTTTACTAAGCTGATACTATTAGACCACAAAAGATATCTGAACAAAAAGGGTATATATGAAAATAATTCCTCTGTCAACAGTTGAATATCTTTTATCACTTCATATCTTTAGATTTCTTTAATGGAGAGACATCTTAAGAGTAAGTAAAGAAAAAAAAAGAAGAAAAAAAAAAGAGTAAGTAAAGAAATATTTGATGTTTGTTTGGGAACATTATTTTCCAGATTCTGTGGGTTGTAGAAGTAATAGTTCCCTCTTTCTGATATGACTAATGTATCACTTTTTGCTGTCTTTTTCTTGTAGCAGGAAATTTATTCCTAGTCAAAAAATCAGGTCATTGTTGTTTGAATAACCCTCCTTCTGAGAACTGGCTTCCAATTTCAACTAATTTTTCTTTCTGTAGAAAGATATTTATAGCATAAGTGAATAATTTTTCAACAAGTGACGAATTTAAAGGATAAATGTTACTCTGCTTGTGAAGTTTGTCTACGTGCTTCCTCTAAGTCGATAAGAGAATGTGTGGTAAAACTGTGGGTGTAACAGAAGGTGCTCAGACTGTCATAAAGCTGGAGGATATGATGGAAGATCCATCTATTCTTAGCAGAAAGCAGACAGAGAGTGTACGAGAGAACTGCTACTCTTCAATGAGAGAAAGGACAAAGAACCAAAGAACACTGGGGATAGTAGCATAGAGGAAGATTTGTCATTCTTTATATATCAGATGATTTTTCATAGGGATCAATAGATTATTTTTATTACTTTAACAAAAAAGTTGACTGGGGAGAAACTTCCTGCACATTCATGGATGGGATGATTCCAATGTCCTTGAAATTCTTACCTTATATGAACTGAATAGATGAGAGTAACTTTTTAGAATAGTATTTTGTTAATATTCCTCATAAGATATGGCTCTTTATTTTTCCAGATATATGTAGTCAGTAATATTTCAGGAAAACCCAAAATACCTTTTATTTAGACGTTTGTAAGCCAAACTGAAAGTACATTTGTTTTCCATTGATTTCCACTTTATTTTTATGCATATTTAATTTTGAGAAGCCCTGGACCCAAACTCACAACTTCCTACACATAAGCAGGAAGCAAAGAAGCTTCTGTTGGCATGCAGTGGTAAGTGCCTCCTTATTCAGGCACATCTGAAGTAAGTCTTTGGAATTTTATGGCTCATAAGTGCTTGTAAAAGAATGGAAACAATTAAATATATTGCAAATTTAAAAGACAGCTGGCAGAATGCTACCATTGAAGACTGAGTTAAAGTCACAATTCCTGAAAATTTAAGATTTGATTAAGGATAAATTTTTTCTCCCAATGTTTCTGTGTACCAATTAGGGCTTGAAAGGACATAACCTGCATAATCTGACCCAGATAGCAAGAATGGAGAGGAAAAGCAATTTGGGAAAACAAAGCTGAAAAAAAATGAAAAATTCACAGACATAGTCTAGGTTGCTTATACCACTAGGTGGAAAGAATTGTACAAAGTCAGCAAGGAAGGAAGACTGAGGCTAATCAGAAAGTGCATTATAAACTTTTCTGTTGACAGGGGTGCCTGGGTGGCTCAGTCACTTAAGTGTCAGACTCTTGGTTTCAGAGCAGGTTCTGATCTCAAGGGTTGTGAGACTCAGCCTCCAACTGGGCTCTGTGCTCAGCAGAGAATCTGCTTCAAGTTTCTCTCCTTCTTCTCCCTTGACTTGTGCTCTCTCTTTCTCCCTCCATCAAATAAAGTGATAAATCTTAAAGATAAAATCTTTAAAAAAGATAAATCTTTATCTTTTAAAAAAGATAAGATCTTAAAAAAATCGTATTTGGCTACTCTGTAGACAAATAGACTAACATACTAATGTTTTTAAAAAACTTACCATTTTGGGGCAGCTGGGTGGCTCAGTGGGTTAAGCATCTGCCTTTGACTCAACTCATGATCCCTGGGGGTCCTGGGATGGAACCCTGCAATGGGTTTTTTCCTGGGGTTCCGCTTCTCTCTCTCCCTCTGCCTCTTCCTTTCCACTCATGCTTGCTCTCTCTCTTTCTCAAATAAATAAAATCTTTTAAAAAAGGTATTACCATTGTAAGAGTGTTTCCAGTTTATGTTTAATAAAGTTTGTTTTCACATTTACAGAGCTTATCTTAGTTCTGCTTTCATTACTTATAAGTTATTAAGTCAAAGAAAATTGACAATGTGGTGAAGGACTAGGCAAAAGTTATCAATTAGAGCCCTGATATTGGGTCAGAATATTAAATATAGTAGAAAAACTCTTCTTTTGTACTATTGTGTTTCATCATTAACACCAACCTTAAGAGGTTTATAAATAGAATCTAACCTAATATAGTGCAGGATATTTGAAGATATTTGCCCTATATTGCTGTGGCCTAGAGGTTACTAAAACAAGCTTTAGATGAAATGATAATAATGTTGTAAGGAAACTAAGAATAATTTACATTTTAAAAATTTTTACAAAAGGCTTTTCATTTGTTAAACAATGGTATAGGAAACGCATTAAAATGTTAGATATGATAAATTTTAATAAACTTGATTCTTATCTCATGAAGTAAAGCTTTGATCTTGCCTTGAGTAATTTTCTGGAATGAAAATTGCTAAAGGGTCTAGATAAAATAATGGGGACTACTCTTTTTGGCACGAATTTTCCTTACTTGTATTTCACTCAGAAGAGACACTATAATACTTTGTTACTCTGAGGTCAGATAACCTAGGTCAAAATTCTCATTTACCATTGTATAGCATCATGACCAGTCAAGTATGACTCTCTGTGCCACAGATTCTTGATCTGAACTGGATAACATTTTTACAAATATTTAATCAAAACATTATTGTAGGATATGCACAACACAACCCAGCAAGAATAATACATAAGGGCCTATTCACTTTTTAATTAAAGATATGTAAATTTTACCACTCCCCACACAAAAAAAGATACATAGAGAGTTCTAAATTTATTCATCATTAGCTTATCATGATTTTTGGTTCATAAATTCATGAGTTAATTGCAGTCTATCTGGCATTATCAAACCAAAGTCCAGGTAAAACATGTTCTCATTAAGTTTCTAGCTGCATGGCATGTTGGATGTTGGTGAGGTTTGGAAAACTTTCATCAAATGGTAATTGAAAAGAGCCTATCAATTTTTTACATATTTCTATAAATTAGAAAGAATGAAGTGTGAATTGGTGAGAATGGGAATAGAAATATCAATGGAATACCTCTAATGTTTCAAGAGTAATTTTTTTTTTTTTTGTATTTTTGTTTTGTTTTGTTTTAGAGGAGTGTGCAAACAGCAATGGTGCTGGAAGGGCTATGAGGTCATTGAGGGCTTTTGTGAGTGAGACTGCAGGTTTTCATGGTTATGGGAATGATCACAGAGGATGAAACTAATGATGCAAGAGATGGAGCGACTCCGTAATAGATCGGTGTCCTTACAGCTATGCTCTCTCCGCCTTTTCAACAGACCCCTGAACAATACATAATGAAAGTCTGATAATGTCATTTCCCTTGCTTAAATCTCTGTTAATGACTCCCCACTAATTTCAGGATGCATTTTAGAGTTCTGGCACTGATCTGTGTACTAGATATACAGAGTCGAACAAATAATGTTAGCCCTTGCTCTGGTGGAATTTATAATCTAGTTGGAAGAAAAGGTAAAAATCAGTGAGTCAAATAAGCTAAAGAAGTACTGTCAGGCAGAGAATACTAAGCGATATTTGTATGCTATTGAAAATAATTCAGAAGGAAGAAGGGGAGTAGTGGAGAAACTGATGAAAGGACTAAAGTCCATAAGGAGAGAGGGGATGAATACAGAGTGCATGTGAAATGATTAATTTTGGTAACAGGAACAGAATTCTGTTGCAGAAGGAAGGAGGAAGAAGAAACTCATTTGCTACTGTTAACCCCAACTTTCATGATCTACATGAATTAAATTTTCTTTCTTTCTTCCTTTCTCTTTCACATGTTGGACTCTACCATCCTATCATCATTCTGCTGTTAAAGCCCTATTTGGGGACCTATAGCTTAGGGGCCCACCCAGTCTTTTAGGATCCAAATAAATTCCTTCCCTGTGTATAACAATTAAAGACCCTATCCAGCAGTACCACCTGTCGCATTTCAGCCCATAATACTTGTTGCTTTAAGTGTGACTTAAAAACCAATACCCAAATCTCACAAGAGTTGTGATTTCCCCACAAGGTGTTTTTGTTTTGTTTAGTTGTTTCCTCCCATGTTAATCACTGGACATATTAAATTCACTTGCGCTGTAAATTTAATTCAGTACTCTGCATAAATCAGCCAACAAAATGAGAATTGGATTGGAACGATTAGATTAGCATATTATCCTCCCTTTGGAGTGCAGTGGGTGGCAAAGTCAAAGAGGTCAAATCACCACAGGGAAAAGATTTAAAAGAAAGGGAGAGAAGGTGGTTTCATTGCACCAATATTTATCAATATGATAATTTTTTATACACCTGTGTTAATGTTTCTAAAACACAAGTAAGACTTTGCCTTTCTGTTTCTTAAAGATTGTGAAGTGAATTCTCTTATTTTCATTCTTTCTGTACATAGACATATCCATATAAAAATAGATATGCCCTTAATATCCAAGTTGATTTGCCCTTAATAAAACGCATACACTGATGAAAAATCTGCCACAGATTCAACATTAATTCTTCTTACTCATGTTCACATAATCATTTTCTTTTTCTATTCCAAGACTTTCTGGCTTTATATATCGTGTTTCCTCTGCCAGAGATATTCTTGTTTTGTTTTCTCACTCTCACAAACTCCATTCAACTTTCAATGACAGGTGATATTACTCCATCTTTGAGATCTCAACTGACATGATCACTCCAGTATACTTTGAATATTTCCTTACTTCATTTTCATGACCTTTTTCCACACTGTTTTGTAACTTTATTTATTGTTTCTCATATGCCTTGCCTCCATCAAGGGTAGACATCTTTTATTTATATATTTCTAGGGCACAATGATGTGCTTGTTAAGTAGAAGCTATTTGATATATTTTTGTTTGAACAGGACAAGAAGCTAGAAGGAGGATATTTAATTTTTTGGTTAGCCAAGTAGATGAATGAAGGTACTATTAAACATTATATTTAACATAATGCTAAAATACATACTTGGCATTTGAAGATCATGTGTTTATTCCAGAAGTTTTGAGATTGAGACTCAGTGGTGATAGTGTTTGACAATTAAACATATTAATCTATATGTTAGCACCATTGTCCAAATACAAGATAAATAATTGGAGGAAATTAACATGTAAGTGGTTAACAACTATTTGAGTATATAATTTTGTTAGTGGAAAGTGCCTGTGTAAAAGCAAAATAATGGTCGGGTGAAAATACTGATGAACACAATTCTTATGGAATGTTCAGAGGGTGATAAGACAGGAAAAAAAACAAACACTTTTTTTAAGTAAGTTTCTTTATGTTTGGAATCTCTGCACCCAATGTGGAACTCAAATTCATGACCTGAGATCAAGTGGTGTGTTCTTTGGACTAAGCCAGTCAGGCACCTGGAGAGAGAAAACTTGAATGTGTGAGAAGAGGAGAATCAGGAAATGCTCACTCATAGAAATCTGATACGATTTTCCAAAGGAAGGAATTTAGCCACAAACATTATATACAGCAGAGAGAGCAAATAAATAACCCTAACAATGATTTTGGATTTGGCTATTAGAAGATGTCGTCTAAAATGTGGACATATAAGGATAGGTACCAGATTTCTGCATATTAAGGAGTGAATAGAGAATGGGAAAATAAAGGTATTAGTGAATGCTTATTGTCTTTGAGCATTTAGATATAGTTATATATACACCATTTTTTGGTTCTCTTGGTTCCTTGTGTAGATTCAATTTTCTATCTGATATATTTTCCTTCAGCCTAAAGAAATTATTATAATATTTCTTGTAGTAAAGATCTGCTAACAATATTTGTTTAAAAAGGTGTTTTTACCTGCACTGTGAAAATGTATTTTAATAGGTATAGTACTCTAATGCAGCTGTTTTTCCCCCTTCAATTCTTTAATGGTAGACTTGTACCTTAATTATATCTGATAAGAAGTTGGTTCTCATTCTTATCATATCTCCACTCCTTATGTAATTTGTCTTCTATTATTTAATGTCTTTAAGATTTTCTCTTAATTGCTGATTTCCATCAGCTTGATTGTAATATGCCTTGGTGTGGTTTTAAGTTTATTATGTTTGGAGCTTAGTTTCTGAATCTCTAGACTTACAGATTTCCAGAAATCTGGAAAATGTTCAGCAGTTATTTATTCAAATAATTTTCTTGTTTTTTCACCACTCCTTCTGAAACTCTGTGTGTGTGTTACATTACGTGATATGGTACTACAGGTAACTGACACAGTTTATATTTGTTTCACATATATTCTTTTGGGAAGGTCTTTGTGCTACACATTTAAATTCACTGATTTTCTTTTCTCTGTGATTTCTATCTTTTTTATAGCTCTTTAAATGAATTTTTTCATATATTATATTTTTCATCTTTAGAAGTTCCATTTGGAACCTTTTTTTATATTCTTTTTTCTCTTCATCATGTTCATTCATGAGTATATGGTACATTCTTAAAATTGCTCTTTTAATGTGCTTTTTAATTCCATCTTTTTCATTTGTATGCCACTTTCCTGGTTATGGGTAATATTCACCTTCTTTATATGTCTAGTAATATGTTAATGGATTCTGGGCACTGTGATTTACATGCAAAAGTGCTGAATTTTGTGTTATTCATTTAAAAGGAAATTGAGGGGTGCCTGGGTGGCTCAGTTGGTTAAGCATCCTGGTGTCCTGGGATTGAGCCCAACATTACCTTCCTGAAGGGAGGGGGGGAATGCTTCTCTCTTTGTTCCTACCCCTGCTTGCACGTGCACTCCCTCTCTTGCTCTTTGCTCTATCAAATAAATAAATAAAACATAAAAATAAATAAATGAGTCTGACCCATCAAGATGGCGGAGAAGTAGCAGGCTGAGACTACTCCAGGTAGCGGGAGATCAGCTAGATAGCTTATCTAAAGATTGCAAACACCTACAAATCGAATGGGAGATCGAAGAGAAGAACAGCAATTCTAGAAACAGAAAATCAACCACTTTCTGAAAGGTAGGACTGGCGGAGAAGTGAATCCAAAGCGATGGGAAGATAGACCGCAGGGGGAGGGGCCAGCTCCCGGCAAGCGGCGGAGCAACGTTGCACAAAATCAGGACTTTTAAAAGTCTGTTCCACATGGGAGAGGGATAGAAATTTTTATATCCCAAACTTTTCTCAGTCTCAGTGACATGGATGTGTTGATATTCAACACAATCCCTAAACAAAGTGAAAACTTAGTGGCTGGCTCCCTTAAAAAAAAAAAAAAAAGGAAAAAAAGCCTTGCTAATACACTCAGTTATCCAACCACTCTGGCCAGTTCCATTTCCTGTCCTTTGTGGCTCTGACTGGAGACCCCAATGTAGGAGAGGTGTCATCCATTTAACGGAATGATAGCAGTAGCTAATGAAATTCACATTAGTTCAAATAAGGAAATACCTTCCCTTGCTAAGTTTTCATAAGTCAGAACAAATGCAAAAGCATAGTATTTAGACTAATCCAGATTTGCTTTACATGAAAAATATAATGTCTGGATTTTTTTTTTCCTTTTCTCATGGCCTAAGGAATAAGTACTGATAAGGAATAATTTGAATGTAATTTTGTGAATGTGTATGGAAACTATAAACCAGGGATTTAGCCTTAATAAAAGGTAACCTTTCTGATATCTATTGTTAATCCTCCTTTGTACTCTTACTTGTATCTGCACTCTTGAGTTGTCATACTGCACACTGTATTGTGAAAACAAAGTAAAATTATATTTCAAAAAAAAAAAGAAGTCTGTTCCACTGAGGGACATCACTCCAGAGGCTTAACCGGGGTGAAGCCCATGCGGGGTCAGCGTGGCCTCAGGTCCCACAGGGTCACGGAAGGATCAGGGGTGTCTGAGTGTCGCAGAGCTTACAGGTATTAGAACGGGGAAGCCGGCTACAGGACAGAGCCGAGAAGTGAGCTCTAAGCTCGGGGTTACCTGGAACCAGTTGCAGGCTCGGTGAGCTCGGAGCACAGCCAGAGGCCAGGGTGACGGGAGTAATTGGGCGCTGTTCTCTGAGGGCACACTGAGGAGTGGGGCCCCGGGCTCTCGGCTCCACCAGGCCGGAGACCGGGAGGCCGCCATCTTCACTCCTGTCCTCCAGAACTCTACGGAAAGCGCTCAGGGAACAAAAGCTCCCGAAAGCAAACCCGAGCGGATTACTCAGCCCGGCCCCTGGTAAGGGCGGTGCAACTCCGCCTGGGGCAAAGACACTTGAGAATCACTACAACAGGCCCCTCCCCCAGAAGATCAACAAGAAACCCAGCCAGGACCAAGTTCACCTACCAAGGAGTGCAGTTTTAATACCAAAGAGGCAGCGGAATTCCAGAGGAGGAGAAAGCAAAACACGGAACTCATGGCTTTCTCCCCATGATTCTTTAGCCTTGCAGTTAATTTAATTTTTTTTTCTTTTTCAATTTTTTTTCTCTTCTTCTGCTAATTTTTTTTAACTTTTACCCTTTTCTTTTTTAACGATTTTTAACTAGTTTATCTAATATATATATATTTTTTCCTTTTTATATTTTTTCTTTATTCGTTTTCTTTTTTGAATTGTATCATTTTTTTTTCTTTCTGAACCTCTTTTTATCCCCTTTCTCCCCCCTCACGATTTGGGATCTCTTCTGATTTGGTTATAGCATATTTTCCTGGGGTTGTTGCCACCCTTTAGTATTTTACTTGCTCCTTCATATACTCTTATCTGGAAAAAATGACAAGGAAGAAAAATTCACCACAAAAAAAAGAACAAGAGGCAGTACCAAAGGCTAGGGACCTAATCAATACAGACATTGGTAATACGTCAGATCTAGAGTTCAGAATGACGATTCTCAAGGTTCTAGCCAGGCTCAAAAAAGGCATGGAAGATATTAGAGAAACCCTCTCAGGAGATATAAAAGCCCTTTATGGAGAAATAAAAGAACTAAAATCTAACCAAGTTGAAATCAAAAAAGCTATTAATGAGGTGCAATCAAAATGGAGGCTCTGACTGCTAGGATAAATGAGGCAGAAGAAAGAATTAGCGATATAGAAGACCAAATGACAGAGAATAAAGAAGCTGAGCAAAAGAGGGACAAACAGCTACTGGACCACGAGGGGAGAATTCGAGAGATAAGTGACACCATAAGACGAAATAACATTAGAATAATTCGGATTCCAGAAGAAGAAGAAAGAGAGAGGGGATCAGAAGGTATATTGGAGAGAATTATTGGAGAGAATTTCCCCAATATGGCAAAGGGAAAAAGCATCAAAATCCAGGAGGTTCAGAGAACCCCCCCCCAAAATC
Source organism: Enhydra lutris kenyoni (assembly GCF_002288905.1). Lineage (NCBI taxonomy): Eukaryota > Metazoa > Chordata > Mammalia > Carnivora > Mustelidae > Enhydra > Enhydra lutris. Next base: position 20,837,395 of record NW_019154099.1, read on the forward strand.
AATAAGAATAGGTCCACACCCCATCACCTAATAGTAAAATTTACAAGTCTTAGTGACAAAGAGAAAATCCTGAAAGCAGTCCGGGAAAAGAAGTCTGTAACATACAATGGTAAAAATATTAGATTGGCAGCAGACTTATCCACAGAGACCTGGCAGGCCAGAAAGAGCTGGCATGATATATTCAGAGCACTAAACAAGAAAAACATGCAGCCAAGAATACTATATCCAGCTAGGCTATCATTGAAAATAGAAGGAGAGATTAAAAGCTTCCAGGACAAACAAAAACTGAAAGAATTTGCAAACACCAAACCAGCTCTACAGGAAATATTGAAAGGGGTCCTCTAAGCAAAGAGAAACCCTAAAAGTAGTACATCAGAAAGGAACAGAGACAATATACAATAACAGTCACCTTACAGGCAATACAATGGCACTAAATTCATATCTCTCAATACTTACCCTGAATGTTAATGGGCTAAATGCCCCAATCAAAAGACACAGGGTATCAGAATGGATAAAAAAAACAAAACCCATCTATATGTTGCCTACAAGAAACTCATTTTAAACCTGAAGACACCTCCAGATTTAAGGTGAGGGGGTAGAAAAGAATTTACTATGCTAATGGACATCAGAAGAAAGCAGGAGTGGCAATCCTTATATCAGATCAATTAGATTTTAAGCCAAAGACTATAATAAGAGATGAGGAAGGACACTATATCATACTCAAAGGATCTGTCCAACAAGAAGACCTTACAATTTTAAATATCTATGCCCCTAACATGGGAGCAGCCAACTATATAAACCAATTAATAACAAAATCAAAGAAACACATCGACAATAATACAATAATAGTAGGGGACTTTAACACTCCCCTCACTGAAATGGATGGATCATCCAAGCAAAAGATCAACAAGGAAATAAAGGCCTTAAATTACACACTGGACCAGATGGACATCACATATCTATTCAGAACATTTCATCCCAAAGCAACAGAATACACATTCCTCTCTAGTGCACATGGAACATTCTCCAGAATAGATCACATCCTCAGTCCTAAATCAGGTCTCAACCGGTATCAAAAGATTGGGATCATTCCCTGCATATTTTCAGACCACAATGCTCTGAAGCTAGAACTCAATCACAAGAGGAAATTTGGAAAGAACCCAAACACATGGAGACTAAACAGCATCCTTCTAAAGAATGAATGGGTCAACCAGGAAATTAAAGAAGAATTGAAAAAATTCATGGAAACAAATGATAGTGAAAACACAACGGTTCAGAATCTGTGGGACACAACAAAGGCAGTCCTGAGAGGAAAATATATAGCAGTACAAGCCTTTCTCAAGAAACAAGAAAGGTCTCAGGTACACAACCTAACCCCACACCTAAAGGAGCTGGAGAAAGAACAAGAAAGAAACCCTAAACCTAGCAGGAGAAGAGAAAGCATAAAGATCAGAGCAGAAATCAATGAAATAGAAACCAAAAAAGCAATAGAACAAATCAACAAAACTAGGAGCTGGTTCTTTGAAAGAATTAATAAGATGGATAAATCCCTGGCCAGACTTATCAAAAAGAAAAGAGAAAGGACCCAAATCAATAAAATCATGAATGAAAGAGGAGAGATCACAACTAACACCAAAGAAATACAGACAATTATAAGAACATGCTATGAGCAACTCTACGCCAACAAATTTGACAATCTGGAAGAAATGGATGCATTCCTAGAGACCTATAAACTACCACAACTGAACCAGGAAGAAATCGAAAGCCTCAACAGACCCATAACCAGTAAGGAGATTGAAACAGTCATCAAAAATCTCCAAACAAACAAAAGCCCAGGGCCAGATGGCTTCCCGGGGGAATTCTACCAAACATTTAAAGAAGAATTAATTCCTATTCTCCTGAAACTGTTCCAAAAAATAGAAATGGAAGGAAAACTTCCAAACTCATTTTATGAGGCCAGCATCACCTTGATCCCAAAACCAGACAAGGATCCCATCAAAAAAGAGAACTACAGGCCAATATCCTTGATGAACACAGATGCAAAAATTCTCACCAAAATATTAGCCAATAGGATTCAACAGTATATTAAAAGGATTATTTGCCACGACCAAGTGGGATTTATTCCAGGGCTGCAAGTTTGGTTCAACATCCGCAAATCAATCAATGTGATACAACACATTAATAAAAGAAAGAACAAGAACCATATGATACTCTCCATAGATGCTGAAAAAGCATCTGACAAAGTACAGCATCCCTTCCTGATAAAAACTCTTCAAAGTATAGGGATAGAGGGCACATACCTCAATATTATCAAAGCCATCTAGGAAAAACCTACTGCAAATATCATTCTCAATGGAGAAAAACTGAAAGCTTTTCCGCTATGGTCAGGAACACGGCAGGGGTGTCCATTATCACCACTGGTATTCAATATAGTAATAGAAGTCCTAGCCTCAGCAATCAGACAACAAAAGGAAATTAAAGGCATCCAAATCGGCAAAGAAGAAGTCATACTATCACTCTTCGCAGATGATATGATACTATATGTGGAAAACCCAAAAGACTCCACTCCAAAACTGCTAGAACTTGTACAGGAATTCAGTAAAGTGTCAGGATATAAAATCAATGCACAGAAATCAGATGCATTTCTCTACACCAACAACAAGACAGAAGAAAGAGAAATTAAGGAGTCAATCCCATTTACAATTGCACCCAAAACTATAAGATACCTAGGAATAAATCTAACCAAAGAGACTAAGAATCTATACACAGAAAACTATAAAGTACTCATGAAAGAAATTGAGGAAGACACAAAGAAATGGAAAAATGTTCCATGCTCCTGGATTGGAAGAATAAATATTGTGAAAATGTCTATGCTACCTAAAGCAATCTACACATTTAATGCAATTCCTATCAAAATACCATCCATGTTTTTCAAAGAAATGGAACAAATAATCCTAAAATTTATATGGAACCAGAAAAGACCTCGAATAGCCAAAGGAATATTGAAAAAGAAAGCCAAAGTTGGTGGCATCACAATTCCGGACTTCAAGCTCTATTACAAAGCTGTCATCATCAAGACAGCATGGTACTGGCACAAAAACCGACACATAGATCAATGGAACAGAATAGAGAGCCCAGAAATAGACCCTCAACTCTATGGTCAACTCATCTTCGACAAAGCAGGAAAGAATGTCCAATGGAAAAAAGACAGCCTCTTCAATAAATGGTGTTAGGAAAATTGGACAGCCACATGCAGAAAAATGAAATTGGATCATTTCCTTACACCACACACAATAATAGACTCAAAATGGATGAAGGACCTCAATGTGAGAAAGGAATCCATCAAAATCCTTGAGGAGAACACAGGCAGCAACCTCTTCGACCTCAGCCGCAGCAACATCTTCCTAGGAACATCGCCAAAGGCAAGGGAAGCAAGGGCAAAAATGAAATATTGGGATTTTATCAAGATCAAAAGCTTTTGCACAGCAAAGGAAACAGTGAACAAAACCAAAAGACAACTGACGGAATGGGAGAAGATATTTGCAAACGACATATCAGATAAAAGGCTAGTGTCCAAAATCTATAAAGGACTTAGCAAACTCAACACCCAAAGAACAAATAATCCAATCAAGAAATGGGCAGAAGACATGAGCAGACATTTCTGCAAAGAAGACATCCAGATGGCCAACAGACACATGAAAAAGTGCTCCATATCACTCGGCATCAGGGAAATACAAATCAAAACCACAATGAGATACCACCTCACACCAGTCAGAATGGCTAAAATTAACAAGTCAGGAAATGACAGATGCTGGCGAGGATGCGGAGAAAGGGGAACCCTCCTACACTGTTGGTGGGAATGCAAGCTGGTGCAACCCCTCTGGAAAACAGCATGGAGGTTCCTCAAAATGTTGAAAATAGAACTACCCTATGACCCAGCAATTGCACTACTGGGTATTTACCCTAAAGATACAAACGTAGTGATCCGAAGGGGCACGTGCACCCGAATGTTTATAGCAGCAATGTCTACAATAGCCAAACTATGGAAAGAACCTAGATGTCCATCAACAGATGAATGGATAAAGAAGAGGTGGTATATATACACAATGGAATACTATGTGGCCATCAAAAGAAATGAAGTCTTGCCATTTGCGACAACGTGGATGGAACTAGAGGGTATCATGCTTAGCAAAATAAGTCCATCGGAGAAAAACAACTATCATATGATCTCTCTGATATGAGGGAGAGGAGATGCAACATGGGGGGTTAAGAGGGTAAGAGAAGAGTAAATGAAACAAGATGGGATTGGGAAGGAGACAAACCCATAAGTGACTCTTAATCTCACAAAACAAACCGAGGTTTGATGGGGGGAGGGGGGTTGGATGGGGTGGGGTTATGGACATTGGGGAGGGTATGTGCTATGATGAGTGCTGTGAAGTGTGTAAACCTGGCGATTCACAGACCTGTACCCCTGGGGATAAAAATATATTATATGTTTATAAAAAAATAAAATTTAAAGATACTCTAAAAAAAAATTAAAATAAATAAATAAATAAATAAATGAAAGTTTGTTGATATTTTCTGGAAAGCAGTTATATTCTCGTGTACTCATTTGCTCATTTTATAATAGCCTTCATTCTAGGACTCATTTAGCCTCAATAGTAATGTAATCATTTCTGAGGTTTACATGTAATGCCCCATGTATCGGAGAAAATTCTCCGTTTTTGATAAATGGAACTCAACTGAATACTAGAATGGTATGAACTCTGGGAATTTTTCAATGTGCAAATTTTTGGTAATTGTTCTTGCTTTGGAAGTTGTTCTTTCCCAGTCTCATGTATTTGTCCCCTATAAATGTGTAGATTGGTTTTCAATCACATACTCAAGAAGTCTCTTACTGCAATTTTTGAAGTCCGTTTTATGAGCAATTTCCTTCTTTCATATACTATACTTTGTAATTTTCTGGTCATCTTGATAACCCACACTTCATTTTCTCTCTCCTCAACTGAATAAGATTCCTAGATTCTGTTATGGGAACCACCATCTTGGATTTAGGTCTATGTCAAACCCCTAAGAAACAGTATGTCTCACCTCATCTATTTCTCTTTTCTCATGGACCATGATTTTTTTTTTCATTGTCTTTTTGTTGTAGTTTATGACAAATGGGTAATTACAGAACATTTTATTTGCTCCTGGTCAGAAAAGAAAGCATCTTCAAGGTGCAATTATGAAATAAAAGGAAAAAAGACAATACAATTTTTCAAAGGATGCCATATTTAGAATGGAATTTTTATTCAACTATAGAGGCAACGATATAGACTTAAGGAGAAGATTCTGGGTTTTTTTTTTTTTTTAAAGAAAGTTGTTGGTGATGCATTAATGAAAAGTTGATATTATTAGAGAAGCTGTTACCTAGCATTCCATATAAGGTTGGTTTTACACATGGATTTCTTAACTTAGTATTAGGCAAAAATAGCCCCAAACCAGAGTAAGTTTAATTTAGCACAACGCATGTTAGTTTCTAATGAATTGCTCCAACTCCAAAAGTTCACTTTATGCATAATTTTTTAAATTTCCCATGGACACATCAAAAATATTTTACTATTTTATTGATATTAATTATTGTAATTAATATTAATTATATGTTAATATTTGATATTAATATTGAAATATTGTGCATATTATCAATATTAAATGTTAAAATATTTGTAGCTATTGTGTTAAATTATCTTCAAAAATTATCATTTTTGAAAGTAATATTAATTGAATATAAACTGACTATAAATTCAAATGTTATATAATAATCTTTTGTATTTTAATTATTTTAAAATATTGCATATTAAAGTGTTTCTTCTCATATGCTCCTTATGAAAAGGTAGCTCATTAAATTCTATGAAGAGTTATTAGAAAATCCATATGTTTTCAAGTTGATTAATGATTGTTAGGGTTAATAAAACCCATCAATTATATATAAATTGATAGCTAATGGTAGGAAAAGTCTGTGTCCTAAGATGGCTGAACAAGCCAGCAGGGGTTCCCAGTCCCTGCCCCAGGGTCCCTGTGGGCTCTTCTCTCTGCCCAGCTTCCCATGCATGCCAAAAGTGCCAAGTATGCGGAAGTAGAAGTGTATAAATTACCTCCCTTGTTTATGTTTGGAGCTTAGAACTTTGGAGATCACTCTCCTCTGAGCCTGCCAGCATTAAATATATCTCCTATCCTCCAAATTCTCCAAGTGCCACTTGGTTCTTCCATTGGGTGATCCAATACAGTTTCCGTAACATTTGGTTCCCTGACCAGGAAACCCAACCATGCTGGTCCATTGTTGCCACCGGTTTCAGGGCAAGGGTGGGGTGGTGACTGAATGAGAAGGTACAACTTGCCTAATATTTGGCAGTCTCTCACCTGGTCACCTTGAACTTGCCCACTCCACTGTTCCTGCTGGACTCAGGGAGACTTGGCAGGTGAGGACCTGGTCTCAATGTCACATGACAGTATGGTCTGGGGGCCCCAGACCCAGTCAGATCCACCCATTGGGGTGGAAGGGGAGATGGATCACCACCTAAAGACCTCTTAGAGGTCTCATAGGTAGGGATTGGTGGGAGGGAATGTAGTAACTTCTGGAATGGATGTATGAGTGGATGTGCAGTCTGACCTGGCTTGTTCAGGTGGACTGAATCTGTGGCTTCACGGGTGGGTACCCGTAAGCTCCCCAGAAACATATGGAATCTGAGTGGGGCCATCTGTGATTTCCATGGTGAACTGCATGCAGTCTAGGGCAGCACTGGAATAATTTCGACTGTAAGTCACAATGCTGAGACCCTTAGGTGAGGACCCTCACCTAAGCTCCTTTGGGACACAGCCAGATGGGCAACTAATTGGTCTCCTCACCACAAGAGGCACCACCCTTCCTCCCCTTGCCTCATCTGTCTCTGCACCACCACACATGAGAACATCACCAAGGGGTCAGGGCAGAGTAAACCTACGGTCCTTGAGACCATGACCAAAATTTCAAGAAGGGGTTTTCAGGAGACTATAGAGTCAAGATGAATCCCAGCAAATTGAGAACCCTGTGTGAATTGGAATGGTTCAACTTTAATATTGGGTGGCCTTCAGAAGGGATGTTGGATGTCCCAGTAGTTCGCTGAGTATGGCGAGTCATAACAGGAGAACTAGGACACCCTGACCAGTTCCCATACATTGATTCCTGCCTAGGAATTGCCCAGACCCTTCCATCTCTGGTGCGATTTGCTTACAATAGGTAAGGACAGGCCAGGGTCTTAGTCGCCTCATTCAAGTGGCCCAAAGTAGACTGACAAAAGCCCCAGCCTCCACAAATCCTAGCCAGAGATCCTGAAGATGAACCAATCCTGCCCCTTGGTAGGCACCCCCCAAGGCTGTCTGCACCCGACCTTCTAGTTCCAAACATTCCATTGCCATCAGTCTTCCCACCATCCTCAGGCCCAGAGGATTCACTGGCGCCCCCGGATCCAAAGGATCTACTTTCCCTGGGACTAGCATCCAGGCTGGGCGCAGGCACCTTCCAAATGTCAGTATAAGAGATACAAGAACCCGAGAGGTGCGGTGAATACAGGACAGTACTACTTGGCCATTCCATGATGTATTATGAACCTTTCTCCACCACCGATCTCTTCACTGGAAACATAACATCTCTCCCTACTCTGAGAAAGCACAGGATACGGTAGAATTCATGGAATCCCCCTTTCAGACGCATTGGCCACCCTGGGAAGACTGCACAAAAGGCACAAAGGCCCTCCTATAGCTTCTGTCAGACTCGGGATACCAAGTCTCATGGAAGAAAGCACAGATCTGCCAACAACAGGTCTAATACCTCAGTTTCCTCCTCACTCAAGGGGAGAGAGAACTAGGGCTGGAGAGAAAGAAAATCATTATCTCTTTGCCACAACCCCAGACAAAAAGGGGCCTATGAGAATTCCTGGAGGCTGTAGGATTCTGCCACATCTGGATCCCTGGGTTCTTGGCAATAGCAAGACCCCTCTATGATCTCTTAGGGGGACCAGATCGAGAACACCTTGTCTGGACTGAGGAAGCAGAAGCCAACTTCACGTAGATAAAGGCTGCCCTGGGGTGGGCTCCAGGTCTGGGCCTGCCAGATATAAAATGGTAAACACCTCCTTCATGGCTCAGGCTGCCCCAGACGTCAGAAAAAAACAAAAACAAAACCAAAACAAATCCCTACCCCACCAAAAGAAAAACAAAACAAAACAAACAAAAAGAAAAGCAAAAAACAACAAATCTTCAGAAACTAAAGGGTTTGAAAAAGAAAGTCAATCTCCTTGCCGCCACCCTGAGAGAAAAGGATGACTCAAAGGCAGGGAGACCCTGACTACCAAAAGGGAGGAGACCCAGAACCTCCTTAGTAAATGATCAGTGTGCCTACTGCAAGGAGAAGGGACATTGGAAAAACAAATGCCCTAACTGGGGAAGGCACAGAAACCTAGCTGCTACAAGAAAGAACCCTGAGAGGAGGGCCTTATAGGCCTGGCAGAAATAGACTCTAAGGGGGACTGGGGTCTCTCCTCCTTGGCCCCAATGAGCCAACAGTCAGAATGAAAGTAGGGGGCCAATCAGTGACTTTTATGGTTGATACTGAAGCCAAGTACTCTGTTGTCACCTCCCCAGTGGCCCCTTTCAGCAAAAGGACTGTGACCATCTTTGGGGCCACCAGGGCAATGGGAAATACAACAGCCTTTTTGCCAGGCTCGTCAGTGTGAGCTCGGGGGCTACCCTGACTGAAAAGTGTTGGTGTGTGATGCCAGACAGGCATGTCTTCATTCCAACAGCAACAAGAGGGCATCTATCTAGTCAAGGAATACCACTAACTCACCCATCTAGGAAAACCTGTATTAGAGGACCTCCTCAAGAAGCACTATTACATCAGCCAGCTACTAGCACTATGCTGAGAAACCAGTGAGGGATGTATAACCTTTGCTAAAAATAATCCTCAATCTGTACCACAACCCCTTCTGGGTGTCCAGAGAATAGGTGCAACACCCTTCGAAGATCTAGAAATAGGCTTCACAGACATGCAGCCAAGCAGAGGGTTCAGGTATCTCCTAGTAATAGTATGCATATACTCTGGGTGGGTTGAAGACTTCCTGACCAGGACGGAGTGAAGCCAGAAAGTCCTCTTGTGGGAAATCGTGTGTTGGTTTGGTCTGCCATTAACAATCATAGTGACAATGGACTTCATTTGTAGCAGACATTGTACAGGTCTTGACCAAGTCCCTAAACATTACCTGGAGACTCCACACTGCCTACCGGCCCCAAAGCTTAGGGAAAGTAAAGTGAATGAATCACACACTCAAGGGAACCTTAGCAAAGTTTTTTCGGGAGACTAAACTCCCATGGCCATATCTGCTACCCCTAGCTCTCCTGTGTGCTCACTGCACACCTGGTATACTAGGTTTCTCCCCTTTTGAATTAGCATAAGGACAGCCTTCCCCATGCCTATGGAGCCTTCCAGAAAACTTACATCAGGTTGGAGATAAAGAAATAAAGGAGCAGCTTCAGGCCCTGGGGGCCACCCTAAATAAATTACAAAGGTACACTATTGAGAGGGTTCCCAATCTCTTTATGGTCTCAGGCACACTCCTTCCAGACAGGGTACTCAGTCTGGGTCAAAGTTTAGAAAAAAGACACCCTCAAACTGCAGTGGACAGGGCCCCACTCTGTTGTTCTAACCACCCTTACTGCCCTCAAGTTCTCAGGTGTCACCCCATGGGTCCACCACTCCAAAATGAAGAGAGCTCATCATTTGGATGAGAAGCCACTCCAGTGGAGAGTCCAGCAAGACCTCACAAATCATGCTCCAGCTTTGCCTTCAACTGAATCAGCGGACTTCTCCCCAGCCACATCAACCCCAATGTGTTAACCTTTTGCCTTAAGACACCTTGGATCTTCAGCCCTGCTCCAGCCACCCCTGGAAGCTGGCTGGTCCATGCACGACAGAAGCTTGAGGAGATTTACATATGTTACCCCTTATTCCTTTCCCCAATCTGCCTCCTGGTGGTTTTCTTTACTGTCGGATTGGCCACTCTTGCTCTCCCCCTAAGACTGAGGTCGAGAACCCTGTCTTTTGTTGGTCCCCTGCTATCTGCTCCTAAACATGGGTCGGCTGGTGGTCAGGTGAATTTTACCATTATTTCCCTGACCCCAGTCAGTTCTGGTCTTCTGCTACCTGGTATACTGTTCTTCTTCACTGCTTCTAGCTTTCCCTACTCAGCAGAGGGGAAAGGCTCCTGTATTACCATTACTGGCAAATGGACTTTCCAGCTTATTCCCCCCAACCCCCCACCAGCATCCCCACTGTCTCTTTCCACCTGGGATGGGTGTACACCAAATGTTATCTCCACTTTGATGGATGTCAACTTCTCAATAACTCCCAGGAAACCCACAGATGGTGTTCCTACTGTGGCCATCACTCAGGTTACTGGCTGGTAGATATCTACATATGTGGTGGCCCCACACCTCAACAGCCAATAACCTGCCCTCAGTTCTGTTCACAGGCATGGGGATGTGAATCATGGGTTGCTATTCATCCAGGAAGTAGGGGGTCCGCCGGGTGGAGCTTCAAATCTTGCAGTGACATCCAGGTTTCTCTGTCATGCAATGCTATCAATTCTTCCTGTTTCAATGACCAATGTGTTCCTCTCACTGTCTCAGTCCTGGAGCCCAATGACACCTCATGCACCATGGGAATCACTTTTCTCGTGGGCCAGTATCACTACTTGGGGCCCAACACCATGCCTAAGTTTATGTTTAAGTCCGTGTTCACCCCAAGTGTGGCAGTCAACCCCCAGAGTCAGACAGAAATGACTCACCCTGGCATATTCCTGGATCTCCTGTCCACACACAGCAACCATCCATAGCACAACTATTAGAAACGATCAGTACCTCCTACCAAGCCCACAATTACTCATATCCACCATTAGGGTCTGGCTGCTGGATCTATATGAAGCCTGGTGCTGTTTAGTACCTAGGTGTCATCCTCACCAATCCACCATGGCATCTCCCACCTCAGCACGAGGGACCCAGAATAACTCCTTCCTGACTCCAGTACAGCTATCTAGAAATTCCTCCTCTCCCATCAGGGACTCCAGTTGGGTCTGTGCACCAAACAATACCTGCCTGGCCTGTGACCACGGTGTATTCATCTGCACCATCCTACACAACCGGTCATTCTTCCGTGTTAGTCTCTCACCTGACATTTCAGTCCTCCCTGGCAGCGATGCTCCACTTATATGGAAGCCTCCTAGCTGCCCACGATGCCCCCCTGCAGTCATCCCTTTCCTTATGAGGCTATTGGCCGTGTCAGGTGCTGCCTTGGTGCTGCCCGCATTGGGGTATCACAGGTTCAGTACCGGTGGCTGACCCAACAACTCACGGCAGATTTTTGCCACCCTGACTCAGTTGGCCCTGGCCCTGCAACACCAGCTCTTCACTAGCTTCAAGTGTTCTCCAAAACAGGCTCCTCCTTAAGTTCCTCCTCACAGTAGTATTTGGTCCCTGCATACTAAATGTCCTTACTAGGTTTATCATTGTTGAAAACGCCAAGGTCAGACTCCCATTATTCCTTACTTGCTACCATCCCATAGGAAATGAAGATGATGCCCTCTAAACTAAGTGTTTAAAGGGGCATCAAAGGGAGAAATGATAAGGAAAATGTAGATGGGCGACTAAGCAGAGGAGTCTCAGTCCCTGCCCCAGGGCTCTTCTAGGTTCTTCTCCTCGCCTCACTTCCTGCATGCGCCAAAAGTGCCAAATATGTTGAAGCAGAAGTGTGTAAATTATGCCCCTTGCTTGTGCTCAGGGCTCAGATCTTTTAAGATCACTCTCCTCTGAGCCTGCTGGCATTTAAATAAATCTATCCTCCAAGATCTCCAAGTGCCACTTGGTTCTTCCGTCAGGCAATCCAGTCCAGGTTCCATAACACTAATATTAGGCATTTAGAAGAAATATTTGTACAATATAGGTATGGTAACAAATTATTATATTGCTTAAATTATCTAAATTATTATTTGCATTTTCATTTTGCTTTAGCTATGTAGATTTGACTTTTAATGCAATTCCAGTAATAAAAATGGCATTTTTTTTCATTCTTTTATGTGAGATTATTGACTGAAACGAACTGAATCATTGGGTAAGAACCTCTTAAAAGAAAAAAAAATCCAAAGAGAAATTATCTTGAATAGTACAGATTATAAAATTCACTGGGAAAATGTAACAATGATAGTGGCGATTTTAAAAGGTCATCACAGTCTACTTCTTCCAGAAATTATTTTATTCAAGTTTAATTCATTCTTGCTTTTACTGCCATAACAATTAACTTTCTCTGACTTATATTTGTAAACAATATGCTAAGAAATTAATGTACTCAGATAACCATACATTGTTGATTCTATATATTTCAAATAGCTGCATTTAAAAATCCAGCAATTGTATTTTATATATAAAATGTTAAAGAAAAAAAGATAAAACGGGCCCAAAATGGTGTTACTTGTGCTAAACCCCATGCCAGCAAACCAAAATTTAATATCCAACCTAATTACAGTTTCAGCCGCTTCCAGGAATGTGACCTTTAACCAGTCAATCTGGAATTACCCGGTCAGCACTAGTGAGGTGATCTGCATGATAGACTCTCACCCTTCACCCAAAGGAAAGTCACCTTGGCCGAAATCATTCTTTCTTTTGTTTATGACTTCTTTGTCTTACCCCCTTGCTGCCTTTTAAAATCTTCTATTTTGTACAGCATCTGGAAGCTCCTTCCTGTTTGCTGGATGTGATGCTTCCCGATTCATGAATCATTGAATAAAGCCAATGAGATCTTTAAATTTACTCAGTTAAATTTTGTTTTTTTTTTAACAAGAGATAGTTTTCAATAAAGTCATTTATGATTGCAAATGCAAATATAGATTTGTGCTGGTTACATGTATATATGAATACAACTTAAACATATTTGAAAACATATTCAAGAATATGTATTTATGAGAAAGAATAAATTCATTGGCATGTAGGAGTTATGTTTTATTTACACACACAGAGACACACTCATAGTCACACAAACACACACACAGGCCTAAATCCTATTTTATATGTTTTTAACACAATAGCCTCAGTTTATTAACAGAAATATCAGAGAATTCTCAAAACACTAAAAATATTTAATTTGAAGTTATAATTAATATGATTTAAATGTTTTAAAGTATTGCTTTTCTTTAAATTATAAGGAGTTGCTCCTAAAGAAGGACACAAACCTGGATCCTAAGTCTTTGTCAGACATGGGTCACTATTTTTTTTTTTTTTCAGATCCTTTCATTAGAACCTCTTTTTCCACTTTGCTTTGCTTTTTAAAAAAATAGTCTCATGGTTCTTATAAGCATAAGTTATTGTATATAATTCATATGTTTATTTTATCTAATTTGAATATTATTCATGAATATTTTTCAAGAGGAAATGCATAAAAATAATTAGAATAAAGAAATTTAGCAGCCTCTTTGGAGAACAGTGTGGAGATTCCTCAAGAAATTAAAAATAGAACTTCCCTATGACCCTGCAATTGCACTACTGGGTATTTATCCCAAAGATACAGATGTAGTGAAAAGAAGGGCCATCTGTACCCCAATGTTTATAGCAGCAATGGCCACAGTTGCCAAACTGTAGAAAGAACCAAGATGCCCTTCAAGGGACAAATGGATAAGGAAGATGTGGTCCATATACACTATGGAGTATTATGCCTCCATCAGAAAGGATGAATACCCAACTTTTGTAGCAACATGGACGGGACTGGAAGAGATTATGCTGAGTGAAATAAGTCAAGCAGAGAGAGTCAATTATCATATGGTTTCACTTATTTGTGGAGCATAACAAATAACATGGAGGACATGGGGAGTTAGGAGAAGGGAGTTGGGGGAAATTGGAAGGGTAGGTGAACAATGAGAGACTATGGACTTTGAAAAGCAATCTGAAGGGTTTGAAGAGGTGGGGGGGTGGGAGGTTGGGGGAACCAGGTGGTGGGTATTAGAGAGGGCGAGGATTGCATGGAGCACTGGGTGTGGTACAAAAACAATGAATACTGTTATGCTGAAAATAAATTAAAAAAATGATAAAAAAAGAATAAAGAAATTTAAATATAATTTGAAAATGAAACAGCTAAAAGAATAATGAAATTTGAACTCCTGAAACAAAGTGTTTACTAATCTGATTATTAGATAATTCTTCAAGCCTCCAAACTTCCCAAATCCAAGAGAGAAAAGAAACTAAAGGCACATAAAATGTTGTGAATGTATAACTCACTTAACTGGTGAATATGAAAACTGATACAACTTTTTGTTAAACAATTTTAAAATGTGTTGGTTTTCAGGGCACCTGGGTGGCTCAGTCAAGTTAACCTCTGCCTTCAGTTCAGGTCATGATCTCAGGGTCCTGGGATCTAGCCCCGCATTGGGCTCTGTGCTCAACGGTGTGCTTCTCCCTCTCTCTCTGGGATCCCTCTTGCTCTCACTCTCTCTCAAATAAATAAATACATACGTACATAAATAAAATTTAAAAAATAGATAAAATGTGTTGGTTTTCTATGATAGAGTATTCATATTTTAAAGCTTGACACAATTTGTGGTCTGTGTTAATCCTAATCTGTTGTAAAAGCGTAATAAATTGTGAGAAATAAAGCTGTACTCTAGATTAAGATGTCATTGAGAAATGAAACCATTGGTATTTTAAATTTACAAAATACTAAAATTCTAATACAAAAAACAGAAGTTAATGGTCTCAGTGTATCACCAATTATTATGTTATATTAAACATTCACACATTTAAGAGAAAGGAAGAAAATACAAATATCCATGCATCTATGTGAGTTGTGGGGAAGCACAATGTTAACTAACATTCTTTTGAAATGACAAAAACAGCTCTGATTGTCCCTATTATAGGTTTAAATTAGTATATAAAAATTGTCTGCATATTTCATTAATATCTAAAAGGCCTACTTAAGCACAAAGCAGAGAAACATCACGTACATCCCATCAACTCCTTTGTTCTTTGCTCAGGAAAACTTGCATCACAGTTCTGGGCTGTGTTCAGTCAGGAGAAAGACTACCTTTTTCTTTGCCCTAAAACATTATCACTTTGCCATGTAAAGCATGTGTGAGTCTAAAAGGATA
Organism: Enhydra lutris kenyoni; assembly: GCF_002288905.1. Lineage (NCBI taxonomy): Eukaryota > Metazoa > Chordata > Mammalia > Carnivora > Mustelidae > Enhydra > Enhydra lutris. The sequence goes on from NW_019154099.1 coordinate 20,852,595, forward strand.
ACAGAAGATCTAAGTCTACCTCCCTCTCTGTTCCCTAGAACAGAAATGTTGATTTAAAGCAGTCAGAATCTAAAGAAGATCTAGATAAAGGTTTGCCAATCCAGTTGGGAAGGTAGCAGGGCCTCAGAAAGAAAGAGTGAAAGAGGTGTAAGGAACAGAAGTCCTAGAAATGTTAAAGAAGGGAGAGAAAGAAGATACTCAATCTGGAAGAAAAACAAATGTCTGAGAATCAGGACCAAACTGTCCTTCAGTAAGAATCCCACCTTCCATAAAGATCTGGAGATCCTTGTTTCCCTAAGGAGAAGGTAGTAAATGGGCAAAAAAGGAAAATGAAACCTCTTGACCAAGGTAGAACTGATCCACATGATTTGGAAACTTCCCTTTGAGAAAGGGAAGTGACAAACTCACCGGTGTTACAGTAGCATGATAAAACAATTTCTCTCAATTGTTCTCAACGAAATAAAGTAGTGTCACACTTGCTTCTTCACATTTCTGGTAACTGTCACTCTGTTTTAGAAATGGTCAATGTGGTTTTAAAATATTAAAATCTTCCTCTTCCTCATGACATAAAGGTAATGAGGTTAAAAACAGAAGCACTTTTGATTAAAAGCATATTGCCTCATGTAATAAGTTTAATGGATAGTGTTGACCTTCATATCATAAAATACATCCATGAATCAGCTAAATAATAGGTCATCTGGCAAAAAGAAGTTCTAGTACAGTTTATAAAGCAGAAACAGCTAGCAAACATGTTTTGATGGCCAGTAAAATAGTTCACGGTCTGGAAATAAAACATTTTCTTAATTCTATTAAAATGTCAGACTTTATTCACTTGAGTTCATAATAGCAAGTTTCCTACATGTGCATATTAATTGTAAAGTATGAACATAAATTAAAAATATTTTTCCAGCAGTTTGGTATAAGTTGTTGCTTTCTTGAATGTGTTTGAATTTTAAGGAATAGTTGAAAATAACACCACTTTTGCTAAATTAAGCATTCATAGCTGTTAGAAATTTAAATTGGTTAAAAACCTTCATAAACAAGCTGTAGTTTGGTCTTTTTGGAAAATGAATAGAAGGTATTATCTTTGAAATTCTTCAAAAAATCCACCTTTTATATACAATTTGGCTTTTAATTTTTTAAACACTCTTACATAAATTGACTAAATACAAATGAACAAATTTGGATGATGGCTTCTTCCGTATAATTTTATGTGCCAATTTTTTCAAATAAAGATTTTCAATTAAAAACAAAAACAAAAACCTCCTTGTATAAACACAGTTTTTATTGCTTCTGCCTAGAACTACATAATTACTATATATTTTAATTTCCATTGTACTTCATTGATTATGTATGTTCCAAAAGCACAGAAAGATGATCCTATTTTTTTTTTTTTTTAAGATTTTATTTATTTATTTATTTATTTGACAGAGAGAGATCACAAAAGCAGAGAGGCAGGCAGAGAGAGGAAGGGAAGCAGGCTCCCTGCCAAGCAGAGCGCCCAACTCGGGGCTCGATTCCAGGACCCTAGGATCTTGACCTGAGCCGAAGGCAGAGGCTTTAACCCACTGAGCCACCCAGGTGCCCCCAGAAAGATGATTCTATATTGTAGTTTGTAACAAAATTGAGAAGTAATGAAATCACCTAAGTGTTCATCTATGATGTGTTTTTCCCCATATTTACTTCTTTACTACCTGTAGATTTACTATGAATTGTGACTATAAAGTAACAGCACTTGTAGAAAATCAATTTGGTAAGTAACACTCAAAAAGGATACAGTCATTACTTTTCTAATCTGAACCAAGTCCAATAGATTTAAAACATGTACAAAATTATAAAAAAAATACATACTATAGACCTAACTTAATGATGCTTGTGTCAACAACATAAAGAATAGACGTTATCTTTCCTTCCAAATTTTTTACTTTTCAAAGAGACAAGAATCTGTTATCAGCACCTGGCCTCCAGGCTTGCTGTGTGACTTCGCTGTGAAACCAGATGGTGGAAAACCTAAGCCTAGTCCAATCAGTTATGTCTATCATTATTGCCAGGTTCCATTTGAAGAAAAGCACCCTAGCTGGGCATCAACCAGGAGTTCACTGAAGGGAGTATTAATGAGACTGACAGGAAGCAGGCGGTTATTTCTCCAGAGGGTGAAGTGTTACAAACTGGTGACCATGAAGAAGTTAGAGGAAAAGACAAATGGGACTGTTCTTTTCTGGCTGAGAGCATATCTTATTGAGAGCAATTCCTGAGGAGAAGTCAAAGTTCTGCTTTGATAAATACTGCTGGGGAAAGGCCTCACTTTGATCTCTGTCTTATTTCAGGAGTAGACATCAAAATACACTTAATAAGCTTTTAGTCTCCCTTTCTGGTGAAAATGGACTGTGGGAATTAAGAATTTGGAAGCCATATATTTTGATATCATTTTTCTTTCATTTCTAGCTCACATTTTACAGATGAAGAACTTGAGGCAGAAGTTTACATAACTTACTCAAATGGCACCTGAATCTAGGAGCAGAGACAGGCCTGAAATTTACTCTATACAGTTTCCAAGCTGAGGTTTTTCTTCCACTTTTTTCAGTGTGGTTCCCCTATCATCCATATCAAGTTTCTTGTCATATTGGCATCGATACACACTTTTGCAAGACTGATTCAATGTGAAGTATTTCTGACATATTTATAATACTGAGAATAACTTTAATGGTTTAGATTTTGTTAACTTTATCCTGAAAATGTTGGATGACTTCTTTAAATTCTTGCTTTCCCATTTTTTGGAGGAGTCGATTGGGGAGGGACATCATTACCCATTTTCCTCAATCCAGAGTCCATAGTATTAGTCACTCATGTTCAATTTATAAGTAAAATGAATACAAAATCTTCATTCATCTGGGTCTTGTTTTTACATATATTATCAATCTTAAAATTTGTTATAATCATTTTTCTTCTTCAAAAGAAGTGCATTGACTATCAATAAATAATATTGTTTTTAATACCCCCAAATATAGATAACTCTCAGAGTATCATGTTTTGTCAACGTATTCACATATAAATATAATTTGAATTAAATTAGAAAATGCTATAAAATATAACATCATTGATCAAAATTGACTGAAAGAGCATATTAATTAAAATATGTAGTTGGTTCCAGCTTTTACAGATATATGGGACCTATAGTTAGTTGTATAGTTGTAAGATACACTTACTATAAATCTTGAAATACATTACACTATAAATCTAGAAGTAGTTTTACCTCTGGTTTTTAAAGTTGATCATGTATTAAATAACTTATTGAATTAAAATGTTCACTTGTCTTTATTGTACTTTTTTTTTTAAAGATTTTATTTATTTATTTGACAGAGAGAAATCACAAGTAGGCAGAGAGTCAGGCAGAGAGAGAGGGGGAAGCAGGCTCTCCGCTGAGCAGAGAGGCCGATGCGGGGCTCAGTCCCAGGACCCTGAGATCATGACCTGAGCCGAAGGCAGAGGCTTAACCCACTGAGCCACCCAGGCACCCCATCTTTATTGTACTTTTAATTTTTTGTGTGTTTTAATTTTATTAATGAAAAAATTATACTGTAATAAATTACATCCAAAGATATGAAAGAATGACTAAGATAATTTTATCATTATTAATATTTAGTACTTTGCTATATTTCATTTTGAGAGATCATCTTACTTCTAAAAGTAAATTTCTTCTTAACCAATATAATAACTCTATATAAGCATGTAGGTATTAGTAAACCAGGGATTGGTGGTAAAAGGGGGAAAAAATGTATTCTCACAATGGGAAGAGGGGAAATTATGTGGAAAAGTATTAAAATTGATTTATACAGCTTTGAAAGAAAACCAGACAAATATTTGGTAGTGCTCGAAAACTGAATTTTTCCTAGAACAGATGCTTTATATTCTGGTTTGAAAGGCTTAATTCTTTTTTCTCCTGAGACTTTGGTACAAAATGTCTGAAACTTCTATTGTGAGGAAAAAAAAATGAAAATTCACAATAAAATCATAGAAAATCATAACTTTTAAAGGGGTAAAATTAAATAAAGAGTTTTAATTCAACTAAGATTTTACTTTAAGAAGAGAAATTCTAAATTGTCATATTTATGTTAGATCAAGCCTATTTATATAGAATAGTAAATCATTTGGGAGAAATAAGAATAATTCAATACATGTTTAGGAACAAATGGTTCTCAGCATTCTTGAAGTGTTCTTTCCGTAAAAGTTTCATTACATGTGTTGTGTCAGAATAGTCTAATTTCCAGAATGTTCTATCACAAGATGATTTCTGATGAAACATTATTGACTATAGTTAAACTTTAATTCAAATAATAATCTTATGACTGTGATTTTCTATAAACATAAATGGATAGGGTTGTAAGATAATTTGTACACTTAATATGTGCTTGGATACTTAAGATTGCTTATCCTCTTTCACCTTGCAAGTCTATAGTTAAGTGCTATTACATGACAATGGCACAGCTCTAAAATACTTAATAGGGAAAATATTGTGGATACTTACTGAAAAAAAAAAAGTTGAATACTACAGAATAATTCTGTATGGTTTCCAAGCAAGTACAGCAGTTTGGCACTCAAATAACACTCTTTGTGTGAGGTATATTGTGTCACTGAAGCCAGAGAAACTAGTGATCTTTATAGAAGAAAACTGGCAGAGTTAACGACAATTTCTGTGTCTTATATTTTTATTTATTCACATGTCAGTTTTCATTTATTTTGAATTTGGTGGTTACTACTACCCAGATATTTGGGGATGTTATAGGGTTGAATTGATCATTTTATTAATTATCTCTACCAAACTGTATCCCTTGAAGCAATTTTATTTGAAAGACCAATTATATAATAGACCAGTCCTTCTTTAACTGGGACTTTTAAAAATCAGACATATTATAAAATGCGATAAAGAAAATGTGAAGCCATAGGATAATGATGAAATAGCTTTTTTTTTTTTTAAGAATTTATTTATTTATTTGATGGAGAGAGATCACAAGGAGGCAGACAGGCAGGCAGAGAGAGAGGAGGAAGCAGGCTCCCTGCTGAGCAGACAGCCTGATGCAGGGCTTGATCCCAGGACTCTGAGATCATGACCTAAGCAGAAGGCAGAGGCTTAACCCACTGAACCACCCAGGCACCCCTGGCATAGTTTTTATAAATCAGTTAACTTCAGTATTTGAAGGAGAAATTTTTTATACTCTATGTCTATTGATAAATATGGAAGAAATTATCAAGTTAAATGATGACTATTGGGAAAAATCAGATGAGAATCATTAATGAATGAATAAACTGGAGTGGATTAAATTTTGATGAGTAATAACAGATATATATTCACAAAGTACCACCCCCAACATATGTTTTAATTATAAGAGGAAAAAAATAACTCTAGAAAATTGGCATAAATTACATTAACTATGTAATCAAATCAAACCAATATCATGGGTCTCCTAATATAATACAATGGAAAGAATATCACAATATTACATTATATGCTTGCTCTCAAATGCATAACTTTAATATAATTATGAGGGAATGCCAGACAGATTCACATCATGGAACACCTAATGAGACAATGCTGCAACTATTTAAAAAAGATTAAGGTCAATGAAGACAATAAAAGACCGTGATCTTTTGTAGATCATAATACAATAAAGAGGTGAAACATGAAAACTAGATGCAACATGTTATAGAGGATTGTTTGATACAGGTTAAGCTTAGTTTTCTTTCTTTTTGCCACATAAGACATTAATAGAGCAATTGAGAGATATAAAAAATAGTCTGTAGAATAGATAATAGTTTTAGATGAATGTTAATATTGATAAGTTTTTATTTTCACTTTGATAAGTACAACATGGTCATATAAGCATATGTCTTCATTCTTAAGAAATACAACTGGAAATATTTAGACACATAGGGACCATCTGGATACAAGGTTTACTACCTCAAACATAATGTGATTGTAATCCCATAATTGATTGAGATTAATTTTTGAAAATTTTGGGGTCTCAAAAAGAAATTTTGCCTTTACTACTACCTCATGATAATACCACTTCTGTCTCCTTTTAACATCCATGGCATAATCTGAAATAATTATTTTGTTTCTTCCATTTTCCTCAAGCAACACTAATTCTGAAACTTCCCTCAGGCTCACCCTATATTTTGCTAAAGAAATTTAATTCCTAGCTCTAACTGAATTGCAGTTATCACTTTTGTTACTCAACAGTTATATTCGTGTTTTTGTTCTTTTAGGATATTTTCAAGGCCATGAAGTTACACTTCTTCATTTCCTCATATTTGTAAATATACCATATTTAGTTTTATTAACTATTTTGATTTTACTACTTGTGAATGGTTGTCAAGACTGAGAGAGGCCTCAGATTTTATAACACTTTTTAGTTTATAAAGTAGCCTGCTACCAATTTGTGGATGCTGGTAAAAGACTCAAGATTCCTGTCTCAGAGACAAAGAAGTTTATTATGTACAGCAAAAGCAATAGTTACAGTATCAAATTTTTTCTTAGTTCCATAGTAACATTTTCTACAGGGCTGAATGAAGAAGGATAGATGAAATCTAAGCAAGAAGAAGATTGCATTAAGAGGGAGAGAGAAATTTTGAGCTTAGTGATCCCAACTTTTTAATAATGTGCAGTGAACATGCCTACTGTTCTCACTAGAGGAAAACACTGTCTCTGTTTTCCAAGGATGTAATCAAAACTATACTTTTTCTAAAAGAAGATGCTCATGGTCTCCTTCCAAGGTTATTTGTGATACAAGCATCCTTGAGAAGAGAGCCTTGAATAAAGACAACCAATGACTCTTCTCATAAGTCTTGTAGAAACATGAAAGACTCATGAAGAATTATCTCCCAAGAACATCCACCTTTAACTTTTTTCACCTTCCTGGCTTCTGATGAATTTCTCTGAATATGTCATTTTGTTGCTGTCTCTGATTAGTCTGATGGATGTTGGCTGTCACCAAATCTACCCAACTTGCTTCACAGAATTTACTTAAGGTTATTGTTACTGATATTTCAAGGAGAGGGATGAGGTTCAATAACGTCTTCTAAATTTCCATACATGACCCCCATAAATCCTATAAGCCAACAAGGTCTACCCCAAAAATCCAGGTGGATTTCTCCCTAAGTTTCAATATTGACCCTTCTTCTTGCCCTGATACATTAATTCAAGTATAGTCAGATGTGTTTACAGTAGCAGACTATGTTTTGTTCCCAATAAGAAAATGTAAACTCTTTATATTGTCCATAAAAATCAAAGAGGAATGAGGCTGAATGAATGATTTTTTTAAAAAAGATTTTATTTATTCACTTGACAGAGAGAGAGAGAGAGAAAGAGAGGTCACAATGAGGCAGAAAGGCAGGCAAGAGAGAGGGAGAAGCAGACTCCTCTCCAAGCAGAGAGCCCAATGTGGGACTCAATCCCAGGACCCCAAGATCATGACCCGAACCAAAGGCAGACACTCAACCCATTGAGCCACCCAGGTGCTCCTGAATGAATGGTTTTTAAGACAAAAGTTGTAGTATTAAATAATTAACCCAATCTTAGTTGTTAGTCTGTCATAAATTCATTAATGTTGTTAGAAGACATAAGACTACTACTGGGTCATAGACAAAGTCCACTTTATTACTCACAGCAAGTTGAATAGCCAGAATAGCAATGTTTATATTGGTTCCCTCAACCCCAGTTCCCACAGGATGATATAAAAAGGGAGAGGAAACTACCTGCACACAAAGTAGATTATATCACAAAATCCTGAGAATGGGGAACCCAAATATTTTACCATGGATAGAAAACATGCCTGCCCTTTAAGAAATAATCTCTATTTACTGGACTATAAGTATGTCTGCCTTATGCCTCTGAGGAGGTAACTATCTTTATTTCTTGTTAAGACTGTTCAGAATACACATACCTTTGAAAGGATGGTCCAGTTAAAGGACCTTTAAAGAATGGCCATGTGTAAAAGGCCCAGAAGGCATCATTATTACCATTACAACAAGAAAAAAAGGTAAAAATTCTAATTAATCAGTGGTTTCTCTTGGATCTGTCAGAGAACTGAAGTCACAAAGAAAACTGTCATTCTGAAATCTGGAGAAAAATGTGAAAACAGAGAATTACATTCAAGGTAACCTTGTTTAGAGTAGAATCTACTGAAGCTATAAACGGGACCACAGAAACAAAAAAACTGATGAATTACTGCCAGCAAAATGTGGACAAGCTTGGGAGGAAGCGATTCCATGGGGCCTCACTCTTAGAGGGCAACGGTGCTTTTTTGGCTTTAGCCCTAGGGAAAACACCAGTTTCTCCTTGTAAGGAGATAAATAAAAACCGATGTTTCCAGTGAAAGGAGGGGGAAATATTAAGTCAAAGTAGATTAATTAAATACAAAGTAGACTTCGGAGCAAGAAATAAGTAAGGGCATTCCATATTCATAAAGTTATTATGTGTCCAAGAAGACATAACAATCCTTAATGTGTGTGTACTTAATAATTGCACCAACATATACATGGTATATTCTCCAGTGTATAAGCAAAAGCTTCCTTTTTCTGTGATTTTATATTTGTCATTTGGGGTGACTTCTAGTGTAGTAACACCATTGTCCTCTCCCTGCTTTTTCAGCTTTGCTGAGGGAAATATAAGTGATTTATCTGAATGGTGAATTTTTTAAAAGTTCTGGGGAAAATATTTGTTGTTACTGTTATTAGATATGCCTTCTGCAGAGCAGTTGTATTTTGATCTGCTCCTGCTATGTAATGAATGACTTTCTTCTTTGATATCTTGTAGTTATACAACTGAGCAAGTGATACTGTGTAGAAATCTCTTTATCTTCAGAGATAAAGTATTAGCAGAGTAACAATCCCATTTATCAAATCTCTATTTTTTAAAGATCATTTATTTATTTATTTAAGAGAGAGAGCAAGCATGTGCGGGGGTTGGGGGTAGAGGCAGAGGGAGAAACAGGTTTCCTGCGAGCCGGGAGCCTGACATGGGGTTTGATCCCAGGACCCCAAGATCATGACCTGAACTGAAAGGCAGACACTTAACCGACTGAGCAATCCATGTATACCACAATCTCTATTTTCCTCTTTAGTTTCGAATCATTCTGACTGGCAGAGGGTGAGAAAGTTTTTGGTTTGCATTTTTTTTTAAAGATTTTATTATTCATTTGACAGACAGAGATCACAAGTAGGCAGAGGCAGAGAGAGAGAGGAGGAAGCAGGCTCCCTGCTGAGCAGAGAGCCCGATGTGGGGCTCGATCCCAGGACCCTGGGATCATGACCTGAGCCGAAGGCAGAGGCTTTAACCAACTGAGCCACCCAGGTGCCCCGGTTTGCATTTTTTTGGTAGTAATTCCCCATAATTTCAACATGTTGCACAATGTCTCCACTTTTTAAAAAATTACATTTACCTTTATTTCATACATTCCTTGTAATTTTTGTACTGTCCACGGATGTTTTTCAATAAATATTTATTGAGTTGTAATCAGAATAGACATATATCTCTGGTATAGAGCTTTTGAGTTATGAGGGAGAAAGGAATAATCAAATAATCACACCAAAATATTTGTTTGTAATTGTGATGATTACTGAAACAAAAAAGAACAGGGTACTCTGATACCTTATACGAGAGAAATCTTGTATGGATTAGGTGAATGTGGGTCATGAATTCTTCTTCAATAAAGTGACTTTTTGACCTGAAATCTAAAGAATGAATAGGAGCTAATTATTATTTTTGAAGTAACATAAATAATATACACATTCCTACTTCTTTTGATCCAGACAATATTTTTTTCTTGATATAGCCCAGAGATTGGCAAACATTTTTGGTTAAAACCTGGACAACAAATATTTTTAGCTTTGTGAGTATATGGTTTCAGTTACAACTACTCGTCTATATTGTAGCATGAAAGTAGTCATACATTGTGTAAACGAATGCACATGGCTAGGTTTAAAACTCAGTTTAGACCCAAAAACACCTCCAGATTTAAAGTGTGGGGATAGAAAACAATTTGCCATGTTAATGGACATCAAAAGAAAGCTGGGGTGGCAATCCTTATATCAGATCAATTAGATTTTAGCCTAAGACTATAATAAGAGATGAGGAAGGACACTATATCAAACTTAAAGGGCCTGTCCAACAAGAAGATCTAAAAATTTTAAATATCTATGCCCCTAACATGGGAGCAGCCAATTATATAAACCAATTAATAACAAAATCAAAGAAACACATCAACCATAATACAATAGTAGTGGGGGACTTTAACACTCCCCTCACTGAAATGGACAGATCATCCAAGCAAAAGATCAACAAGGAAATAAAGTCTTTAAATAACACACTGGATCACATGGACATCACAGGTATATTCAGTGCATTCCATCCCAAAACTACAGAATACACATTCTTCTCTAGTGCACATGGAACATTCTCCAGAATAGATCACATCCTGGGTCATAAATCAGGTCTCAACCAGTACCAAAAGATTGGGATCATCCCCAGAATATTTTCAGACCACAGTGCTCTAAAGCTAGAATTCAACCACAAGAGGAAAGTTGGAAAGAACTCCAATATATGAAGGTTAAAGAGCATCATACTACAAAATGAATAGGTCAACCATGAAATTAAAGAACAATTGAAAAAAATCATGGATATAAATGAAAATGAAAACACAACTGTTCAAAACCCTATTTATTTATTTATTTATTTATTTTTAAAGATTTTATTTATTTATTTGACACAGAGAGAGAGATCACAAGTAGGCAAAGAGGCAGGCAGAGAGAGAGGGGGAAGCAGGCTCCCTGCTGAGCAGGGAGGCCCAATGCGGGGCTTGATCCCAGGACCCTGAGATCATGACCTGAGCCAAAGGCAGAGGCCTAACCCACTGAGCCACCCAGGCACCCCTCAAAAACCTATTTAGAAAAAACAGGTGATGAGCTGATCCCTGGCCAAGCCTAATAATATATTACATTGTTTATTTTTACTTAAGTTCTTATAAAAATATCTTTAAATTCTTTTAAATAAGGAATTTACAACCTGTTTTTAAATTGTTTTTTCACCTAATTAAAGGAGTGTATGTTTGTAACTACACTTGAATTGCACTTGTTTAATTCAATCTACCACATGCATTTTCAAACTTTTTAATGTATGTATCAATTTTTTTCTTCCAGATGTATTATTCGCAAGAGCAAACTCATGTTCAGTGTCTTTATAACAGTTATTGATTATAAATATCAGTGAAGGATACTATCAAGAAAATTGTTTTCCGAAGTATGTTCCATGAACTATAGATCCTATGAGATGCTACCCAAAGAAGCATCTTAAATAAATTTAGAAATCACTGTGTGTCATTGGTTCCCAAATGCCAAACAGTAACATTTTCTCATATGCAGACCAAAATGAGAAAAAATGAGGAATATGGGGTTAGTTTTGACAAATATAAATATATTTTATTTACTTATTTTTAACAATTTTATTTATTTATTTGAGAGAGAGAGAGAGTGCCCATGCTTGAGCAAGGGGAGGAGCAGAGGAAGAAAGAGAGGGAGAGGAAAAGAATCTCAAGCAGACTCTGTACTGAGTGCAGAGACCCATGCGGGACTTGATCTTAATGACCCTGAGATCATGACCTAAGCAGAAACCAAGAGTCAGACCCTTAACTGACTGAGCCACCCAGGCACCCCCAAAATATATTTATTTTAAAACTTAGGTTGAAGTTTTAGCTTTCATATGTTTCAGGGAAAAATGTATGTCCTTTAAGGGAATAATGGTAATGGTAGGTTATTTCATTATATTATTCTAGAGAGTAAATATTTTACAACTCACAAATAAACTTTAATTTCTGTTCACTATACACATCTCTCACATTGTCTGATCCACTGAGGAATACAGATAGAAGCTTGGGGATTGTGTTGTATTTGTCAGTGCTTTTAATACACTGACATTTAACAAATCAAGACCTAAAATTTGAAATATTTTGGCTCAGAGAGATACTCTTTTATTAACCACTCTCTTTGTGCCTGAATTCCTCTTTAACTATGCTTGCTCTGTTCTTTCAGTTTGAAGATGATTCTCCTTATACCCTAGGCTATAGACTTCCCTTTGAAAAGTTCACTTTGAAAAGTGAAAAGGACACTATAGGTATCCCATAGGTATTTCTTGATGAGAAAAAATTAACCTGTAAACAGTCTGTTATCTTTTTCATTCACAGAAGAAAAAATATGCTGAAATACTTTGAGTGTTTTCTGACATGCTGTGCTGTCATGCTAATGTGTTTGCTTTAAGAGTCTCTTATTTTTCATTATTTAATTGATTATCAGATTCTTCTTTGTGACATGTTAATGAAATCAGAGTAACCCAGAACAACAACAACAAAAATACTGATTCAAGACATTGCTTTATTATCTTTTATGAAATTGAGTCTTGGACTCAAACAATAGAAAATAATCCAAATTGCTGCTGTCCAAGTCACCATTTGATCTACCTGTATTGTATGGTCATTTAACCTTCCTTTCTCTTTTGCAGCTATTGATAAAATTTCATTTCAGTATAGTCTTCTCACCCCCAGGAGTTTTTAACAATGTTCATCCACAAAGTGGGGGGTAGAATGTGTTGAAGGCTAATTTCTGGAAACCTATGAACATTTTTCCTAGGTTGAATCAATTGTTCTGACTCTCACAGTGATGAAGTGTGAGAAATGAATACATTGATTACTTAATGGTCTCTCAACTTTCTAATATTTTATTCAGGCAAGCAGTTTCATACTTTTAATTTTCTTATGTAGGACAATCTCTTAATATTGAAATTCATTTATTCATAAATGGATTGTATTCCTTTCACAAAATATATATATTTGAACCTTCGTTACAAATTTTTCCTTGCAAGGAAAATTTTGCTGGCAAAATTAAGTCAAGCTGAATCATGGATAACATAAATGAGTGTAAGATCAGCAAGGGCAGAAGCAATCTTCATAATGGGCTGGAAGTTATAGCCCATGGGAGATGAGATGGCCAAAAAATGAACTAAAGTTTAAAGCTGATACAAAGGTAGCCAGTGTAAGCCTAAAGGGCTTAGTGGATAATGTTCTCATTAAATGATTGCTTCCAACTTCTGGTTGACTGGAAGTAAAAAGAAAAGGAAAGCATATATCAGTGTTTACCCAGTCGTTCAAACAACTATGTGAAATAAAGTAACTTTGCATTTACTTTACTCAAAATAAAATAATAACAATGTTTGAGAAAACTTTTTCTAGAGTTAGAAAAATTTAGAAAAAAGTTCTTGGACATTTTAAATGAATTTTTCTACTTATTGAAAGCAATATATTTTCTTTAATTAAATCATAATAATTTAATTAATTTATCTATAGATAACTATGGTTTTGGTATCATACCTTTGTTTTCTGTAAATTATGGTTTTTAATATCTTAAGCCTTTCCAGAATATAAAATCCATAGTAGTTTATTTTAATAATCACAACATGGTTTTTACAAAACTTTGGGGAAATAACCTTTTTGATACACATTTAACTCAAGTAAGTTGTCCATGATATCCTCTCTGATGGCAATGATGAGCTATCACTTAAAGGGTAGACTCCCAGGTAAGCCTACCAAACCCCAACAATTTTCCATGTTAATGAGAAATAGATTTTGATTTTGTTTAGTCACTGATATTTTGGGATTGTTTTTACTGCAGCTAAAATTAATCTTATCTGAATATTATAGAGCCATATTACCCCTGGAAAGGGACAGTTTTCATATCATCCAATGGAAGTGATGAAGTTTATATACCTATCTCCTTTTCTCTCCAGTTTAGGCTTATTAAAACTTATTAAAACAAGGAAGTGAAAACACTGTCATCTACCCCCTACTTTCTTTAATCATCTCAGGATGTAAAAGAAATGACTGATAGGGAAATTACTTGAAGACTAATTTTCTTTTAAAATAAGTCTACTAATACATATATATTTGTGAATCTGCTTTGGAAGAGCTAAAGTTTAAAAGGTCAGTCTCACCTTGTTTAAAATATTTTTTTTTTCCAGAACAGAATATAACAGTTTAATATAATTTTATCAGCTTAATACCTGTGGTATCATTGAGTTCTTTGTTCTAGCTATGTGTTTTATACTATGCAACCTTAGACTACATAATATATGTCTGTAATAGTAAAGGGTATTATTGGGTCATCAGTCATCTAAGAGGCAACTCTTGTGGGGAAGGGACTCAGTTATTCTAGAAGTGGGGTCAGGAAATTCTTCTGCATAGCTTATTTGCAGGGCATATGGGGTATCTGAAAATCATTAGAAATTGAAGCTTTGGTTAATACTATATGACCAAGAGTGGGAGCTACTAAGAACAACTTGTCAAAGAAAGAAAAATATCACTGGGATGTGACAAGGAAATTTCAAGACTTACAAGGAAAATTCAAGAATCTACATTGATTACAGTGTGTGATTCTGTAGAGGAAGAAAAATCTCTTAAAAATTACTGAAATCAGGGGTGCTGGGTGGCTCGGTGGGTTGGGCCTCAGTCTTCTGCTTGCATCATAGTCTGGGGGTCCTGGGATTGAGCCTCTCATTGGGCTCTCTGCTCTCTGGGGAGCCTGCCTCCCCACCTCTCTCTGCCTGCATCTCTGCCTACTTGTGATCTCGCTCTCTGTTAAATAAATAAATAAAATCTTTTAAAAAAATCACTGAAATTATTATACATATATTTGTCTAAATCCATAGCATGTTCAAGAGGAAGCGTGAACCCCAAGGTAAATTATGGACTTTGGGTGATTTTGATGTGTCCATGTTTGTTTATCCATGGGAGAAAAAAAGTACCATTCTGGTGAGTGATGTTGATAATGGGAGAGGCTATACGTATGTGGTGGCAGAGAGTATATGGGAAATCTCTGTAATTCCTTCTTCATTTTGTTGTAAACCTAAAACTGCTCTAAAAGAATAAAATCTTTTAAAAAATAACTGATAGATCTTATAGTTCACATGCAATTACAGTGGCTCTAGAAAAGCTATATCCAATACAAATTTTCTTAATGGTAGTTTCCATAGATGTTAAGACAAATATATAGTTAAAATATTTATCTACACTGATTTTTTTATACTGTTCAATCTTCTTTTTATACCTTTGATCCTTAAGCAAATCAGGACAGTAAAGGAAACAAAGATGTTTAAGAATGACCTATGTTGGGGAAACATTAGAAACAAAATATTCTCCCAACCAAGAAACTTCTCCATAATGGTAGTAGACAGAGAAAACAGTTTTACTGAAAAACCATTAAACCAGAATGTGACACGCATTACAGGCAATCCACTAAGCTATGGCAAAGACAGAAAGAAATCTTACCCTTTTATATAGCATAGGAGAGCAAGACCATTTACACACATATTCTCAAGATAAACAATAACCAGTCTTCATGTAAGAGGATTTGACAGTACCATTTGTCACAGGGATTCATCCGAGATTCACCTGGTAAAAGGGATTATGCTCTGTGTTGGCTAATTGGTTTCGTACCCAGGAGAAACAAATTTCTGGTATCTTTAAGATAGGAGATAGTTTTGCAATCTGGAACAAAGTGCCCATTAAAGTTAGGTTTCTACCTAATCAGAGAAACTTGGAGTTAGGGATGCCATCTTCCTTGATGCTTACATTTCTGTGAGATGGTTCCTGAGTCCTTGGGAAGGCATTCCTGGCTCATAAAGCTGACAAAAGGTCTTTGTAGTTTTCAAAAGGACTTATATACATTTCAAAGAGAGAAGTGTTTTCAATTACAAATATTCTAATTCTTACCTTACTTTCAACAAGGTAATAAAGACACTTATTTTTTAATTTGTATTTGTCCTTACATCTGAAATATAACATTGAATGAGATAGCTAAACTTGCCAGATTTCCCTTTGCTTTGGTTGCAATTCTGTTCAAAATAAAAAATATATTCCACAGAATTACTAACACAATTAGTTCAATTTCTTTCATTGCTACATAAATGGGTATTTAAGAAAATTATATATGTTGTGAACATTACTTAGGTTGTCTCTAATACATTTATTTTTCCCCACATCCCCCCTTTTTTTTTAGTACATAGAGACAGTATCTTAGGATATAAAGAAATTTCTTCTACTAAAATAAATCCATAAGGATTATGTCATACAACCTTTAGAAGACAGAACCAAAATAAAGGAAACAACCATTCACTGACATGATATATTCACAAAAGATTATTTCCAGAGAAATTAACTACCTTAATTAAATGATGACATTCTTAGATATTTAAAAATATGGCATAATTCAATATCTGTGCATTTGATTATGTTCTTATTTCTGAAATTATTCACTACAATAGTATAATGAGGAGTTATGTCAACATGGCTTTCCATGTAAATTCTGTAAAGGATTATTTTATTGAAAACTTAAGTTTTTATAAAGCAAGTCATACAAATGACTCTAAGAGCTTTAACTGTCCTGAGGAGTGCCTGTCAAATGTCATTGTGTTCACTGAATATTTGCTCTGTCAAAGCAAGCTATAATTTCTAATCAGAGATTTTCTTCATGCTCAAAATCTTTTCTATTCATGCTTTAAGTGTGTGCTGTGTTTAAATTGAAAACTAACGAAATCTTTCTCCCTTCTTTCAAAAAAGTTCTTGTTCCCAGAACTTATTTACAAACATCCCAATATTTGTAATTCATTATTCATCTAAAGAAATATTAAATAATTAATAAAATAAATTCTAATATTTATGACCTATCACAATAAAACAGCTTTTATAGTCTGAGAGATTTGGGACATATTCAGTTCTCATTATATTAATTTTAAAACTTAGTGCTATAAGATGCATAGGTAATTTGAGGATAGAGTACTCAATGTTCACCTCATCAGAAAAAATAAAAGAAAGTCTAGGGAAACCTCAATAGAAAATATGTATCTTTACAGTTATGGGGTGATTTCCTTTGACAAAGGAGATTCACAAAGATTTTGACGTTAGAGAGAGCAGGCCTCAAATGGGACCATTTGTGCCAAACCTTGTCACCATATCATGACTTAATACCAAATTGCAGTTTCAGCCTCTCCCATGAGTCTAATATTAACCAATCAGTCTGGAATTTCTTGGTTAGCACTAGTGAAGTAATCTGCCTGTTAGGCCCTTCATTTTACCCTAAGAAAGGTGACCTTGCCACTCCTTGCTGGGAATTTCCTTGTCCTGGCTTATTCTGCCTAATAAAGACCTCCATTTTGTGTGGCTGCTCAGAGCTCTTTTTCAATCTGCTAGATGCGATGTTGCCTGAATTAGGAATCTTTGAAGAAAGACAATATGATCTTTCACATTTATTCAGTTGAATTTTGTTGTTTAATACACTACTTGAATGACTGATGTGAACGAAGTCAAAACCACCTTAGGCTACTCCTTTGTTGGCATAAGTTTAAAAAGCAGGGATATAATGAGCCCTTCAAGATAGCTGAGTAGTCCGTATTGACTCTCAAGTAATGAAGAAATTCAGGGTTTGAATGAACAGTAACAGCTATTGTAAGTGATATTTCCCAATATTTTCAAAACATAACAAAGATAAACTTAAAACTTATTAAATGATTAAATAGTAGCAACTTCAAAATTGATTGTAATGAAAATTAACTTCTTTTAAACTTAGTTCAGTTAGTTAATATTAGTACACACCAGTGATTTGTTGAATTTTTATTACCCGCTACCTCTCTTTTTTTCCCCTTTCTTTTAGCAAGAGAATCACTTCTCAGGATAGTAACTATTTTTCTATAGGTAAATTAGAGGGTTGCAAGGGGACATTTCTCTTCTCTGTTTTACTTCTAAACTTGTAGTTTTTGTTGCCTCTGATTTGGTTTGTAGTGGTTTTTACATGACTAACAGTTAACTGGTGCTGGAATCTACATCACAAATTCTCCACACACTCAAGCCTGTGGGTTTATCTCAACTTATATTTTTACATAATCACTCATGGGTTGGTTGGTTGGTTTGTTTTTCTTGGCTATCAATTTTATTTTCTTGTCTTCTGTGTACGATTGTTACTTTCAATGTTTGTGGTTTTCTAATTTGCACCTTTATTAATACTTATCAAATGGTAACAATTCATTTAACTATTTACATATCATGTAGGTAGTGTTAAATTATTTAAACAAGGAGGCCATTGAACTGAAGTGGCTCTAATGTAGTGGTAGCTTACACAAGCAAACCAAAATCTATGACTGTAAATTTCTCAAGATTATGAAATCAAAATTAAGGACAACAAATCACAAACAGCCAACTAGGCTTTAAAGTGTAGCCAATGAATGAATTATCAAATAAACACTCAATTTACTTTCTAGTAGCAATTTTGGTTCTCAAGAACTATTGTTCCTCCACAATGTTATAAAGGATTTTAACTTGGATAACCTAATAGGAAAAATGGTATTGTAAAATAAAACTCTAAACAATTACAAAGGTAGATCATTCTCAAATATTTTAATAATAGTGAAGTATACTTTTTTAATAGCCTGAAGGAAAATTAAAAAGAATGAGTTTTTTTTTAAAGATTTTATTTATTTATTTGGCAGACAGAGAAAGATCACAAGTAGGCAGAGAGGCAGAGAGAGAGAGAGGAGGGGAAGCAGACTCTCTGCCAAGCAGAGACCCCAATGTGGGGCTTGATCCCAGGACCCTGAGATCATGACCTGAGCCAAAGGCAGAGACTTAACCCACTGAGCCACCCAGGCACCCCTCTGTTAAGTCTTTTTTTTTTTTTTTTTTAGATTTTTATTTATTTATTTGACAGAAAGAGACCACAGGTAGGCAGAGAGGCAGGCAGAGAGAGGAAGGGAAGCAGGCTCCCTGCTGAGCAGAGAGCCCGATGTGGGGCTCCATCCCAGGACCCTGGGATCATGACCTGAGCCGAAAGCAGAGGCTTTAACCCGCTGAGCCACCCAGGCGCCCCACCCCTCTGTTAAGTCTTACAGGCTAAGCAAACTGCATAACTGCAGTTATGTTATGTTATGTTAACATGTTATGTTATGTTATGTTATGCAGTTATGTTAACTGCAATAACACTCTGATTTGGGTATCAATGAGGAAACTAATACTTAAAAAATTTGGGCAAATTTTGCAAGTTCTTTTAGAGAGATAAAAAGGAATAGTTAAAGTACTATATATGTACTCTTCCAAATGTGTTGGATACCTTTGTTCTAAAGATAATGGATTGTTTCACTGTTTCATTTTCTCTATATGGTAGATATTTTAAAACTATATATATATATATATATATATATATATATATATTTTTTTTTTTTTTTTTTTTTTTTTTTTTTTTTTTTTTTTTTTAATGAGCAGTTTCATGTGTCTGGCAGCCTGCAACCTGCTTTTTTTTCTACTGAACCGTGAACTCATTCCCTAATAGCTGTTGAGGAGAGATATTTGAGGAAGTATAGATCTTCTATTAAGTCTTTCATGGGCCCAAACTTTCCCATTTATCAAATCATTCACTTCCTAAATTACAGAAAATTCATACTAAGACATTCTGCCCCACCCTTACATCTACACTACTAACTATGAGAATCTGTTTCATCATTGTTTTCCAGGTTCTGCTCACACCTTACCCCATTCTCCAATTTCCTCCTCTACTACTCTTCCTCTAACTATGCCTGCTAAAACACTTCCTCATGGATCTTTATAAGCCTGGCAGTTTCTCAATATTCAGAGCCCTATTCAAATATCATCTACTCAGAACTGTCCCTTGACTAATTCACCTAGTGTGTACCTTCTAGACTCTATTAAGTTACAGTATCTAGTTTTTGTTTTTTGTTTTTTGTTTTTTTCAAAAACTTTGCTTTTTTATGTTGTACTTCTGAACAGATTGTTGGTTTCTAGATAGTGGGAAATTTGTCCATCTTACTTGTTTTAAAATCAATTTCTGGCACACTGTAAGTGCTTAATAAACAGTTCCTGATTGAATGAGTAGCTTCTATGCCAATACAGAACTTATGACATGTGACCTCTTTCCAGGCTGCAATAGACTTGTATAAAGGAAGCATCAGACACTGTTTCCTAAATGATCATAATTAATTTGGGGAATACACACACACACGTGCATGCACACACATACATGCATTCACAACTTGACATCTTGAGTCTATGAAATAATTTCTGTTTGATGCAGAAGGGAAATACTCTATCTTCCTTCTTTTTGGAGACTGCCTCAGTAAAGCATTTACCCTCATCCAGAAACTGGAATATAATGGGGGCTATATTCCTTGATAGTCACATTTCAAAGAGATGCCTCCCAGGTCCTTGAAAAATACATTTTGGGTTGTAAAACTGGCAAAAGGCTTTTTAAAAGATTTAAACCTTAAAAGGACAGAGAAAGAACTTAAAAGTTTTCTCAAGTAAATGCCCTAAGAAAAGGCAGATAGGGGCTTAGAGTCAGAAGACAGTGTAAAATTTTGTCAAGCTGAGGAAAATATTATAGTCACCTTGGCCAATAGACATAAACAACTTATGAAAGCCTAACTAGAATCCATGAAATCATACAAGTTTGCATGCAAATAAAAAAAAGTTTCTAAAAAGGAAATTTAAATTTTCATTAGTTCTATGACCTAGTTCTTATTGAGTGCATTTCAATTTCTTTCAAACTTGAGGAAATTAAAACGATACCTTCTAATACAATATAAATGTCTTATCACTAATTTGAAATTGATTGTATTTCACATTGTGAAAAATTTAAATCTAAAAGGACAAAGTATGGTGTTTAATGTTGAACTCTTACTCTATGGTATGATTGAAATTAATAAAAAAAAATCAGACTTTTAGTCTAATGAACTATGAATAATGAAGTTTTATTAAAATGCCTAATTTGTTTAGGTACATGCATTGCCTAGTTATCCAATTATTCTGGCAAAATTACAGATGAAGAAAGTTGAATTTGTTAAATTACGAAGGTCATTGAAGTAATTAAGACTGGTGAAGCATATTATTAATACTTTACAGGGGAGGGTAGTAATGCAAAATGTACCTATTCCCCTATGTTTGGGATTACATTCCAAATGGAACTTAAGACCTCAGAAAGTAGCTATATATATATACATATATGTGTGTGTGTGTATATATATACACACACACACACACATAAATATATACACATACACACACATATATAATGTAGAACATTATTAAGAATTCAACTAAGACATATTTTAATAAATAAAATAATTTGGGGCTTATTCCATTTTATGAAGTGAAACAATGGCTTATTAATATAAACAGGAATTAACACAAAATAGAGATATGAATGTGTGGCAACCATTAGCTTAAAATAGATACTTAAATTAAAAATATCACTAAAAAGAATTCACTTAAGAATGTTAACATTAGTCATCTTAATTTTCCTTTTTAATTAACTAATATATTAATTAAACATGTTATAAGAGAAAGGGGAGAAGACCAATAACGAATATGCTAAGATAGAGTATATAGAGAAAATGGCTGAAGAGTAGGAAAGAAGAGAAATGAGGAACAATAGTTACAGATCATGAAATTCACTTCATTTTGCAACACAGGAATTTGAGTAGACATTTCTAGTATTATAAACTACTAATAATTATCAAATATCTCATTAATATAATGTTAAAATATGAACTTTTCATTACTACATTTTTGAAATATATTTCTAGTTCAATTGAACTTGGCCCTTGAATATTTATAAGCAAATAACATAATTTTTCTTCCACTACAAATATGGGAACATGTGAATTATAGAAACTAAGATCTAGTTTATAATTTTGCTCCTGAAAGCAGATTATGGATATTGATAGAGTAGTGTCAGAGAAAAATCACTTCATCCTGTTTCCCCAAGGTATACTCTCAAATAATCCATTGTTTTTTGGAGGATTTCCCCAAATCTGAAATATGTGAAAATGCTTTTGTCTATTAAACAGAAACCACACACCTGAAAAACTGAACTCGCCAACCTTGTTTACCTCAAACTTGAAACTGTGTTTTTATTAAAACTTAGTTGTCAAATTAGCTGCTTACCTGTGTAGACTAACATGGCATTTTCCGGTCCTATCTTTCAGTGTGTCAGGTAAGTAAATATACCAACTTTTCTTTTTTTTTTCCCCGAAAATAATTTCCTCCATCTTTCTCTCATGTTTTTTCCATTTTTATACCCAACCCCATTATGAAGTCAATAATATGATTTATTCAAAATATCTTTATTGGGTCATCTGGGTGGCTCAGTCTTTAAGCATCTGCCTTTGGCTCGGGTCCTGACGCCACGGTTCTGGGATTGAGCCCTGCATCCCCTGCATCTGGCTCCCTGCTCAGCAGGAAGCCTGCTTCTTCCTCTCCCACTCCCTCTGCTTTTGTTTCCTCTTTCTCTGTCTCTTACTGTCAAATAAATAAATAAAATCTAAAAAAATGAAATAAAATAAAATAAAATAAAAATCTTCATTGACTCTGCTCTCTATGAAAGAGTGATAATCACTGAAGAAATAATCATGCAAAGACAAGATCCTCATCATTGAAAATCTCTCAGACAAGTATGAGGCAATGTGAGGAGTGAGTGTACGTCTGGGTCTGAAGGTTATATAATTTTGGGGGTGCTCTTTAAGAAAAATGTTAAAAGGTACAAATAAAAAGCCATGTACAGGCACCTCAAAGGAGCCTATGCAAGTGAGGGGCTCTGTGTCTTGAGTTTCATTTGTGTTGTGGTAAATCCACCAGTGTTACTGAGTGCTATAATGATGATATATACAAAGTATTATGGGAATGCATTTGGTCAGATTATTTTCTTATATAGTGTTACCAGCTTATTAAATGTTAGTGAAGGAAGTGTATTACTTCTGCCACCTTTGAGAGTCAAATTGAGACTTGATTAAAGTAAAATCTGAGCTAAGGCTGGCAAATGAGAAGCAGTTC
The DNA here is from genome assembly GCF_002288905.1 of Enhydra lutris kenyoni. NCBI lineage: Eukaryota > Metazoa > Chordata > Mammalia > Carnivora > Mustelidae > Enhydra > Enhydra lutris. The sequence continues at coordinate 20,875,523 of NW_019154099.1, forward strand.
ACCAGTTAGAATAAGTGGGAAGGAAAGCTTTTCAGGCAATGAGAGATAAACAAATGACCAAAGGAGATGAATGTGTGGCTTTTTAAACACTGTAATTTTACACAGCATGGCTGCATCATGAATGAATAAGGAAAGCAGGAAAATAGTTGTAGGCCGGAGAGTAGACTGTTGTTAGCTCTTAGAGAGGGTCTTGATTATCGTTTGCCATGCTAAGTGCAATTGTTACATATTTTCGAGCAGTGAAATGTTAAACTAGGAAGTTGTAGCTTTTTTTTTTTTTGATAAACATTTCTAATTAAAATTATGTGTCATTCACCATAGTTTTTGAATAAAACCTTGCATTCATGCTGTGTGCTATACAAATCATTAATTGTTAATATATTTATTATGGTACATAGGAAAAATAACTACCATTTAACATTCATATTAGTTTGCATTTTAAATATAAAGCATGTAGAGAAGATTATTTGTTAAGTGACTAGATATCATTAAATCACTACAAAAATATTTATATTGCCATCCAATTTTCCCCCCATTTATATATGTACTTCCATTTGTTCTGGAGAACTGCCAGGCTAATGACATTTAGAGTGATGACAGAATCATCTGTTAGCCTTCTCTGTAATTCTCTCTGGGCCCTGGCAGACAAATACATTTTCACATGCTATAAAAAATTAAGTACCAAAACAATATAAAAATAACTTTAAGGGTCTGATAAAATAGGCTAAAGCAAGGACATTGAAAGTTAATGCTTCTCTTTCTGCCTAAACATGCCTTATTCAATTTCACAGATTTTATAAAATGTAATAATTCTTAAAAACCTATAGAGGGCAAAGAGAGACAGGATCCTCTAAAAGAAGATATAAATAATGTTCTAAATGTAATTGTGAATCATCTAGATGACTCCAAATACATTTGTTTTATTATTTAGAATGGTTCCTGTTGATGGTAACCAAAACCAACACAAAGTGGCTTAAATTTTAAGCAGAGCTGTGGCAAAACTTGGTTCAGTCCTGGCTCTGCTGTATTTATGATTCTTGGGGCGCCTGGGTGGCTCAGTGGGTTAAGGCCACTGCCTTCGGCTCGGGTCGTGATCCTGGGGTCCTGGGATCAAGCCCCACGTCGGGCTCTCTGCTCAGCGGGGAGCCTGCTTCCCTTCCTCTCTCTCTCTGCCTGCCTCTCTGCCTACTTGTGGTCTCTGTCTGTCAAATAAATAAATAAAAAAAAAAAAAAATCTAAAAAAAAAAAAAAAAAAGAAAATGTATTTATGATTCTTTGTGCATGATCATGTTTTAGTACTAATGTATTTAATATTAATGTAATGGCTTCAGCAGTTCTGGTTCTCACACATGCCCCTTAGAGAAAAACCATTAGTTTCAGAAAGAATGGTCACCTAATTCTGTGTATGCCCAGTACTCAATCAGTGTCTGCTCAATGAAATACAAAGTATTGGTTCATTTAAATCAGCTGTGCCCTCTCTTCCCAGCTGGGGATGTAGTCAACTTTTCCAGGTTATATTGAGATCCATGGGGAAGGGGCATTCTTTTATTTTTATTTTTATTTTCTTAAGATTTATTTATTTATGTATTTTAGAGAGTGAGAAAGAGAGAGCACAAGTGGGACGGGGAGGTAGAGGAGGAGAGAATCTGAAGTGGACTCCAAGCTGAGCCTGACACGGGGCTCAATTTCAGGACCCTGAGATCAGGGCCTGAGCCGAAACCAAGAGTCAGAGGCTTAACTAACTGTGCCACCCAGGCACCACTTTAAGAAGGATTCTTAAACAAAAAGGTGAATAGTTCAAATAGTGCAAAAGGGAAATGAATCTTGGGTAGATGATTGATTATATTCATTGCAACTGCACAACATGGAATGTGATTGCTTTCTATCAAGTACTCTGAATTGCTCTCTTTAAATTTATTTTGCCCACAAATGACAATCTATATCTACACTGTGCTCTTTATATAGCAGATCTGACTTAACTTCTTTAAGTTTTTCAGAGTACCCCTGAACTTCAGCGAAAAAGGGTAAGTTCCATGGAATGGGCATGCCAAATTTTTCAAAATATTTCTCGTGACTTACTCATATGCCTTCTGTTCCCTTCTACTACTCCTCAGAATTAATATTGCAGGATTATAAACTAAATGAATTTTTATACTTCTTTTGTTTCTGAGCACTTCCATGTTTTTGCTATAATATCTGTGATCATTATTTCACCTTGCTCTGAACTTTCAGTTTTTCCCCAATAATCACAGCTAGCTTAGATGCTTCTTTTTTTAGGAAGGCTTCTTGAATGCCAAATGCTAGGGTGCTATCCAGACATCTATACACCTGTACAGTAAAGCATATAGAATATTATTATCAAAGGCCTATTCATGTGTTGTCATGTGAGGAGCTTTATGGAAGAAACTATTTATTACTATGAACACAGCTCCTGACACACAGCTGCGCTTAAAAAAATATTTACGAAATGAGACTACAGTGTATTATACTAATAGTGGCCTCATGTGGTACCACAGTGATCCTCTATTCCTATGTTTCTGTTTTACCTTATTTATGTATTTAAAATATACTATTTCTTGTTTGTTTTTTTTTTTTCCATGTCTTTCTCTTGAAATTACCCTCTCATTTTACCAAGTTAACTCTAATTCCCTCTTAAGGCCCTAGTTTAAGAGTGTCATTGTTTGATGGGCAGCTGTTTACAACTCATATGTGCATATTAAGTCATCTTGTTATACATTCATAGAGCAGCCTGATTTTTTTCTATAACACCCATATTGAATGCATAAGTACTTTTTTAGTGCACTTCCTTCTTCATCCACTGCAAGATCCATGGGATCAGGGACCTTATGGATCTATTTACTTCTAAATTCTATAACCTAGTACAGTCCCTGGAATACATTAAGCATGTAACAATTGTTTAAAAATGTAAGGATAGTATAAATTTTATGCCTTTTTTTTTTTTTTTTTTTTGAGAGAGAGAGAGAGAAAGAATATGATGCAGGCTCCATGAGCCTGATATGAGGCTTGATCTCAACACCCTAAGATCATGCCTGAGCTGAAATAAAGAGTTGAATGCTTAAATGACTGAGCCATCCATGCACCCCAAATTTTATGCTTTTAAGCTTGGACCAGTTCTCCCCCTAACTTTACACACTCAAAATTCTGCAAAATGGCTAAATATGTGATTTTGAAAAGTATAACTCCATTACTTATGATTAATGTTTTCTTCTATTTTTGATAAATTTTAGTGTTTTTAGGCATTCAAAAATTTCTGAGTCTTTTTCAGAAAACTTTTTCTGCTGTAACTTTTATCCAGATTCACTCTTGCCATTCTGAGAAACCGCCTGTTCCAAGAATTACAGAAGGGAAGTCTCTTCTGCTACTGCATCCCTAAATCTGTCTTAAAGTTTCTATCACTTGTATTTCTACTTTTCAGCACTGGGACAGCCCCAGTTAAGTATTTTAAGCATTTTAATATTATTCTATTTCACCCTCTGTCTTGCTGTGGAGACTGTTCTTATGTTACCACAAATTCCTTCACATGATAAAGCCATGTTCTGAGTCCCCCACACTTTTTGGCTATTAATATTCAAAACCAATGTTGGGTCCCAAAGTAACTCTGACATCATAGTTTTAAAAAATAAGTATTTTTTTCTTTGCTGTGGGTGTAGACTATCTATTCAGACTTCATTTGGCTCATTCTAAGTCATGTTTCCAATCTTCCGATTAAAATGTTCATCAAAAGGTGTTTGGGCTGCTTGAATAGTCAAGAAAGAAAATAGAAAGGATTTCTCAGGTAATATAACTCAATCATAGTATTTAATTTGCCACATACTTTTTCTACCATCCCAAACAGGAAATACAAACACACAAATGAAAACTGATAAAGATAATATGATATGAACACTATTCAAACAAGTGTTTTGTTACAGCAAAGGGGGCTGAAAATCAAATCCCCATTGGAGAAATTTTCCTTAGATTGGAAGGATACTTCTTCCATAGAAAATGAGGGCTATAGACAGTTGGTATTTTTTTTAACAAACAGCTTTAAATATCTATATTTACCTTAATGGTTCTCAGACCTCTTCTCTAGGTTGAATATCCATATATTCACGCTGTTAAATATTTCCTGGTCATTTCCAACATATATATTACAAATATCTCAACTCAACATTTCCAAAATGGAACAAAGGTTATCTTTCTTAACTTTCAACTCATTATCCTCTTGCAATTCTATTTTTGATGAATGGGATGATTATCTGCCTTATTTGGCCTTTCTGTTAATTACTCTTGACCCAAAAGCTGTTCAAGTATTTCTAATCTCAAACCCAAAGCACTACCATCAATCACTCTACAATCAGCATTATATAAAACTTTATTTTTCTCTTACATCCAAACACCCTGAAAGAATTTTCTCCTCTTCATGTCTCACAATCTGTTCATTCCTCAGCTTTTATTCCTTAACTAAATTCTCACTTCTACTCTCATCTCTTCAAGGAAATCACATGATCTAATAAATTAAATGTATACTTTTCAAGCTTAGTTTTCTCGATCTCTCTATAGCATCTACACTACTGAAGACATTTTTTTTTTTTGCTCTTTAATCGTATTTTTAAATTATGAAACTACTGTTCTCAATATTCATCTTTTCTGTATATTCTTTTAGGGTTTTCCTCAGGATGCTATAATTAATTGGGAGTGGAGAGGCTAATCATATGACTTTCATATATTCTAGGACAAAGGCCATGTTTAGGTCTTTATCCTCTTAGTGATTGGGAACTATTGAAAGGCTTTTAATTGACTAGTCTCTTTATCAATTCTGTGCTTTAGAAACACCACTTTGATGTAACTGACAATGATTCATTGCAAATTTCAGAAGGTAAAATAATGATGACCGGGAGACAATTGAAACAGTCCAACAGGAGATGATGAAAGTCTTAAACAATTTAGTGTCAGTGAAGACTAAAATAATTGTTGAATAAATTAATTATTACTCACAAATTGGAGGGTGAGACAAACTATGAGAGACTGTGGACTCTGAGAAACAAACTGAGGATTTTGGAGGGGAGAGGAGTGGGGGGTTGGGTGAGCCTGGTGGTGAGTATTATGGAGGGCATGTATTCCATGGAGCACTGGGTGTGGTGCATAAACAATGAATGCTGGAACACTGAAAAGAAATAAAATGGGAAAAAATAATGGGCATAATATAAATAGAGGACTCTAAAATTACTTTTTTTTTTTTTTTTTGATATGGCCACTTTAATGAAGTGGTTCTCAATTGGGAGTGAATTTGCCCTGTCCATACCTAGTGACATTAACAATATTGCGTTGATATGACTGAGGGTGATGCTACTAACACCTAGGATAGAAGTCAGGCTGGTCTCTGCATTCTACAATGCACAGGACAGCCTCCCACAACAAAGAATTTTCTGGAACAAAGTGTCAATGGTGTTGAGATTAAGAAACTCTAGCTTAGTCAAAGTAGGTGAGAGAGGTTTGGGGGGAAATTTTTGGTTACAGTTAAATTTGAGATTACTGATAGACATCTAAGTGGATACATTTAATATTGGTTGTATGAATAGATCTGGAACTCAAAAGAAAGTTTGTGTCTCAGGATCTAGATTTGGAAACTGATAGCACGTAGATGATATATGAATATTTCAATGAGATTAATCCATGATAAAATGTGACCAAATTCATCAACTAGTTTGTCATTGGAAATAAGTTTGCTAATAATGCATTAGAGGGGTGCCAAAATACTGATTATTTCAGCCTTCAAGGTGGATATTGGGTTTAAGGCAGTTGTAGCCACTGAAACTAGTATCTTTGGGGTTAAGCAATTTTTTAACCTAATGGCTCAAAAAATATTTATTTTATTTTCTATATATTCCATAAGATGAAAAATTTCAGTAAATACTGGCAACAGAAAAGAATGAAAGGCAGGAGAATTAATAAGACTGAAATTTAATGGATATATGAGATTGGAGGAAAGTGGGAGGAAATTAGAAGAAAGATGTGGAAGCAAAGAAAGAATATTAAAAAAGAAACACTAAAACTTGTATATAAGATGCTTATAAGTGCCAATAAGGAAAATAAATTATATATAGTAACTGACTTGAAGAAGAATAGAGATTTGAGTGACCCTGAAGACTACAGTTCTAATAATGTTTCATGTTGAGTGGAATGCTTATTCTACCATATTTATATTTCCACATAGGAGAAAAGACTTTCTCTCCACCCTACTGGAAAGAGAAAATTAGAGTACAAATACTCTACGTTCCTTCTACTTCTCCTTTGTGGTTATTTTCTGGGAAAGGAAGTTATTTATTGGATTCGTAAGATTTATGAGACTTTGGGGTTCTTTGGACCACATCTAACATTACCAACATTTGATATTGGCCCTAAAAGTTGGAAATAAACTTCATATTTGCTCTCTCTTCACCTGCTAATTAACAGATGAGGCAATGGACGTTTAGGTCATTTCCATATCTTGGCTATTATAAATAATGCTGCAATGAACATGGGAGTGTATATATCTCTTCAAGATACTCCTTTGGATATATCTCCTTTGGATATCTATCCCAAAGTGGGAATACTTCATAATATGGTAGTTATATTTTTAATTTCTGAGGAAACTCCATGCTGTTTTTCATAAGCTAAGCCAATTTACATTCCCACCAACAGTTTAAAAGGGTTCCTTTTTCTCCACAGCTTTGCCGATACATGTTATTTGTATCTGGTTTTTTTTTTTTTTTTAAGTTTATACACCTACTTATTTAGTAATCTCCATACTAAGCATTGCAAATATCCACAGTGAAAGAGTCCTTGTTGTATTCCTCTCTTCTTGGGTTAATATGGACAGCAGTATGTAAAGGATGATCAGCTTAAGTGGGAGAGAATTGAAAAAAAGTAGGAACTCTTCTGTCTTTCTTTCTTTCTTTCTTTCTCTTTCTTTCTTTCTTTCTTTCTTTCTTTCTTTCTTTCTTTCTTTCTTTCTTTTAATTAACATATAATGTATTATTAACCCATGGGGGTACAGGTCTGTGAATCATCAGGCTTACACACTTCCCAGCACTTACCATAGCACATACCCTCCCAATGTCCATAACCCAACCACCCTCTCCCTACCCCCTTCCCCCAGCAACAGCAACCCTCAGTTTGTTTTGTGAGATTAAGAGTCTCTTACAGTTTGTCTCCCTCACGATCCCATCTTGTTTCATTTTTTTCCTTCCCTACCCCACAAACCTCCCACTTTGCCTCTCTAATTCCTCATATCAGGGAGATCATATAATTGTCTTTCTCTGATTGACTTATTTCACTCAGCACAATACCCTCTAGTTCCATCCACATCATTGCAAATGGTAAGATTTCATTTCTTTTGATGGCTACATAGTATTCCATTGTATATATATATACATATATATATATGTATATATATATACCACATCTTCTTTATCAAAGTTATTATTTCAGAGATACAATTATGGAACTGCAATAACCAGTAGCCATGATATTCCAAGTATATATTATTAATATAGTGAAAATACCAGTAATATAGAGAAATCAAATCAAATATCATGAAAATTATTTTCACCAAATATTACACTATTTTTAAAATGTCACTTTTTTCATGTGTATCTGAGTAAGTTGCATAAGTTTTATTTCATAAGAAAGAAATTATTAAATTTTAAGTTGATATTCCTTAAACTGTATTTCTTTTTTTCTTTTTAAAGATTTTGTTTATTTATTTAAGAGAGAGAGAGCGAGAGAGACCTTGAGAGGGGAGAGAGTCAGAGGGAGAAGCAGAGGGAGAAGAGCCAGATGTGGGACTCCATCCAGGACTCTGGGATCATGACCTGAGTGGAAGGCAGTCACCCAGCCAACCGAGCCACCCAAGTGCCCCTAAAGTGTGTTTCACAGAAAAGTTGGTTCCATTAGATGTTGGAAACAAATAAACTGATTTTACATTAAAAATTTTTGTAAAGTACTGCACACTGTACCTCCCTTTTAGATAGTCACAAAACTTAAAAACACTGGAGGGTCTGATAAATCCTATAAGATTTCTACACTATATACTTTCAATATATATACTACCATAATGATCACAGGACTCCTTCTGCCAGACATTAGCAATTCTTAACATACTCTGAACTACTGTTTCTCAGAGCAGTCTTTGAGAATCTTTGTTAAACAATATACGTATGTAAGTATGTATGCATGTATATATGTAATGTATGTATGTAGGTAATGTATGTAAGTATTTATAATCTCAGAGAATTTATTGTTTCCAAGTAACAATATTGAATTTCTGTATCTGGAAGCCATCCATGAATATAACATGTCTGTTCCATTAGTCAAAATGAGCTGCCCAACCAGAAGGACAGATGCTGTTTAATCAAATTCCTGTGGGAATGAGTGGGCTATGACTTCCCTGATTACAGTTTAGGTTGAGAAGATTCTTTCCTATTGAATTGGGTGGCCTGCTTTCCCTGTTAGCTTAAGTCCTCATGTGGTACTGCTGAGTTGGCATGGGTCCCTTGATTCATCCTAATCTGTGAAATGTCAATGTTATCCAAAGTCTGCAATAGGTCTGGACTGAAGGAGTGAGACAAAAGTTTGCCATTTCAATTTGCCAGACGTTGCTGCAATTATAATACTGCGACCATTATTAAAAACTGAATGGTCTCTGCTCTGTTCTAAAGGGAAGAATGTGGTTTTGAGTATCCCTGGGGTGAGAACACTTGGATGATCTGTACCATTGCTTTTTTAAAAAATTATTTGGTGTGGCTCCTGCAAATGGTGGACAATCCTTTTTCTTTGGAGAGGATAATCACCCTGCCTGTTTTCACCACACTTCTGTGCTATGGCATGTCTCATGCAGGAACTTCCTTTTCCCTTTGGAATGTCCTTTCTCCCTCTAGATTATCCCGGGCTTGCCTCCTCTTACAAAGATTATGGGCAGTTTGCCATTCACATAAAGAGGCTATTTTTCAAGCATCTCTGTCCCAGGTAGAGGAATTTCTTGGGTAGCAGGAACAGAGCCACCTCCAGGCACCATCATTAATTACCGTCCCTCCTGAACTGATCACGTAGTCTGCCCCTGGTAGAGTTATGATGGAAGGCCCTTGCTCACTGCTGGTTTGTTGGTATTGGCCTCTGTTTGAACAGTCCATGCCTCTGTCAATCTGGCTGCTGAGACGGTGGTCATGCCTTGCTAGAGAGTGAAGCCATCTGCATCAACTGGCTGATAGAAGATGGTCTGCCCTTCAACAGTCTGTGCTACATGCTGCTCCTGGACAGAGATCGGCAGCCATGTTTGTGTCTGACTGACACCGCAAGCTGCCTGTGGCTGCTGAATGATGATCGCTGAGTGGGGTCCTGTTGGCCCTGCACCTGCAACGTTTGTCCTCTGTTCCTGTCCCAGAGCTGGATTTATCTCTACAGATCCAGCAAAATCTGCTACAGATTCTTTGTCCCAGATATAGGTTCTTGTGTGATGATGTGACTTGTCTGCAAGGGATTGTTTGGACCATGTTAGGTTGGCCAGTTGATGTGATTAACAGGCCAGTGATTAATGCTGACTTGTACCACTAATGGATGCTCCTGGACCTGCTATTGAATCTGTCTAACAATCTGCTTTGTTATTGCTATCTGCTGCATTCTGCTCCACGTTCCAACCAAGTTAGAATCCCATTCACGAGGAGCTTCACTCTGGAGGTCCTACAGGACAGGGAAGTACACTGGAGAGTGCAGGGGAACTTGTGGCAGGCAAGAACACTTGTACCTGGAAACTACTTGGACCTAAGTGTGAGGAAGAAAGACATGCATCTCTACATGGCACTAACATTCTGAAAGGGTCCAGACCTTTAGTGTGCCTGCTCCAGTGATGACATCCCTGAATGGTAATGGCCTCTGCAGGCCTTGGACTGGAATGCCAGGAGGCACTCACAGGCTCTGGTCCAGGGCCACCAGCTGCTCTGTATAGCTGGCTAGACTCAGCTCAAATCTGGCAATTTATTCTTCATTCCACACATACTCATAGGCATACTTATATGCACATTGGATTGATAAAGATATGAAGATATTTAGGCAAAGATTTTTCAAAAAAAATCTATAACACAGTAGGAAAGGTGGGAAAGCACAGGAAACTCCAATGAAAAGACAAACTATGTGATAAAAGAGAAGTAGAAAGAAACTTCTAGGGATATTAGAAGAGTAATAACCCCATCTGAATACCAGAGAATAAAGTACCAAAAGAGTGATATTTGAACATGATCTTTAATGTAAAAAAAGATCTTGACCAAAAATGTGGGGAATGTATGGGAAACAGGGTAAATGTCTTGCAAAAAGTGGAGGAACAGTCCACCCCTCTCTTGTTCTATTTGTCTAGTGTGGGCTTCTCATTGTGACCCTTGACATCAGCATATCCCAGGTATCTGGCCTGGTGCACTCATCCTTATAGCTGACATCCACAGCCATGGCTTCCTGTGAATCATAAAGACTGACGATGTCCATCCTAAACCAGTCTCCTAAACCCAGACCATTTCACCAAATTCTTCCTTGATCTCTTCCAATGAGTGCCCCACAATAATCCTAAGAACATTATGTCCATCATTTCCTCACAAATCTATGCTGCCCTGAGTCCTCTAACTTAATATATAGCAATAAAATCCTTGAAAAAACAGTAAGGGGGAATCCTTAGGCAACAATAACAATCAGATGATGTCACATCTCTAGACAATTTAGAATATCCCTCAGAAATTGTCCACCCAGAAGAGATGAGAAAGAGTGATAGCAATCTACTCTAAAGAAAGTTTCACTGGCAATGGAATCTCCCTGAAATGCGTCTCTGTGAAGTGGAAGAAAAGAGCAGAGCGGATTTTCAACTTTAAGGGGATGCATGCAAGACTAGCGGCATAATTTGCAGTGCTCAGTAAAAAATGAAAAGTGGGCTCCTTTATTTAAAAATTATTAGGAATTATCAAGTCGGCAACAGTAGAGCACGAAAGTGAGCGTGGGGCCCTTCCGTGTGCTAGCTCTGGGCGAATGCACAGCCCATACCCCCTGAAGCCATGCCTGTGTGCAAACGCTAACCGGCCAGCATTGGTGATTTATAAAATACTTGAGGTTCACAGTAAAGGACTATAAGGTTATATTAAAAATAGGAAAATATTCATAGAAAATTTTTAAAGGGAAGTAAAAGAGAAAAGTGAGTTCTCAATGAGAAAAAAATGTGACATCCAACTTTTCACTATTCTGTGCATCCTCTATTCAGCTCTACCTTATAATTACCAGACATGGTATGAATTACTTTGTCAATATTCACACCAGTTAGGGACGTGAGCTTTTACTTTACCAACTCACAACCATTCTGCATTCAAGCTTTTCTTACAAGTGTGTTTGACATCTATTCATGTATTTTATGATTAAGAACCCTCACCGTGTCCACGGGTATTTGTCTTCACCTGCACGTGCTTATTTTAAAGAAAATATTCACGCAGCTCCTGTGAAGTCTTGTTTTCAATTCTGACATCTTATCTGCAACTTCCTTCCTGATAACCTCAGAAAAAAGCTTATTACTTCTGTTCATATTCTATTCTGCTCTTATTTAATTCCTTCCATTATCTCTCAGTAGTACAAAGTTTTCTATTATTGATCACGCTATCTTTCAAGAAGTATTGGGAGACTTTTCTGTTGTTTTATTCACTTTCAGGGCAACACATCTCCATATCATCAGCTGTGCTTCTTCAGTCAATGCATTTTACCCTTTCAGTTTCACTTCATTATTTACTCTTTCCAGTGTATGAGATATTTTCCCAGATTGAAGCAAATTAGGCATCCATGCAAAATGTATATCTAGCAAGACATATATAAAAGAATTTTATGAGTATCTGGGATGCATTTGTAGATTATTGTTGACATATATGCCCCCACTGGTCCAGTTTTGATCCCTCGTCATCAGAACCTGTCAATCATTCTAAATTGTATGTGGGTTTTATAATGTAAGGATATTTCCCAGAGGCTAAAACAACTGAAAGTCTTGGGCAAATGGAAAAACAAACTAATAAATAAATAAATAAATTCAACAAAAGGCATGACAGAATGTGCCATTCTGTGTATTTTTACAATTTGGATTTTCAGTGCTCTGCCATATGGAAAAGATGAAAAATTCTATTACTAAAATTCTTATGGTAAAGTAGTTTTTGAATCCATCTTGTTTTAGAAAACAAATAAGGTAAATTAAATATTCTGAATGATTTCAAGAGCAGAAAGCATGATACCATGTATTTTGTATGGTTGTTAGGTTATTATGTTTTTAATAAATGGTACATATAATTCTTTTGATATGTAATTTTAATGACATGTATAGCAAATAAATGTTTCTGTAATTCTAACCTCTTGAGCATTGTTTGTTATTCTGGACACATGCTACTTTCCTTTACAATATTACTACATTCAGTATCTTTTTTCTGTTTCATTTCATAGTTAAGAAGGAGAAAAGGCTTATTAAAGAACATGTTTTTAAAATTTAAAAAAGCACAAGTTAGAAAATATCCATATATAATTTTCATTTTTCATAAGTTCTTGTTAGGCACCTAGTGTCTATTATCATATCATGAATTCTGTAGTGGGGGTATTTAGTTCTATATCATGTGTACAGTAACATAGAGTTTCCAGTATTTTATCAGCTAACCATGTGAGTTCCAAATTCATATTTATTCTGAAGGATCTGAGAAATAAACCTATAGGATTCTGTAGAAACTATATAAACACAATCTAAATTATAAAATATAATATTGTAATATTATAAAATTGGATGTATTCAGAAGTATTATGGTGTTATTGTTTCCTTTTATTTTTATTTTGTGAGTGTGCAATAAACCCTAAAGTCTTAATTATTTAATACTCTGTGAATCACATGTCATTCAAAAGTGACCAAGGTCAGGCATATGATGTGTCAATCACATTCCTGGCATAATTAAAATTTTACCACAGGAGCTGGTTTCCTGTGTTCCAGTTTCCCTTCCTCCCAGATACTAGAGTATGTGTGTGTTTATGATGGTGTTTGAGAGCCATTTGTGTTCGGAATGGTGTAGGCATTTCAGGGCAGAACACTTTTAACTTACAACTATTTGAGAATACAATTGCAGAAGATAACTCATTGAAAAGTGGAAAGTTTATCACGTTTCTGTTGTATTGCTATGATCTCTCATATGATGATCACATCTTAATTGACAAAATAAAAAATAAAAGAAACAGATAAGAAAATTAGAACAGAATGGTAATCTTACCCAGAGATGAAGGTACATACTTAGAAAGGGGAAGATAAACAGTATGGGAAAGTTCCAACTCTAAGGTTTAAAATGAGATTACAAGCATGGTCAACATTAAATAAATTATGTCAGTAGGGTATTGTGGCTTGGTGAAATATATTTTAGAGGTGTAATATTAAATTATACTAACTGGGGGCGACATTAATAAAGTCAAGTGCAATGAATCATCAAGTATCTTCTAAGCTGAAGCAGGATATGTTATGAATCAATTTACGATTTGTTTATATCTTGAGATCCAAATCACTTCATACTCAAGATGGCTATTGAACTCAAGAGAACAAATCTACAGGGATACACGTCAAATGGAACTGGACTGCAGGTCAGGCCTGTTAGAACAAAGTTTTCAATTCTGGAATGTACATTAAGACCAGACCCAGTACTGCCCACAATTCTGAAGAGGTAAAAGAATTTTGGTATAAAAAATCAAAGTCTGGGGCACCTGGGTGGCTCAGCTGGTTTAGCGACTGCCTTTGGCTCAGGTCATGATCCTGGAGTCCCAGATTGAGTCCCACATTGGGTTCCCAGCTCCATGGGGAATCTGCTTCTCCCTTTGACCTTCTCCCCTCTCATGCTCTCTCTCACTCTCTCAAATAAATAAAGAAAATCTTAAAAAAAAAATCAAAGTCTGTATTGTCCCTTTCACTGCCAATGTCTACTAATTCTGTGGGGTTCAAACTCTGATAACTGATATTTGTTGTTGTGAATTATTTAGCAACAAGGTAAAATTGTCTATGCTTACACAAATAATTTTGGTATATTTTTAGAATTTCATGCATTGCAAATAGGGAATACACTTGGTGTATTAAAAATAAACCATGCATTAGAGAAAAGAAAATCTCATATTCAAAAGAAACACCATAAAGCCATGTTTTCGAAACAGAATGCAATAAAATTAGAAATCAATGAGAAAATGTTATAAAATCCTCATATCTGGTAACCAACAAACTACAAAGTGAATTCTGGCTCAAAAATAATTAGTACCTAATTCCTATGGAACTTCCACATGACAAAATATGAGAGCCAAAACTGAACTAACCCTTGTAAGAAAATTTGTAGCTAAAAATGCAATTCAAAAGTAAAATGTTTCTACTATACAGCCACTAGAAGCTAAGAGTTAAAAAGACAGATAATTATAAATATCAGTGAGAATATAAACCAATAAATATTCATATACTACTGGGGACAAGTACATTAGTGCAATCACTTTGGAAAAGTTTATAACCTGATGGTATCTTTAAAAGTTGAACACTTAAATATCTTTTAACCTAAAATTTATACTCTTAAGTACACGCTTAATAGAAATATTTATAACATATATCAACCCTAAGACATGGGTTAGAATGTTCATGACAGCACTATTTTAATTGAACCCAAACTTAAAACTACCCAGATGCACAGCAATATTAGAATGGAAATCAAATTATAGTATATTCATATAATGTAATACTTTCCAATAAGGAGAATGAATAATTTGGTGTACATGCAATATGACTAGATCTCATAAGCATTACATCCAGTGAAAGAAGCAAGATGTAAAAAGTTATATACTATTTGTAATGAAATACTGTGGAATCCCATACAGAACACCGCTTTAGAAGTGGGTAGAAACAAAGAGACTGTGAGAGGACTTTCAAGAGGTTATGATTTTTGGTCTAGTCTACTAGCAAAGAAATCCATTTGTCAAAATTATGTGAGCTACATTCTTATATGCACCATTCAGTAGTTTATATTATACTTTAATAAACAGCTTTAAAAAGATGAATAAATGTTAAAAAATATATAAGTGCTCCATTCAAAATTCCACAAAGAATAAGAAATCCAACATACAAAGAGTGAAGAAAGTTGGTTTTGAAAAAGAGCCAAGAGCAATGAATGAGAGCAAATTACAAAGCCTCATTCAGGCTTAAGGATGGGTGAGAATGATGATTTGGACTCAATTAAGGTTAGTATCACCTTCATTTCTTACAGAATCATCCACAAGTAGTTCAAATTCAAATCCAATTTATGGTCACAGGTACATGTGATTACATTTCTTTCCTTCAAACAGAAGAACAAAACAGAGAAAGAACTCCCAGATGAAAAGAATTCAGTTAGGCAGTGTTTTTTTCTGTTTTAAGTGGTAGTAGGGGACAGTGGATGAGAGGGAATATGAACACAAAAACAATAGTTTTATTTCTCCGCATTGTTTCTTGATGTATTATTGGTTCTACTTTTGTTTCTACTATGGCAGGTATGGCTAAGTTCTACCTAGCAATCAACCATTGATGCGTCCTTAACTAGTATTTAAAAATCCTTGATGCTGTTGACGACACTTCCTCATTAATCTAGTGAAGTATCTTTTTAATTCCACATTAAACTAACATAGGTCCAATTTAGTTGACAGGTGATAGCAATTTCAGCAAAAGTCACTGTATCACAAAACCTAATACAAAAGTTAAAAAGAATGAAAACTCCATGTGATTCAGCTCTTTGAACATGTTGTGTATGGATACATTTCACCACCCATACATGGTTTATAAATTCCAATCATGCTTCTTTCCCCTTTTTGAGGGTTCAACAGCATTTTTTTTTTGTTGTTGTTGTTGTTAATTATATTCAGCAGCTCATTGCTCAGAACATTTCTTAGGGATCCTTAGCCATAGGTAAAGGTATCCCCATATGGGAATAATAGAGTATGTAATCTCTCCACAACAATCTCAGACTCTGGGTCTGTATGACCAGCAAACTCCTTTTAGCTAGACAATAACCAGCCACTTGGGAACATAACTTTTGAAGTTCTCAAAAGAATTACTCTCTCCATGAAGCAAGTTTGACATGAATATAAAATTTGTATAATCATGTCTTCCTCTCTGGCACCAGGCTGTATTTCCTGGACCTTTTGTAATTACCTTCTCTGCCAGATCTGTACTGTCCTGGGATAGCAAGATGAAAGCCCAATCTTAATCTCATGGTGCCAGAGCATTTAAGACTCTTATCCCTAACTTTTTATTCATCCTTAGAAAAAAACAAACCAAAACAAAAAACTGAATTAATCTTTCTTACTTTAATATGCATTTTAAAAATTTAGTAGCATCACTATTTATTCCCTCTAATATTCAGCTTGATATTATTACCATGACCACTACCATGCACACATTCATACAAACACACAGAATGCACACTTTCTGCTGTCATATCTTATTGGCAAGGTTTGATATGAGAGGATATGCCAAACCATCCTAAAGTAAGACAAATTTTGAAATTTTGTGAAATATATGTATTTTGCTTCATATAAACTATTCCCCTCAGATGTATCAGTGAGACAAACTATGGATTTCATGGTAGTGGTCTCTGAGAACAACAAAGACAAAACACATATCTTTATTTGTGTCTCTTGCAATTTCTTATTGAATAATTTACCCAAGTGGATACCAATTTTGAATTGGAGAGCCTTCCATTTTTGTTCGTTAAAATTAAGTGTTCTTAAGGTTGCCGTTAAGCAGAAATTGGAGATGCCTTGGGGCACTCTCAGAAATGGGAAAGACATCATTTTACCTGACAGATTGTTCTACATAAGTACCACAAGAAATTGACCATATGGTCACTCCACATTCTCTAGAGACTTTCTCTTTTTAGGCTTCAAGCCAGTTTCCCCAATCTCCTTTTATTCAGCCTTGTAACAGTGAGGTCCTAGAACATAGGTATTCCTATGTGGAGATTGTAGAGGCAGTTAACTTCTGCTAGTGGGATAAAGCAAATAAGTTTAACAAATCAGTTACTTCATTCTAGCCCCTTATAGATAGGGCAACAACTACATAGTCAAAGTTGGTAGGGATGCTAACGAAAGTGACAATTTCACTTAATCCACTCTAGTTCCACTATGAGGTGCCATGGCCCATTTGCAAAGATGGAGTTGCTTGAAAATAATCATAATATAAATTAAGTAAGTAGGGTCTTGCTTTTTTATGTCTTCAAAGATTCTCTTATCCTAGAATGAAGTGTTAAAACTCATTAACAACTGATTAATTAACATTAACAACTGTTAATCATTAACAACTGTTCAAATTAGGGATTTCTGTTAGACCTTCCTCATTATTTTGGATCTTGACTCTGCCAAATGTATGAAATAGCATTATCTCCTGAAATCTCATTTGTTGTTTTATATATAATATAATATAATATAATATAATATAATATAATATAAATAGCATTTTCCATCTGATCTACTATCACAGTTTCCCTAATTTAGGAAGCATCGTAAAAACTGTTCATCCCACTTGCAATGACTCCACTGACTTTTCTATTGTTTTTAATAATTCTCCATAGCAAGAGGCAGCAACTCCACTCCCATTAGAACACTAACTCCAAGACACTTGCATGTCCTATAGAATGTATAATGGGTTAATAGCTGGATCTGGCCTTCATGTTCATCTGTTGCCAGACAGGTAAGCTCTACTATGGGGTTTGCTGCAATTTCTAAGCCCAAGGAATAGATTAAAGTGTGCCATCCTGAGAAGTGACCTAGATACACTCCCTTTTTTTTCCTTTCCTGTAACTGCCATATGGTCTTATTGCATTTAGCAGGCTGAAACTTCCCTTCTCAAATCCAGTGCTCTGCTTGTGCTTAATTGAGTAGATAATAAGATTATAAAGCACAAGATCAATGGCAGGCACAGAATACCAGGTAGAAGCAACCAAGCCACAGGGCTTCCATGCAGGTGCCCCAGTTATAGTACAGATGAAGAGCCTCTTAACCTGTAACAGTTGTAAGCCACCTGTCAGGCAACACGTGAGACTGGATGCTACAGGGAGACTTGACTCACGTGGATGCAAGAGTAAGGAAAGTTCTCACTTGGGAAAATTTACCAGTAGAGCTTAGCTCATGTCCAGAGTCCTAATCATCACCCCTAATCCTGAATTCTCACTTGGGTAAGAGATTAACAGGTGCCCTTCCAAATGTTGTTTGAATTATACATAGTACTGAGAGATCCTAATCCTAGAGGCCTGAATTCCTTTGCCAGAGGCCCTCTCCTAGAAGCCTCTTAGATGTTCCTTTTTGTACTTTTTTGCCTTAAAACAAAACAAGAGGGGGATGTAGCTTGTATTTATTTTGGTCTTACCCTTTTTTCTTTCTTTTTTTCTTTTTAAATTAACATATAATATATTATTTATTTCTGAGGTACAGGTCTGTGATTCATCAGACTTACACAGTTCACTGCACTCAGCATAGTACATACCCTTGCTGTTGTCCATCACCCAGCCACCCCATCCCTCCCACTCCCCTCCACTCCAGAAACCCTCAGTTTGTTTCCTGAGATTAAGAGTCTCATATGTCTTGTCTCCCTCTCCGGTTTCATCTTGTTTCATTTTTCCCTCCCTTCCCCTATAATCCTCTCTTATTTCTCAAATTCCTCATATCAGTGAGATCATTTGATAATTGTCTTTCTCTGATTGACTTATCTCATTTAGCGTAATACCCTGTAGTTCCATCCACGTTGTTGCACATGGCAAAATTTCATTTTTTGATGGCTGCATAATATTCCATTGCATATATATTCTACATCTTCTTTATGCATTCATCTGTTGATGGACATCTAGACTCTTCCTATAGTTTGGCTATTGTGGGCATTGCTGCTATAAACATTGGGGTGCATGTGCCCCTTTGGATCACCATTTGTATCTTTGTGGTAAATATACAGTAATGCAATTGCTGGGTCTTACCTCTTTTTCACTTAAACCACTAGGCTATTCTAGCAATCCTGCCATAGCTACTCCAAAGTCCAGAGATTATATTTACAAAATATTTGTCAAAGTTTTTTTGTGTGTGTATGTGTGCACATGTGCACACGCATGCACACACATGTAAGCTGATAGGGAGGTGGGGAAAAGGAGTTGTCTGTTACTAGAAAAGTTGATAAGTAAAATGTAGAGAAGGCATATTGCATGATACACATAAAAGTTAGAGTCATCATAAACAGTCTAGGAGAATGTTAATGTACTTCACCCTGATACATTAACCTTTCCTCAAAGAGGATCACAAAGAATCCCTATAATTTTATCAGCCAGCATTTAAATACAGAGGTTCTTCTTTGAACTTGATGGCCCTTCTTAGACAGGAGAACTGTCATCTCTCCTGCTCTATGAATGTTTTTCATAGATACAAATAAGTGTAATAGATTGTTCTTTCTATTAAACTAGAGTGTGTTGCTGTTCTGTGTCTCCACATCTGACTGGCAACCCACTATGATCACAGTGGCAAAAGCTAACATAACCTTATACTTTGTTATTAATCTAATCTAAAGTTTGGGTGGTTGACTAAACTTAAAAAAGATAAGATAGTTGCTTTAAAAAAATATTATGTCTATTCTTGTAAGCCTGGCTTATTAAATGTATATCACTCACTGGACTATAAGCTAAATTAGTTGAAACACTTACTTTGTCACATTTACAAATTTATCTCTGGAGCACAGTACATTGTTGGTTTCAATGTGTTTTTAAAATAATGAATAACCTTTATCATTGTGGCCTAGTTATATATCCTAGCTCTTCCTACATATTCTCATCCAGACCATATGTTTTAATAATCATGTGTGGAACTTCATACTTACTTTTATTATATTAAAGTGTTTTCCAAAGCTATAGATTAAGGAGCTTTTTAAATTAATAATTGTGGCAGAAATCGCCTTGGTTCCTTTCTACACTGGATACAAAGAAATATAATGTTGCCCTGATGTTAGCATGTTTATATGATATTTTGGTTAAGAAATAGTGAGTGCACATGACATATGCCACCCCTGGGTGAAAATATTTAATTGCCATTGATTGACTCTTCCAATCACTCTTTCTTAGTGGCACAGAACTAGAAAGTACTGTATTCTAGATATAAGTGCCCAGATAGTGGAGTCTTTTTCAGCCTAGCCTGCTGAGTTGCCTCATAAATCATAGTTTCTCCAAAGACCATTTAGATTTGTAGAAGGATTTACCTAAGTGTTAAGTCACTGAGGTCAGAGAGTTGTTTGTTGTCACAGCATAACATAGTCTGTGCTGACTGAAACAGAAGTTTTCTCCCTTCATTATGTTTTATTATCCTGTCTTTTTCCCTGCAAGGATGAATAGTATTTTCATTAAAACTAAAAGGGCCTGCATATTCATTTGAAGATACCAAAAGAAAGAACTAGCTAGTGGGATTGACCATTCTTGTAAAACACCCAAAAGTGAAAGAGTGCAGAGAAAGAAGAGAAAGACCCAGGGGTCTGGGATTATGGTTCCCATTCCCAATCCATTCCTTCTTTTGGGAAGTCCTTCCTAATCCACTTCAGAAAAGGGTCCTACCTTTTCTGGCTTATAGTAAGAGGCAAGAATTATAATTCATGTAGTAATCTTCCTCAATTGCTAGTAGTCTGTACCAGTTGTGAAAACCATAACAGTGAGTGTTATTTTCCTTAGTAAAATAATAGCTTTATTTAGTGGCATAGTTAAACATGGCTGTGAACCACATTATGAGTAAAATGTGGTTTAATTAGGTTGATTGTGACCATGCCTGTGGAAGTAAGGTCAGGCAGCTACTAAAACCAAGACTCACTCAAGCATGAAATTTCACTGTTGTCCTGTTTTGTTCTAACACATTATTCCAGTACTTGAATTTACTCAATATTTTCTCCAAAGAGTCCATTCTGTTTCTTCTTTCTTTGTTATTGTGTAAGAATATCAATTCTACCCTCTATTCTTTATTATTACTGAATTTTCATGTCCTGTTAATAAATCATTCTGTATACTGAATGAGATCTAACAAATTTTTGCATACATATGTATGTCAAAATCAGTTAAAATAAGTAAAATTACATATGTTTATGTAGTAAAATATTAAGCCAATCAATTAACACAAAAATACAATTGAACTTATATTAGTGGGACAGTATAACAGATGCAATTTTTAAATTGATTGATGGTAATATTGATCATTCATTACTTACAAAATGGTGACCTCCACACTGTATTGGTAAATAACCAACTTTGAGGGCAACAAGTATGAGAACTAGTTGGATTGATGTGAAATTTTTATGGGGTTACAGCTCATGTTTCACTCATTAACATTTATGTTGGATATTTGGAACTTGATATTTTTCATATCATTCTGTTCATCACTTCACTCACGATATGCCATTTACAGAGCATTCTGTTTTATATACATGTGTTGACACCAGAGATGGAAAGGTTGCAAATAACATAGCTGGGCAGAATAAGTGAGAATAGGATAGGTCAGGCTCACTCTGGCAAGAAATTGGTTGTTACAATGGATCCAAATTTATTTTGGGAATTTGTTATAAACCACTAGATCAAAAACACCATGAAGTTGAGGAAATGGTCTGTGAAATAAAAAGAGCCTGTGATAAAGGGGAAGAGAACTGATGAAGGATTTTAATTACCTAGGACATAAAGGAAAAATCTAAAAAATATGCTGCTCAGAACTACATAATGCTGTCTCATAGTCAAGCATATTACTTCTATCACCTTTCTTTCACTCTAATTAAGACAAAACTTTTGTATAATCTCAAACTATACATATATTTTCAAATTACTCGTTTAGTTTTGCATTACTGAAAGTTGTGATTTCTTTTTAGTTGGCAGAGATATTCTGAAATTTTTATTAATTTGGCTGCTCAATGATGATGAAAAGTAGAAAGATGATTAATAATGATTATACACCCATTAAATCAATTCGTCACATTCACAAAGTTTTTCACTGAATATAATCCAAATTAAAGTTGATTTTGCAGTTTTTCTCCTAGTTAAAAAATAATCCTTTGATTATGATTGAAAGGCAGATCTAAAACAGACCAGAAATCTGTTAATTTGTTATTAGGAAAATAAAATTGAAAATAAATTATATTAATATGTGTAGTTCAAAAAAAGAACCATGAGTGCTCAGCACATTTAGAGTAGAAAAAGCACTAAAAGTCTACCTAGATACGTTTTGGGATATCTATATTGTTGAGTGTTGAAAGGAAAAACAAGGTAATGAAATGTCAAAAGCCCAAAGCTGAATTTAAATAAAAGCACTCCAACTAAATAGCCAAATGAATTTGAACAGAATATAACATTATCACAACTATGCCCTTTACCTTAATTTACTGCTACCACTTTGTCTTCAGAGGGGAAAAAAAAAATAATGAAGAGTTAGAGAAGGTATTTGCAACCAGCTGGAATTTCATCGGTCTAGATTCTAAGTGCTAATTGGTATAACTCCCTAGGTAGGCACCTCTTATCATACACCAGAACCTTTTATTATGAAGCTCAATTTTTTTCTTCAGGTCAGTGAAGTTTGGGCTTCTATAGGAAAATCCTAATCAGCATATATGAGGCATTATTTTCACCAATTACTGTTATTCTTCAAAAGTAAATTAATATATACATATTTAATAATTTTTTTGTTGTTGTTTGTAAGGGAATAAAAGCATCTTGGTGTGTTGGGTTATAAAATAAATAGTTTGTAGGTGGATTCAAGCTGGGTGATTTCTCGTCTTCTATGAGTATGACAACCCAGGTTCTAGAATATAGAATTATTTTACTCTACCATAAAATATTGTAAAAAGCTACAGTGTTCTTTTGTATTCATTTCTGGTTACTTTAAGTTCAGTGTTATAAGATAGGAAATCTTGAAAACTTACTCCAGAAATGTCACTTCCTCTGATAAAATTTAGAGTAGTACATTGAATAAAACTCAAGTTTCTGGAAGTTTCCAGCCCGAGGTCATAGCCCAGCACTGCCATTTGTTAGCTATGACCCCTTGGGCAAGTTACTTATATTTTCTTGGTGTTTTAGTTTCCTTATCTAGAAAATAATAAATCAACCTTTCTTACTGGGTTATTGAGCTAGCTAAATGAAATAATAACATAAAATGCTTAGAATGATGCCTAGCATGTGGCAATTACTGTATGAAAGTGAGATTTCATTATCTTTATGCTGTAATTTTACTTTGAATGTCAGAGATAAATGGTTCCATCTGAAAGTGCATATTGTTTCAATGACAAATCTGAAATGATCCTAGGGCTGGATGTCAAATACTATAATTGGTTCCCTCTTGGGTCCACAGACTTTGGTGTTCCTAAATGTATAAATTTATTTCCGGGGACTTGAGGGAAATCTGTATAACTCAGTCATTATTTTAGCATTTCACGGTATTTTGGGCAGTCATTTCTAAATCTAGCTGGCAATGTATAGGAGAGTTTTCTCCTTGATACAAAAGTGAGCCAGATTTTTTTTTTTTTTTTTTTTTTAAATAGAACTACTCCTAACTTCTATGCTAGATTCTCAGTAATAAAATTTTTCTCTGTGTTTAATATGGAGACTCTCTTTTTCCCTTTGGAAAATTAACTTTGCTAAAAATACAGTACTACTTAGTTCACTTGAACAAACATGAAATAGTGGGGCATTTTTTTTTTTTTCAAGCAGTTTCCTCTATTGCAATCTGGATAAGCATACTAAAGCCAAATTGACTCTACAGAGTATAATGGTTATAAAGTCACATATAAGTTAAAGTAGAGGCCAATAGTCATAGCATTTGGCAATGTTATATTCTCTTCCTGGGCATTCCCTATACCACATGGGTTAAGAAATCCATATCAAGTGATACTCAGAGTTTATGGGTTTTACAGTATTCTTTGAAATCCTTTAATTGTAAAAACTTCCAGTGTTGTCTCCTATAACCCTCACCTTCTTGAGAACCAAGCTTCCAAGTCTATTTGGGAAAATGGGATTTGGAGGCAAACTTAAGAAACAAATTGTTGCTGACAACATTGTCTTTTTGTTTTGGAGTGTTTCTGATCCAAACCCATCCTGTGAAATCTTGACACTGTAAATTCTTTATCCACTAGACTTCAAAAGTCTGAGTTGACTAGATACCTTGGGATCTATGACAAAACCCCAAATTACTAAATACATATTTCAAATTTGTTTGGGGGTAGTTGTGAGAAAGACTTAAGTAACCTGTGAGTTTCAAGTCCCAATTTGCTAATAGTACAAAAGCATACATGTGAAGCAAACCTACTTTAAGTGATTACAATGATTTTTGTTTCAATATTTTGATCTTTAAATTACCATTATGGCAAAAGCCCATATTTTCCTCAAGTCCAAATAATATGCTAAATATGGCCTTCTTATATTCTTTCCATTCTACATATGGAAAAAAAATCTACTTCTTAATTAACCATAAGTACCTCATTTTTTTGTTGTTGTTGAATATTATATGTGGGAATTACAAAAATATCAACAATTAACAGAAAAGCATTTATGACCCTCAGTCACCAGTTTAATTGGTTATGTCATGGACAAATAAGAGAATCATAAAAATGATCCTTTATCTTGGGTATAGATATAATACTCAGAAGTAAGGCAACAAAGAGTTTGGATTTGTCCTTTTTTTTTTATTTTTAAGATTTATTTATTTTAGTTGAGGGGGCAAAGGGAGAGAGAATATCAAGCTGATTCCACACCCAGTGCAGAGCCCAACGGTGGGCTCAATACCACAACCCAGAGATTACCACCAGGCAGAAACCAAGAATCGGGCACTCAACAGACTGCACCACTCAGGAACCCAATTTGTCTTTTTTAATCTCCCAAAGTCATGGAATTCTAAGGCTATTAAATTGGCAAAAAAAAAAAAAGAGAAAGAGAGAGAGACAGAAACACTTATAATAATAGGAAATAATTGCATATGAGTAAGTACACAAAATTGCATCAGAGAATAGAAGTAATTATCTAGATCTTCACTGTAAATTCCCCAAATAATTTTCATCTGCTTATAAAAATATTTGAGGCAATATTTTATTTCTGAAAAATAATGCATTTATTTTTGCATTTTACTGAAACATTAAAATACTTATAAACTTATAGCTATATCGCCCACAAATTACCACATTTTATATACCATTAAGTTAAATTATTATTATTGTATTGTAAAAGTTTATTTATTTATTTGAGAGTGAGTGAGAGCACAAGAGTGAGGTAAGGGGCACAGGGAGAAGCAGACTCCCCACTGAGCAGAAAGCCCAATGTTGGGTCAGTCAGAGATCATGATCTGAGTTGAAGGCAGATGCTTAACTCACTGAGCTACCCAGGCGCCCTATTAAGTTAAATTATTTACAGTCATATAAAGTAACTCAAAATTTTTAGGAGAATTTTGAAAAATGAAACAATATTTTAGACATAAAAACTAAGTCTTTGGGATTTAAAAATCTCTCAGGTTAAAATGATTATAATCTCTTCTAGGTATTTGTTTCAAAATGCTTAATTTTTATATCAAATGTTTAATTATTATAATAACAAAAGCATGGAAACAAAATCAATTGGCAAAGATTCTACATTTTTTGGCTTAATAACACTGTCTTCTTATGAAAGAAAAATAAATATTCAAGTGTACTAATTCTTTTCTTAATAAGGTAAACTATCTGCATATAGAGTACTTCTCCACAGAGAACAGAAGACAAAATCATATGGAATATTCATACATTTTCTTGGTGCTAATAATCCAATTTGTTTGCTCATTTTTGAGAAAATTACAGTTCTTGCCATAAGCATGGCATTAGTTTCGTTCTACCTGATTGAATCATGATCTTGACAAAGTTTTACGAGACACACAGAAGAACAATAAGTAAGTTAGAACAGATAAAACATTAGGATAGGAAAAACTACCTAACTCCAAAAGGCAACTTTTTTCATGATTTTGTAATCTTAAAATGTAATTTGAAGTAATATGTGTATATTTCCCTAGGAATTATTTTATATTCATAGCTATCTTATGCCTGAAGTTATTTCCTTTTTTTAATGTGAACAAAGAATTTGATCCTTGGCAAACATCTCATGAGGATATGAGCTCAAATATTTCAGTTAAATATTATTTTTTAATTTAATACATTAAGATAACTGAGAAAAATATTGAAAAATCAGAAATTGAATTTAAAGATAATGAAGTTCTTTATTATCACTATTTTTACTGTTCTGCCATAGTGGAACTTAACTTCTTAATAAGACCATTATAGACAATGCATTATTTGTATTTGACAAGCAATTAGAGACTTTAGCTACCCTAGTATTAAACTGTTTTTTTCCCTCTCTTCTTAAAAAGTTTAAATACCCATTAATATCAGTTATTTAAATGAAAAAAAAATTGGCTTATTGAAATCAAATAAATATTTTGTGAAACATCACAAAACAACACGGCAAAGACTAATTTTAAATGAAGGTCTTCTCTCTGATTCCAGTCCTTGATTATCAAATAATAAAACATATTTAAAGTACCTACATACATGCTATCAATAAGAAGCTACTATTTTATTATTAAAATTTTATTATGCAATATTTCATCCATAGAATAAAGGGAAGTAACATTTATAGTTTACCATGGGGAAACACTCGCATATACACCACTCAAATTAAAAATGAAGCTCCTATATGCTCTTGCCCTTTGACCACCCAGAGAAACCACAATCCAGGATCTTATGTAGACCACTGTCTTACTTCATGCACACTCACAAAAACACACACATGTACACTCACACACACAAATCACAACTACAGGAATTCCTAAAAGGAAAAAATGCTGCTTAATTTTAGTTGATTTTAAAAAATGGCTACCAGGGGCGCCTGGGTGGCTCAGTGGGTTAAGCCGCTGCCTTCGGCTCAGGTCATGATCTCAGGGTCCTGGGATCGAGTCCCGCATCGGGCTCTCTGCTTGGCAGGGAGCCTGCTTCCCTCCCTCTCTCTGCTTGCCTCTCTGTCTACTTGTGATCTCTCTCTGTCAAATAAATAAATAAAATCTTTAAAAAAAAATTAAAAAAAATTAAAAAAAATTAAAAATGGCTACCATGCTGTATGTATTTTTAGGGATTTACTTCTTCTTCTTCTTCTTTTTTTGACAGGAAGTTGGATTTATTGGTGGGCATAAATATGACAGGAAGGGGTAGTGCCAAGGTTCTCATGAGTGCAGAGCCCTCCATTTGTCCAAGGGACCACGATTAGGGATGTATTTGACCCCACAGCCATCTGGGATAAGCCTCTTTTCAGCCACCATGTCTCAAATTCATCCGCATTGAACTTAGTAAAGCCCCACTTCTTGGAGATGTGGGTCTTCTGGCGGCCAGGGAACTTGAACTTGGCCCTGTGTAGGACCTCAATCACATGCTGCTTGTTCTGCAGCTTGGTATGGATGACATGATGACTTGGCCAATGTGGACCCTGGCTACTGTGCCCTGGGGCCTTCCAAAGGCACCCTGCATACCTGTCTGCAGCCTAAATTGGAGATAGCCATGAGGTCAGACCCCAGCATCCACAGAAAGGGCTGTTTCCAAGGTCCTTTAGGGCAACCCATACAATCAACAGGCTGCATACACTATCGAGGAGGCTACTGTTTGCAGCCATGGCACACTGGGCCCCCATAGACAAAGAGTACAGTCGGCTTAATTGGCTGCAGAGGGATTTACTTCTTTAACTGAGTATTGTATTGTTAGGATTAACTAATTTCTTTTGAATGTCATATAATCTTTAATTCTGTAAGTATAACAACCATGGAAGTAACACAACTATTTATTAGACTATTTACTGGACTTTTTTCCCTTCAACATTTTACCCTTTTTAATTAAATTAATTTGCATACAATGACATTTACCATTTTTAGTGTAAATTTCTGCAAGTTTTGAAAAGCACTCACAGTTATCTGGCCACCACCACAATGAAGATATATAACAGTTAAAATACTCCAAAACTTTTCCCATGACATGTTGTGGTCAACCTCCAACTACCAGCCTCTGGCAACACTGGTATTTTCTGTTCCTATAGTTTTTCATTCTCCATAATGTCCTATCAGTGGAGTCATAGTGTATATAGACTTTGGAGTCCACATGATACATTTGTGTTTCATCCATGATTTTATAAATTTAATAAGTTTTTTTCTTCTTCTATAGACAGTCTACAGTGGGTTTATTGAGTCACCAGATGAATGACATTTGGGTTGTTACCAGTTTAAAATGATTATAAATAAATCTACTATGAACATCCACTTGCTAGGTTTTATGTGAACATGTTTGCATTTCATTTAGTACATATATAAAGTGAGATTCCTGGAACATAAGGTAAGTATATGTTTAAGTTTTTAAGAAACTGCATAACTGTTTTTCAAAATGACTGTACAATTTTGCTTTGCCACCAACAATATAACAATTCCAGTTGTTCCGCAACCTAGCCGACCTAGTCACATTGAAGGAGACGTTTTCTTTATTGTTGCTGCTATTGTTTTCTTTTGTTTTTCCTATTTCAGGAGATATGGACTAACTTATGGTGCTTTTAATTTGCATTTCGCTCTTGACTAATAAAATTGAGAATTTTTTACATGTTTTTCTGATTTTTAATTCATACCTGATACATATCAGGCATTCAAAAACATTCTGAAAAAACATTATTCCAACAATGCTTTGGAAAATTTTCTTAACTTTCTCCATCATAAAAAAGGAGTTCAGTTCTTTTCTCTTCATAATGATTCAACTTTCTTTCATGGTTTTGTACTAAATGAATACAAAAAAGAAAGCCAAAAGTTAACTGCAGTGAATGTTGTTATACTAAATCTCTCCCTAGGAAGTATGCTAACAATATTCTACTAAACATATTTAGCAATTTAAGTCCAGAAAATAATACATATGGAAGAAATAATTAATTCATAGATTAGAGAAAAATACTCCAAATTATCAAAAACTGAAAATGAATCTGAAAATAAACCTGAAACTTACCATACTTCTTTTATTTTCCTCAGGTACTTTTTGTGTTTTTAATTTTATTAGTCTTTCACCATGAATCTTCCAACAAGACTATTTTGGAATCTTTAAAGCTTTTGGAATCTCCTGCAGATAAATTAAAACAGGCATCCCATTCTGTTTATTTAATTTGGGAGCCCTTACTTTCAAATGTATCTCTTAAATAAACATCTTATCTGATTGGAACACTTCCCATAACGGCCTCTATAATTCTTGGTTATTTTTAATACATTTTTTCATCTTTCTAGATGTCTGCCAACTTCAATGACTGTAGTTATTAGACATAAAATAAGCAGGTGCTGGAGGGTAGCAGAGTTGACTCTTTAGAATTTAAGGATCTCATTAGTTAAACTCTAGGTTTCTCAGAGCCCAGATATTACCTAAAAGGGATGTGTTGCCGGATTGGGGATCGTCTACATTTCCTTGTTGCACAGACGTTTTCTTGAGTTTGGTAGGTGACCTAGGGTCGATCTAATCTGTTTCATAACCAACTTATCCTTACTATATGAATCTTCCTTTGGTGGTGAGTGCTCTGACATCTTTTTAATGCTGAACCCATGCCCACCAATTTTTGCAGTTTTTGGCTTCTGAGATCCCACTAGCAATAGCTTTTATTTACACAAGACAAGAGAGACATTTACCTTAATATATCAGCTGTACTGTGCCCTGGCCATAAGAAGGCCTTGTACATATCACCACCAATTCCCATGGAACCTCACTGAGGTTTTCCACCTGGGTAATTGTGGCATGAAAGGCTAGGGGCTTGGCTCCTGCAGGCCCTTCTGCCAGCCCATGCTGCCCTGCTCTGCAAAGGACAACCATTTAGATTCAGTGCTCAAAAGCAAAACCCATTGGTGCTCAGACCCAAAGGAGCTTACCCACAGCCCCTGGAAAGGAGAAAGTGCTTTCAAAGGATTCACAGGTACCATGCTTGTGTTTCTCATTCTTCCCCATATGCTGCTGATATTTGCTTCAGATCCTGTTGCTGCTTCCAAATCTGTTAAATAACAAAATCCAACCAAGTAAATTTGAATCTAATTGAATCTAATTCAAGTAAATTTGAATCTAATCTAATTAAATGATTCATGAGTGGGGTAACACCCCATCTAACAAGTAGAGAGGCGCTCCCCTTAGCACACTTCTTCGAAACTCACAGATTATGCCTGTTGAACTATGCTGACATTGGGAGCTTCTGTAAATTGGTATTTGTTTGTTTGAATCATGTCGCTATGGGAATTTTGGTATCTGGCATTCATCACCATTTTGTAACCATAGTTACTTCTGATAATTTCAAGTTATTCATGCTCTGGAACATAAAATAATGCCCTATAGACTAATTGCATTAGAATAATAGTTAAATGCAACAAGTTCTTCTAGTGCAAGTTTGACCTACATTTAGCCCAGCAAAGCTAATCAGGTAGAGAAACTTAATCAGTGAATCTAATCAGCAAAAAAACTAGGACTATGCTTATAGACATTAGACCCTTTTTACCAGGAAAATGAAGTAGTAGTTTTTTAAGTGGCTGCAGTTAAAAACATTTTTTTTATCAATTTCCAATTTTGTATCAGTCCTATCCTCTAGAGAGTTTAGTATTCACTGGATTGAATTCAGCTTTATACATACATTTAAAAAGCAAATACATAGAGCTACTTTGTCTTTGCATTAAGGCATGCCAAGTATACACTGTCAACCTGATAGGTTTAGAGGAAAAAATTATAATTGTAGAAATAAAGTAGTATTTGAATTGATTTTTTCTTGAAATACATACCTCCTTAGCCACAATGCATTGTGTAAATTAATTGATGTAATTGAATTACAAAAGAACAGTTTTGCTTCATTTCCCCTTGATTTATTTTAGCTCTAGTAAGAAAAAAAAAAACAACAAAAAACTCTCTTGATAATAAATGACGAATACTTTAAAAGTGTATAGATAGATTAATATTTAACAATGTAGAAAATGGATTATTTTAAAATAAATAATACCAGAGTTTCACTCTATGTATTGTTAGAAAAATCATATGTGCATGAACAAGCTTACATGCAAAGATGGGCCACATCATTATCAATACAAAATCATTATTTTTTCTTCCATATTTATCATGGTCACCAAAATTTGTATGCAGCCACAGTTCTTGTTAACTCATAAGACAATGAATCCTAGATAGTAAATGGGCCCAGTGTAGAAAAGAAAAAAGATAATAGAGTGATATATGTGGCAATCCCTAAACCAGAATATCTTTTCTTAGGACTGTGTCAGTTCATGTTGTCTAGGGCTTAGTTCATTTTGCCATCTTCCTTCTAAGAGCAGATACCACATTACAAAACTGAGATTTAAAAATGGAGTTTCATTATCCACCACATAGTTTGAAACATGACTGGTACAATAATTTATGGATTATTTATTGAAATCAGTGGCAACACCTATTGGCCTCAAAATACATAAATGAAGAGAAGGTGTTAAAATCTTTTAAGAAGCAGAAATACAGTGAATACCTAGTTGCTGAATTTCTGTAAACTGACACTTAATAAAGTACTCTAGTGGGTGTCAATATACGACAAAATCCTTCCTGCCAACTACATCTTTAAATCATAAATCTTCTGACACATCTTGTCAAAAGGGTTTATTTAGTATTTAGTTTGGAACTATGTCAACAAACACTACATCCCTGGGACCAAATTACCACATTATATATCGCAGACAAGTATGTGTCTCAATAGAATCTTTGAAAGATGATGATTTTCCCCATTTTGCAATTACACAAATAGTAGTTATTTACCTGCTTACACATAATATGGAGGGACAAATCTAGAAGGTTTTTCCTGGTGTATCTGATTACAAAAATCTTTAATTTTTTGTGTTATGCTACAATATCTCACTTTAGCCTATATTCAAATATAGAGATGGAAGAGGGAAAATTTTGCAGAATTTTGGGCATGAGGTTGCCTGGTATGCTTGTTAATATTACAAATCCTGGAGCCCCAGTGCCTGGATATGTGAGGGTTTTTCAGAGAAACAGAACCAGTATGAGAGTCTACCTATCTATATATCTATCTATCATCTATCATCTATCTATCGAAGGATTGGTTCACATGATTATGAGGCTGAGAATACCACAATATACCATTTACAAGCTAGAGACCCAGGAAAGCTGGCAGCGTAATTCCAGTCTGAGTCCAGAAGCCTGAAACCAGGTGAATAAATAATGTAAATTACAATCTGTGTTGAAAGACCTGAAAACCAGGAGTGTAAGTCCAAGGGCAGGAGAAGACTGATTTCTGAGTTAAGCAGTTAGGCAAAGAGATAGTTTCCCTTCCAACCCCATATCCAAGGGAAATGAAAACATGTCCACAAAAAAAGTGTGCATGAATTGTTACAGCAGCGTTATTCCTAATAACCAAAAGGAGGAAGCAATTCCAATCTTTGTCAGTATGTGGATGAATAAACAAAAGTGGTATATACACACAATATAATAGTATTCAGTCATAAAAAGGAATGAAACACTGAGATATATTACAAAATGGATAAACCTTGAAAATATTATACTAAGTGATAGAAACTAGCCATAGAAAAACAACATATTATATGATTTCATTTACATGAATTATCCAGAATAGGCAAATTTATAGAGGAAAAAATATAAAATATTTCCTTAGGGTGGAGGACAGGGAACGGAGTGATAAAGGGATGATAGCCAAAACATATGGGTTTTCTTTATGTGGTAATAAAAATTTTCTAAAATTGACTCAGTGGTGTTTGGATATATCTTTGAATAGCTATACCCATTGCATTGCACACCACAAATGGGTGAATTTTATGATTTGTGAATTATATCTCAATAAAGCTGTTTAAAATATAAAACTGCTTGACTGGCAATAAAGCCAGTACATGGATTAGCTGTTATTATTATCTGTTCTTTCTGAGATGTACCACTTGACACAAACCATTAAATCCTATATTGCTTCCTTTGAATTAAAACCATAGTCCAAGGGTATTTATCTCTTGATTTTGCCTATTTGGTAGAATTTATAAGAAAAATTTATTCAGCAAAACATATCATAAGAAGCATGAGAATTCAGGATATGGAGGTAGCAGTTATTTAATAACAAAGTATGTACAGATTTGGCATTTGAATTATTTAATATGTGTGCTAAACCTTTCAAACACGTCAGTTAGAAAAAATTCTTTTTTTTTTTTTTTAAGATTTTATTGATTTATTTGACAGAGAGAAATCACAAGAGGTAGAGAGAGAGGGGAAAGCAGGCTCCTTGCTTAACTGAGAGCCTGATGCGGGGCTCAATCCCAGGAGCCTGAGATCATGACCTGAGCTGAAGGCAGAGGCTTAACTCACTGAGCCACCCAGGTGCCCTAGAAAACAATTCTTAATAATATGATCTATAAAAACCATTATAGCCTTTATGTTTATTTAAAAAGGCAGGTTTCTTTGGGGAAGAAAAGTAGAACTATACATCCTAAAAGTTTCCCCTGGGTAGGAGAGAAATCCTTACTCTTCCACTTACAGACTTTTCTCCTAGAGAGGAAGTTGTGCTAACTGAATGTACAATAGTTATTTGGACTTATTAATAAACCAACAAGCATCACCAAGTTGACAATCAATTTGATCACAGACAGCCTGAAACAATTTTTTCTCCCTCAAAGCAAAATAGATATTTCCTGAAACTACACAAAGTTTTTTAAAACCATTTGATAAATTACCACTGAGTTTTAGTCAATCTATTTGGAAACAAATCACAGTAATTTCAGTATTTATAGGGAGGTTGTTGGTTCGCTGCATATCAGCATTTTTAACATGACTGTATTTATGTATAGATATAAGAAAAGGAATAAAAAAAGAAAGGAAATGGAAAGCAAAGTGGCCATTACACCACCCCTGTTGTCCAACAATCACCATTCTAGTATTTGCTAGAATGGCTATCATTGGGCTGGCTACAATTTGTCACCATTTTCCTTGTCTTCTTTTCCATTTACTCTCTTATTTTCCGATCTGTATACCCACAATTTAGATTTTTTAAGATACTACTTCATTCTCCAACAATATTTTTGTTTGTTGCATTCATTTACATTTTGGCAATTTGCTGTAAATAAATGTTTCCATTTACTTCCTGTCAAGGTTTCTGTTCTGTCTCCATTGCCTCTCCTTCCCATGTTTAAGTTGTGGATAGCTAGACAACAATTTTTGTAGTCATAATT
Organism: Enhydra lutris kenyoni; assembly: GCF_002288905.1. NCBI lineage: Eukaryota > Metazoa > Chordata > Mammalia > Carnivora > Mustelidae > Enhydra > Enhydra lutris. The sequence goes on from NW_019154099.1 coordinate 20,909,846, forward strand.
CATCCACAACTGGAATTCTCTAAATCACCTATATCTATCTCTGATTTTCCACACTCACCAAATTTTCAAACATTTTTTTTCACATGTTCAAGATTATACTCTTGCTCGTATATAATAATTTCCCTGAACTTTCTAACTTCATTGTGTTTCTAGGGACCTTTGCTTTGATTTTTAATGGTTTAAATTTTTTACCTGCATTCAGAGATTGTTAATCTTCTTGGTCTTTCAATATTTGTAAAGTATCCTATAGTAACAGCACGAGTAAATTCACATTTCTCTTCCTTAATGTAAGTGATTTTGAGTTTTCATGAAACAATTCATGAGATTGAACTGATTGAAAAGTAAATTTGACACAACTATGTTGATATCATTAATTTGCATTCTAGCAAAAATGGAAAACATTTTATTTCAACCAAATTATGTGTGCCACAAGAATATCATGGCTGTTATTCTACCCTTAACCACCACACTGATTAAAAGTTTACTCATTTTTACAGTATATGAATAAATTACAAATTTGGACTACATTTGTATTTTGAAAAAGTATGTTTTCTAAAGGCATAGATCAGACTCAGCATTAAGGTATTGATATTAAATTTTCTTTTAAAACCCATATCCATTCCTAGCTCAAAAATTTTATTTTATTAAATAAAATACATAAATATCATTAAATTATGAAAGAATTAGTAAAAATTATGAGAATTTTCTGTTTAATACAAAGCACAGAATAAGACATTGTAATGCAGCCCATTTTCCCCCCAGTTAATGTAAAAAATGATCAAGTGAGTATAATCAGGTACTCCAGAAAAAGTAAAAGTATCCAGATTTGTGAATCTTACTCATTATAAATATCAATTTTTAATAAAAATTTTAAAGACATGATTTTTGTAGTTTTAATGTTAAAAAAGTCAGAAAGTTTTAATGACCAACCCAGTAGCAATGAACATTTCTAGTGTATAAATAGAACATAAATTGAAGATGTCATCAAACTTGTCTAACTCTATGGTCATGACAAATGGATTTAGAAGTCAAAGTAAAGTGACTCCCGCTGGCCAAAAGAGGTAATTAGAATATTAATAATAAGTGCAATGAATTGAAACTCATCAAATGCATTTAAACTCATGAGTTTATAATGATATTAAGAGAAATAAAACCAACCATGCACCTTCTCAGATAATAGGAGACTGATTCATTATCTAGAAGTTTGCTAAATAAAAAGGAAAAAATCAAGGATTTTTCTTTCCTTTCCTATATCAACTGCACCAGTAAATAACAGCTGGATAACTAAATAATAGAAGAAGGGAACCATCTTCTTATATTATTACTCAAGATAAAAACAAAAACAATGTTTTAATGAAGTAGAGGACCTAGATTTGAGCATCTATGACTCTTACTTGTCATAAAAACACAACCATTATATACTGCCAGGTAAAAGAACAAAGTACTGCCAATAGTCTTCTCAGATATATTCTGAATCTGATCAAGCTTCTGGATCTGGCTTCCAATTCTCACAAAAGATGGAGACCAAAGAAACAGGTAGAACACCACCAATGAATTTCCTATATGTAAATTATAGACTGTGGGCATACCAAAAATTCAATGACCCAAGGTTGTCCACAACTAAATTATTCCCTATAGGGTTAATTCTGTGATGGTCTTTGGTTCATGCTACAAAAAGTCCTGCTGATCCTCAAAGTCTGACAATTCTTCTTATATACTCCATTTCTTCCCTGATACTTCAACAATAACCTTCCTGAAGATAGCCAGGAAGACTCTACCTTGCCACAATGTGTTCTCTCTCAATCTCAGGGCTTCTTTGGTTCCAGGAGGTGTTATTGAAATCATGTTTGTGATGTTACTACAATGTGAGGGGAGGAGGTATAACTGCACATTTTTTATATGATCCAGTATTAATTTTCTTTACCAAATGGCAAAATTAGCATGCTGTGTTCAGTTATATTAGGCCAAAATGCTGGGAGATTTTTTTTTTTTCATCTTAAAAAATAGTATGTTCCACAGCAATAAGACAAAAAGAAAAGAAATTTTTTTTAATAATTACATTATTTATGGCTTAATGCAAAATTGTTTTTCCTGGGAATTTCCATATTATCCGAACTTCTATGCTTCCTTCTAATTTCTGTGTTACAGAATAGCATGGAATTGATGGAATAACATCTCTTAGATCCCCCCAACGAGGTTCCTGTCCCCTGGACTCCCAAAAGTTTATACATGTGTGTTACAATTCTGTGCCAAGCTTATTCATTAATTAGACTGAAATCAGTAATTTGAAACAAGCTCCCACATTGGTGCACTTGAAGTAGCTGAGAATTCTTTAGCCTCCCCCCTGCCTAAAACTCTTTCTGTCTTGTGAGACTTTTGTCTAAAAAGTTGGGAATTTTATAGAGATTCTCACTCCAGACAGCTTCCCTAAGAATCAAGCTAAGGCTATTAGGAGACAGTATGTTTCAGCAGTAATTTGGAGACAGACATATCCATCATTATATTTTTTTCCAGTTTTATTTATGTATTTAAAATATTTTATTTATTTATATGACAGAGAGAAAGAGCACAAGCAGAGATGGCGGGAGGCAGAAGGAGAGGGAGAGGCAGGCTCCCCACCAAGCAGGGACCCTGATATGCGGTTTGATCCCAGGACTCTGGGATCATGACCTGAGCCAAAGCAGACCCTTAACCAACTGAGCTATCCAAGCATTCCTCCAGTTTTATTGATATACAATTTCTATATGCTATTATGTTAGTCCAAGGTATAAACATAATCATTTATATATGTGCCTATTGCGAGGTCATTACCACACAAGTTTTGTTAACATATATCTTCTTAAATAGTTAGAATTTTTTCTTGTGATAAGAATTTTTAAGATCTACTCTTAGCAACTGTCCCATTACTTTTGGAGTTGTACTGCTGTTTAGTCAGAAAAATCCCAATTAGTTACACTATTAATAATAGTAATGGTAAGTAGAATAATAGAGTTGAAGTCCTAAAAAAAAAAATCACACACACACAAAGCAAATCTTATGAACTACTCAGGTAAGCTAGAAAAAGTTTGAAGACAGCTATTCTCTATAGTTTATAGTCCATTTTATCTGGGACTAAGCCCTGAATAGGCATTTCACTCTGTGCACAGGGCTTAAAAGCCACAGAAATTCAGGATAAGATGTTTTGGGTCAGGGGATATATCTTCCTATTTCATTTGTGTTGTTTGTGAAAGCACTAGTCTAGATATTTTGGGTCAAGATAAAATTTAACAATTTTTACAGACCCAGAGGTTTCTTGCAAACATCTTGCCTAGACATTGTATATTTCTGTGTGGTTGTCTTATTTTTTTCAAGAGAAATGAGCAAAAAACATGCAATTAGAACCCTCTGATAATATAAGTCAGGGAAAGAGCATTTTACAAGCCAGAAGTACAGGTTTTCATTTCATGCACATTTAATTATGATACTAATTTAGACTCATTCATACACTTTTCATCCAAACCAAGAAAAGCCTTTTTTCCTCTTTTTTTTTTTTTAAGTCAGAGCTCTTTGCTCTCTGAACCACATAAAAATGGTTCCAATCTTTAAAACTTTGCATACATTTTACCCCCTTTATGGTAGATCTGTTCTAATTAGATGACTCTATAATACACACAAATGAAATATTTATATGACCAGTTCATCTCCTAAAGTCTTAAAAAAGGAGCCAATCATAGAAACAAAAAAGGCTACAATGAAAAGCACACTTAAAAAAGTAATTTATTTTCTTTTTGTAGAATAAAAGCTGTTTCAGAAATTAGTTTCTCACACACTCGCCACAAAGAAAAATAGAGGACCAATAGCCAGTTTTTCAACTTTGGCCATTGGTCAAATGTTAATACAAGGAACAATTTGCTGTATTCAAACCAAAGCAGCAATCAATTGCATCACTTTCAGTTTGTGATGGTCAGGTAGACTTGAATAATTTTGAGATGTCCTTGAAGCAAGAACTGATTTTCATTAAAGTGCTTAAAAAAAAAAAAAAGTGATTCAAGCAGTGCCTGGGCGGCTCAGTTGGTGACGCATCTGCCTTTGGTTCCCAGAGTCCTAGGATCTAGCCTGCATTCTTCTGCCCGCTCAGTGGAGAGCCTGATTCTCTCCCCCCTACACCCCCTGCTTATGCTCTCTTTCTATTTGTCAAATAAATAAATAAAATCTTTAAAAAAAAAAAGTGATTCAAGTTCACAGAATGTGCAGACAATACAAACCTTAAGAGTTTTATCTATTAATCAGATTATACATAATTAAAGTTTTAATATGTAATATGAGAATTTTATCATCTTTGCATTAGAGTTCAGCCACCTATCTTTTAAAATCATATTCTTTATTTTTAAGATTTTATTTGTTTATTTGACAGACAGAGAGATCACAAGTAGGCAGAGAGGCAGAGAGAGAGGGAGCAGCAGGCTCCTCGCTGAGCAGAGAGCCTGATGTGGGCCTTGAACCCAGGACCCTGAGATAATGACCTGAGCCAAAAGCAGAGGCTTAACCCACCGAGCCACCCAGGCACCCTAAAATCGTATTCTTATATCTATTGCCAAAGTGAATATCAAGAGATAACAGAGTCCTCAACACAAGCAAACACAGGGATAAACAGAAAGATAGTGTTTTCTGTCACTTGTAAAAGACCATATGGTCAGATAATATAATCAAAGCCAACCTCCCAATGTTACTGCTAAAGAGGAAACAAAACGATGTTCATTTACAAAATGTAATCAGACTTGGCTGAGAAACAAAACAGAGTCAGAAACAGTCAACAAGAATAAATGATCTTCCCTGCTTGGTTAGATTTATTACCGGAGCCAAGAAAGGGAAGTCAAGACACAAGACACAAAAGAACTGCATTTTGGAAGCAACACAACTTGTTTAGTTATAGTAGGGTGGATCTGCCTGGGAATCTTAATAGTCCTTCCACCAATTCAGAAAAAATCTAGAGGGGAAAAATATTTTCACAAGGAAAATGCTACAGGGGAATTTACATGTCCAAAAGAACTTAGATCTATGAAGGAATGAAAAGCAATGGAATGAGTAAACATATTGTAAATATTCTTTCAATATTAATAACTATTTAAAGGGTATTTCATTGAGAAAACACAATGGATTTTTTTAAAGGTTTGTTTATTTATTTATTTATTTGTCAGAAAGATAGAGAGCACAAGTAGGAAGAGTGTCAGGCAGAGAATTTATTACCCGAGAATTTATTAATTTTGTAAGCAAATATAACAATGATTACACAAATTGTGGGTAGGGGTAAAAAGAATAATACTTCTTACATAATATGTGAAGTGATTTTTCTATTCTGTGAAGGACAACCTTGAGAAGTTAAGGATAAATATTATAATATAATTATAATATCTAAAGCTACCACTATCCATAGCTTCAAAACTGTAGAGATTCAAAAGGGAATATAAAAATATTTAAAATATCAAAATATTTAAAATAATACTAAGGAAAATAGGAAAATAGAGAATGAATGGCAACATCTAGACAAATTTTTTGAAGATTATAGCTGAATGTAAAACATCCTTTTCTTCTTTGCGGGAGATACATGATGTCCTTAACTTTAGTGGTTGCAGGAAGATTCTAATTTTTTTTTTCAATTTTGTTTTCTCATAGAAGAATGTATAAATCACTGTGAAAATATTTTTCTTTACCTTTTTTCTCTTATACCAGATTTTATTTCTCACATCAAATTTATATTTTAATTAAAATATTTAGGTACATATTTTAATTAAAATTTGGGTCAAAATGATTTTCTTTTGGAAATGTAAGAGGCTTAATTATTTTCTAGTTTATAATCATAAAAATGTAAGCCTAATGCCCATCTAATATTTCTTCTCTTTTAACCAAACCACTTTTGGTCTGGATGATTTTACAATTTTCTTTTATATTTAAAATTCTGATATTTTAGCAAAACATATCTATCTCTAGGTTAGTTTGCTTTTAACTAGACTGGCAGTCCATCAGCCCTTTCAAGCAGAAGAATGATGATTATCATCTGATTGAGAAAAAAAATCTTCTATTATTTTTAATAATTTATTTCCTTCTACTTTTTTTCTGTTCTATAACCCTGGAAATTTTATTATGAATATGCAGAAAAAGTGAATAGATTCTTTATGATTATTTTCTCTAATATTACTTTTCCGTATATTTTGCTTTACATTGCAGACTTCCTCAAGCTTTTATACTAAATTACTAAGTAAGTTTTAACTGGGAAGGTGAGTACGATTAGAAAAACCATGGGGAAATTTTTGGAGTGACACTTCACTATCGAATAATACGGTAAAGATCTATAGGAAGAGCAGTATTTATTAGCACCTTACATATGTGAAAAAAGTCAAGGTAAAATATTTATTTTACTTTCTAACTTAATTATCCTCTTATGATTTTCCTGGAGACAGATGCATCTTAAAGGATTATAGTGAAATATTGTAAGCTGAATGGGGCCAGAATTCTAGTTGCAACTGATGTTTCAGATATAGACTCTTTAATGGGACAATTAGGCAAATCAACACATCCCTGGTATCTGTTTAATAACCGATGATTTTGTAAATGATTTATCTCTGCAAATAAAACGAAGAAAGGTGGAAGCCATTTGCATTCCCATGACAAGGACAGCTGAGTGCCTTCAATCAAATTTATAACAATTTTGCTTAGGGCTATGTCAACACTCCCATTCTGCTCATAATTAATATGCATGGACATTCATTATATTAGCCCACATCACTAATGGAAATTTGAAAGTGTTCCCATGCTCCTGAGATGTCTGTGTTGCAAGATGAGGGGCACGTTATTCACGTCTTCAAAGTGAGTAACAAATAGCTTTGCCTTGAGGTCTGAACTAGTAAGAAAATAGTACAAGATTGAGTCTCTTTAGCCGTAACATGCACCACATTTGAATGCAATGCTCTTCAGGCATACAATGACCACTAATACTCTCAGCATAAAGACATATGCTGAGCAAGTAAATGTTCTCTAGCTGTTCCAGAATAAAGAGCAAACAGATTTTTCATTTTGGTCTTGCTCTGACTGCTTGAAGTGTCTACTGCACATCTGTATGCCCCATGTACTCTACAGCAGACACTAATAGGAGAAATGTGAAGCAGACCCAGATGGTTTGGGAACAGAACAATAACTTCTTAGAAAATAAATATTTCCTTTCAGTCAGGTGGTAACTTCTGATAATTCAGAAGAGGTCTTAGAGGTTAAGCCTAGAACCCATACTTCCAGCTATTCCAAAATTATTCCAATCTGTAAGTCTCTTATTGCTTATACATACCCTTGCTTAGTTAAATTATCAATTTCTGTAGATGCCATGAGATCTGAACCAATAAACCATATATTTATGATACAGCTCAGATCCAAATTCTGCACAGGGCATACTTCAAGTGTCTTAGCTGGAAATAATATCTCCTTTTTTTCCTACTATAACATTTACATTTTAACTTTTAAAAATTATTTATCACATTGTCCTTCTATGTGTTACCACTTTCATTGGGCAGTGGATACTACTCTTAATAGGATCTTGACAATAATCATAATGATATTCAGTTCAACAGACTAAATATAAAAAGACTTCTAATTTCATTTATTTGGATTTCAATTTTAGTAAGTAATGTTAACAGCACCAATTAGATGATAAAATTGGTTATCGAATAAACATGTATCACTTAGGAAAGAGAGAAAGAAAAATTCCAATACTTTTCCCACAAATGTCTATTTCACCAACACAATTGGATATGGTGAGCCAATTATACACACTAATTATTTACAGAATAAATTTTTAATTAGTAAAGGTAAAAGGATATAATAAACATTAGATCAAACATATATATATATATATATATATATATATATATATCTCCTAAAAAAACAGTTTATTGATGTTGAGATATATTACTGAATGTGGTATATTTTGAAAAACACATTTTTCATTAAATATTTATTCTTGTCTGTGAGACATTTTTGTTAATAAATATTAGAAATAATGAGAAAGGGCTTTGTACAATACTCAATGCTGAATTTTTGAAATGATGAGTCTACATATTTTGCACATTCATTTTAACTTTATTTCTGTCATTCACACATAAAAGTATTCAATGCAAAGAAACATATATACTCTCATACAGTTATTGCTTCCCTATAATCCTCTAGTATCAGTATTTACAAATTAATTTACATGTAATTTACCAGTATCAGTATTTACAAACTAATATACATGATTTTTAAGTGACCCTTACTGCCTGGCTATAGTTGTCAAGTAAATACTTGTCTAACTGAAATTTGAATAAAATCACTAAGGATCCAAAAAAAAAAAAAAATAGTATTCATTGCAGAGGAAAAAAAGGCAGATCTGAGGACTATTGTGTCAGTTTCTTGAGTGAAGATGATAAAATGGAACATGGAAAGACAAAAGGCTTAGACATTTCCAAATGTGCTCCTTCATTTGCAACTCATTCTGCTCTGGAATCTCACACTAGCTTTTAACACCTAATAAATTATGAAAAGTTATTTAAGAGAAAATATGCACATCAAAACCCACCCTACCAGGATACTTTTTGGCCTCTTCTTGCTCCCTCTTCTATCACCTACTGTATTCTTTAAGCTTTAAAGAGGCCCATCATCATCTTCTTGCCAGATAGTTGCAGGAAAGGGCAGTATTCTAGGGATATATTTTATTCTATTTCCTTTTTGTGAATAATGTGAAAAATAAAAAACTCTAACATCAAATAAATTATTTGTTCATATTAACTCTATAAATAATTTTCAAAGGTCCATGGAACATTGGTGACATCCTTCTGTTAAAAGGCTTTTGTGTTTAAAAAAGATTGGGTGTTTACTGTTCTTCAATTTGCTATTCTCACTTCAAAGATTGACCAACCTAACTCATTTCCTATAAGTTTGGGTGAAAAGTACCAATTCAAAATGGCAAAATAAAATTGTATGTTGTGAAAACTCAGGAGTATACATTCTGAGCTAATAATTGGTAGCATTTTATCAACAATTTATCTAAAGGGCATGATAAGAAACACCTTGTAATACTGGGGTAAACTAAAGTGAACACTGGTAAATTTATGAGACATCTTAGATTAAGTAACAGAAATATTATTTACTAAGTTATCTTCCAATCACCATAGTGATTTATAGAAAGCTTCAAATCTATCTCTGAGGGGCCCCTGGGTAGCTCAGTTGGTTAAACATACGCCTTCAGCTCAGGTTGTGATCCCAGAGTGCTGGAGTCCAGCCCCTCACTGGGCTCCCTGCTCAGCAGGAAGCCTGCTTTTCCCTCTCCCTCTGTCTGCAGCTACCCCTGCTTGTCCTCACTTTGTCTCTGTTAAATCAATCAATCATCAATCAATCAATCATTTAAAAAAATCTCAAAAAAACCTAGCTCTGAAACATGTGTAAAAATTGATTGCATTCTGTGTACTAAACTCTTCTAGCTTCATTTGGTATTCGTACATACATTTCAGCTTGGAGATTACCTTTCAGGTATTCATCATGAATAATTAAATTTAGTATATCATTGGAAGCTTCTTTATTCTTTTGACTATCATTCATTGATTTGAATATTTACCTAGTCAACAAATAGTGATTACTGACCACTATATGGTATAAAAGTAGAAAATGTGAAATTAGTCAAAGGGGTGTGTCAGTACCACATATATAAAATGATAGTACTTTTTTCAGATGCATCAGGTAGTTTCTATCTTGAACCCTTGTGTTTTTCTATTTCCCCTGTATGAAATGCTTTCATGAACTAAATCAGACATTTTGACACATATATAAACTTGGAAGTAGAGAGTGATCCCATGTGGATCACATATTTTAATCCTTCACCTTCTTAAGGTCTTGTATAATTATAATTTATTTTAAATTAAAGCCAATTCATATCCCCAAGTTTTAACTCATACTTAAATTATCACATTTATTGTCATTGAAATTATAGTATAATCTAATTTTCTTGTTATTGAATCCCCACCAGACCTTATAAGGAAATAAATTCCAAGATGACAAAAAATTAGTCTTAATTTTTATTTCCTTATTGCACAGAAAAGCTCTTGGCACATTGTGTATTCAATTTAAAAATTTGTTAAATTAATTAATAAATGAAGAAAAATGAAATAGAAAAACAAGAAGAACAAGTATGTGAATGTGAGGAAGTTTGAAGAAATATATAAGATGAAAAACTAATTTTTAGACATGAAGTAAAATGCCAGTAGCCAGATGATTCTGAATATAAGCAATCAGCTAAATTTAAACTACTGGTTAGCGGAAAATCCATCAAAAAATTGTCTGTAACTTCTCCCTAAAGAAAGATCACACAGTGTTACAAACCTAATGAAAGAAGAGATTTTACAAATGGATTAAAAGCTCATGTGTATCAATTTCAATGCTGTTTGTCAAGAAAAATACACCTTCAAAAGTCATGTATTTTGTAGAATATTCCTCAGTTGGGATTTGTCTGATATTTTTCTTAAGATTAGATGTGGGTTATGGGTTTGAGGAGGAATACTACAGAGGTCAAGTGTCACCATCACATCAAGAGTACAACCTGTCAACATGACTTATCACTTGATATTAATCTTGGTCACCAAGCTGAAATAGTGTTTGTTAGGTTTATTTACTGTGAAGTTATGTTTTTTGTTTCCTGTTTCATATAATATGCTCTTTGGACAAAAGTCCCTATGTGTAACACACACTTTAAGAGTAAGGAGTTATGCATCACCTCCTTGATGATAAAAATCTTAAAAAATTATTTATAATTCTTCACAGGTGATTTGTATATTCTACTCCATATATTTATTTTTTATCATTGATTTATGTAAGTATAGATGCATGGATTTATGTAAGTATAGATGCATAGTACTGTATACTTCTTGTATAATCTAATATCCTGAATTTGTTTGCTCAAATTTTCCTAGCTTTGTCTATTAGTAGTTTTTTCAGTTAGTTCTTATATTTGAAATCAATCCATTATTGTGTGTTGTTGTTGTTGCTTATTGTTGTTGAGCACATCCCTATTTCCTGGCATGACCCGATGCTCCAGGTTCGTATTGTATGTTTCCTGCCCAAGTCCCACAATCAGCCATATGCTCAAGCTTTCACTATCTGCCATTCATTTACTTAATTGTTCAGTTCCAGTATATACATATAGTGGTTTCAGAGATTTTAACCAAAATCCCATAAGAAACAATTTTATCCATTAATGTAAGGTTCTTATGTTCAGTTACTTTTGACTTTATTCTTACAGAATCTGCTTATTTCCAAAGCTACTTAGGTCAGCATCTTTTCCATCTCTACTCCATGTACTGACGTTGTTTCATATATTTGTAATATAGCTAGATTGTTTCATCATATTCAATGCTCCATTCTGGTATCCCCCAGTTCCCCCCACAAATTTAAATCTGCATATAATAAGGTTCAGTTTTGTGCAGTAAAGGTTTAAAGCATAATGTCAAATATCCATAATACTATAGCATACAGAATATATTAACCACCTTATACAACCTTCTGTCTTTCACCTATTAGCCTTTCTCACCTTAAATAGCTTTTAACTACGATCTATGTACCACCTCTACAGTCCAGACATTTTTTTAAAAGATTTTATTTATTTATTTATTTGACAGACAGAGATCACAAGTAGGCAGAGAGGCAGGCAGAGAGAGAGATTGGAGGAAGCAGGCTCTCCGCTGAGCAGAGAGCCCGATGTGGGGCCCCGATCCAGGATCCTGGGATCATGACCTGAGCCTAAGGCAGAGGCTTTAACCGACTGAGCCACCCAGGTGCCCCTACGGTCCATACATTTTAAAAAATAAAATCATGTTTTTGTATTTTTGCTTTGTTATTCTTTAATAATATATAAATAAAAAATCCACAATACTAGTGACCAAAATGTAATTTCTGAAGAATGTTTGACAGAATATCCCTCAATGACATATGATGTTTTCTTTAAATGTAACACAAATTTAAAATAAATCAATCAATTTTGCAAATGAAGAATATCCTACTTACTAAATCATTCATAGAGCCTTTAAACCTCTGAACTGCAAATCACAAGTCATCAGAAATACATGTTAAAATAGTGAGAAAATCTAGGGGTGAAATATGTTTATAATATATCATCGTAAAAGTTGAAAAAAGATTCTAAAGCTTGTACTAAGCGGAGTGTAATATTCTAAACAGGGAGTTGGATTATATGCTCCAGTTACAGAACATGATCCAAATACAAAATATGAAATATTCAGGGTAAACATAGATATTAATTAGTATAAGCAAGGAAGAGATTGAGTAACAGAAGATCTTGGCACATTTGACATGTGAGAGCTAGGAAGTAAGTTTGAGTAATAAGGACAATTCAAGAACATTATGTCTGGCAACTAAGGCTTGTAAATATGGCATAATCTTTGTTATTGAAGGCCCCATTCCCTAAGCAGGACAATTGTGTCTGAAAGTGGAGAAAAGATGGAAGAATTAATAAAGCTTTGCAAGTGTTTTCTAGGGTGAAAGCATGCTAATTTTCTCCCACTCCACTATCTTCTTTCCAGATTTTTAATTGCCTTTAGGATAAGTCAAGATTCTTGAGTCAATTGATTTCCCAAAATGGTTCTCTGGAAAATAAAGAAAACTTTGGGAGACATAGGTGAAGAGGAGAGCATTCCAGTCATGAATGTACAAAAAATTATTGCCTATCAAAAAGGTCCCATAAGTCTTGCTAGGGACAATGCAGATTTAAAAGGCATATTTTCATATTTTGAAACCAGTATCAATTGTTATGACAGAAAAGTAAACAAGCAGTTATAAAATAATATAATAAATGCTATACTAAAGTACTATGAAATTGCTTATCTCAGTTGGAAGCTTTTGTAGGAAGGCTGGATAACTTTTTATCTAAAGTTGATATATTGCGTATTATAGACTATCCATGTTTCAAATATGCATGATACATTGAGTTTCCCAGGAAGCACCAAGCTACCTTAGCCAGATTTCATGCAAGATTAAGTGAAGCTGTTGGGATATTTTCTGAGTAAAAATAAAATCTGAGTAAAAATAAGATCTGTCTTATTATTGAGTTAAGTGATAAGAATCGGTGATTAACCATATGGACCATATATAAGAGGTTAGAGAGAGAATGAATGCATGTGAATATTAATTAGCTTATAGTTTTTCTGAGGATAAAATGAGGCAATATGTCTGAAAGCAATTTGAAATACAATAAAGGAAAAATTGACATCATTAGGCTTCCCACAAAATTTCTGTAACACTTAAAAGGAGTGAAGATGAATGTTAGTAAATAATTAAATATGACCAAAATTAATTGTTATAACTCAGGTATTCTGATAGCTTTTCCCAATTTCTTATGATCTACAGAAAAAAATACAATGTAATAAATTGTTCATGTATACTCCTATCACCTGCAAAAATTCTGGCCCAAAACAGAAACAAACAGACAAAACTCTCCTTGTAAGGAAACTTGAAAGGATATAGAAAATGTCTTATGGGGGCACATGTGTGGCTCAGTCTGTTAAGTGTCTGCCTTTGGTTCAGGTCATGATCTTGGGGTCTTGCAATCGAGCCCCACATCAGGCTCCTTGCTCAGCAGGGAATGTGTTCTTCTCCCTCTACCTCTTCTCCTGCTCTCTCTATCTTTCTCTCTCAAATAAATAAGTAAAAAATCTTTTTTAAAAAAAGTCTTATGACCCACATCACCTTGATTATCTCTACTATGAATATTTCAATTGAAAAATTTAACAATACTGGACTCCAGCTTTCTAAGTTGGTAAATAGCTAAATTACACTGTTTTTAGTAAATATATTCACAAATGGGCCATGCCTTATTTCCACACATATTCTGATTTTGCCCCACTTTCAACTGGGGATTCTTTTGTCTGGCTGTTCTGTAAGCAGACCAAAAATAATATGATAACCCCAGTTGCAAATGTATTAGTGACCTTGACAGTTATAGAGTATCTCTGTGCTCTTGTGCCAAGTGGAAGTCCAGTTTAATACATTTTAACAACAACAGAAAAATAGTGCTAGAGTAAAATTGCAGAGGAAAGATGTAATTTGTTATACTCCTGCTGGACATTAATGATGTGCTAGCAATAATAGCACTTTTACTCATGGCAGATAAAGATATCAGCCTAAGATTGCCAGTAGGAAGGAAACATGGTAAAAAAAGGCTATTTCAAAATACCCAGATTAGGAATCTTTTTAATGAGCTGTAAGGCTAGTAACATAATAGTAGAATCTTTATGTTTGTTTTTGTTTTTGTTTTTCCTCCTTAGTAGTTAGGAGACTCAACAACTGAAAGAGCCTTGATAAGATTTGGAAATTTTAGAGGGTTGTTGACTTATCAGAGAACCACAGTTTATCATGTAAATGTAATGCATGCAAATTTATAAAGATAAGAGGAAGGGACTCTTATAGTCTTACTGAAAGAGATACTTGCTAGGTGAGTTGAGAGTACCTTGAAACATGATTCTATTTATCAACTCACAGTGGATCTAAAGAATACAGAAAAAATCACTTGGAAATAAAGCAAATAAATAGAAACTGAAGATTTTTCAATAGCGTAGGAAGGAAAAATCACTTCACATGTAAGGGAAAATACTCTGAAAGGTGAGGTAAAAGGGAAAAAATGAGAAAGTAGATGTTACGTGATTTTAGACCCTTTTCCATCAAGGAAAATATTTTAAGTAAATTAGTCATGCAGAACTGAAACTATGCCCCTTACTCTCTTACTCGTTTTTGAATACTGCCCCGTCAGGTATTCTTTTTTTTTTTTTTTTAATTCAATTAGTCAACATATAGTACATCATTAGTTTTCGATGAAGTTTTCATTGATTCATTAGTTGCATACAACACCCACTGCTCATCACATCACATGCCCTTCTTAATGCCCATCCCCCCAAACCCCCTTCCACAACCCTTTTTGTTTCCCAAAGTCAAGAATCTCTCATGATTTGTATTCTTCTCTGATTTTTTCCCATTAAGTTTTCTCTCTCTTCCCTGATGATCTTCTGTGCTATTTCTTATATTCCACATACGAGTGAAACCATATGATAATTGTCTTTTCTCTGCTTGATTTATTTCACTTAGCATAATACCCTCAAGTTCCATCCATGTCCATGTAAATGGTAGGTATTCATCCTTTTTGTTAGCCAAGCAATATTCCATTGTATATATGAACATCTTCTTTATCTATTCATCTGTTGAAGGATATCTCAGCTCCTTCCAGTTTGGTTATTGTGGACATTGGCCGCTATGAACATTGCTATGAACATTGGGGTGCATGTGCCCTTTCTTTTCACTACATTTCTATCTTTGGGGTAAATACCCAGTAGTGCAATTGCTGTGTCATAGGGTAGCTCTACTTTAACTTTTTGAGGAGCCTCCATACTGTTTTCCAGAGTGGCTGTACCAGCTTTCATTCCCACCAACAGTGGGAACAACATCTGTTGTTTCCTGTCTTGTTAATTTTAGCCATTCTAACTGGTGTAAGGTGATATGTCATTGTGGTTTTGATTTGTATTTCCCTGATGACAAGTGATATGGAGTATTTTTTCATGTATGTGTTGGCCATTTGCATGTCTTCTTTGGAGACGTGTCTATTTATGTCTTCTGCCCATTTCTTGATTGGATTATTTGTTTTTTGATTGTTGAGTTTGATAAAGAATATCTGTTATGAAACTAACCAATTACCTTTATCTACAATATGAAGTGGTTTTACATCCTTCTTCACCATTTTCTTGCTTTTTCCTTAGGCAGGAGGACTAATCTCAATTCCTTTCCAGAAAAAACTTTCCTGACCTGTCTCCAGAAGGTCAGGTTTATATATCAAATATCCTACTTGATATCTCCACTGGGATATTTAAAGACTTCTCAAAATTTCCATGTTCAACAATGAATTTCTGATTTCCCCCACACCCAAAATCTGCTCCACTCATAGGTTTCCCATTTTCATCAGTGTCAGCTCTATCTGTTTAAAACAAATACAGTTGAAGTAATATAGTTACTTTACAGTTGTCCTCAACTCCTTTCTTTTATTTAAAACAACTTTTATTTGCCCTTTCTTTCTTTCTTTCTTTCTTTTTTTATGTAGGCTCCATGCCCAGTGTGGAGCCCAATGTGGTGCTTGAACTTGTGGCCCTGAGATCGAGACCTGAGCTGAGATCAAGAGTTGGACGCTTAACTGACTGAGCCATCCAGGAAACCCCACTTATAAACAGCTTTAATTGGCAAGAAATCTTGTTGGTTCCAACTCCAAAGTATATACAGATATGAAAATAGTACGTTATCAAATTTAATCTCATGATCTTGATTATTCAACTCTGGTTAAAGAAAACATCTTTGTTTTTAGGGAAAAGCATGGAAAATATGAAATTAAAAAATAAAATATATTATTTTAAAGGGAAAAATATGTATGTCCAGAATCCATACATTTCTCATTCTATACACTTCTACTCCCCATGTGAGCCACCATCACCTTCATTTCAGGTATCTGAAACACCTTCTCACTAGTCTCCTTAGATCTATCTTATCCTTGCCCCATGGTTCCCACAATTTATTATCAACAGCTGACATAATGTTCTTTCAAATTTATATTCTACAGCATGATAATCCTCTGCAATAAACTGCAATGGTTCCTTGTATCACTCAGGGTAAAATCCAAAGTCTTAACATGACTTAAAATATCTGAAATATTTTCATACCTTATTACTTTTTGATCTCAGATCTTTCTATCTCCTGCTTCTCTCAGTCCATGCCAAGTTCAGGTCCACTGTGCACAGAAGTGGATCATTAGGGTGGCATGCAACTATCAAGTATCTAAAATTCATCTTTGAAAACTTCTTTCTAGTGGTGTGACACTTTGGGAAAAGAGAGCTTAAACTGTTGGGTAGGTGCATATTCAAGATTCATATGGCAAAATAAAGTGATATATACTCTTTGGATACCTGTCTTATCCAAATCATATAGCCTTTGTCACACTTTTGTGGATTTTTAAATAATTGCTTATATCTGTGCTTAAGTTTTAAGCTCCTTGATGTCAGAGATCTAGGTAAGTGTTGTACACTCCCAGATTCATAATGTTACATTGGTTAATATCTCATCATTTACATCAAGATTCTCTCTCTCTTGAACTTCTTTAGATTATTGAGTACTTTGGAGGCTTTTCTTGGATTTTGACTGCTCAGATACGTATTTCTATTTATTATAGCTTAAGAGCAGATAATAGCCTCTTCTTCTTTACCTTAAAAACCACCCTTCATGACACAATAAAATTTAATTCACTTTTGCAGTCCTAAGTGATTTAGAAATAAAGATTATATTCAGCTGCTTGGGTTCCATACACAAATATCCAACTGTATCTATACATTATATTTAGATATATAAAATTAAAAATGGTATGATCAGAGAAGGCAGATGAGATAAGGATATTTAAGTAATTTTAAGAATTTTAGATATCACTTTAAAAGGAGAAGTTTTATAATGGGTTATTAGTTAGATTTTCCTTATCTTCAAAGAGTGCTCTAAATGGGATGCAGAAAACATATTTCTGGAAATCAAGTTTCCATGTGGGAAGTTAAAATGCCATATTCACATAAGAAATGATTTTGGCCTGCCCCAGGTGGATGGGATAAGGAGGAAGAATAAATAAATATGAAATAAATATGAAAGACTTTGTATATGGCATTGAGAGATGGTCATGATTGATTAGGCATAGAATTGAGGAAGAAGTCAGTGGTACACTCCAGATTTCTAGCTCTTTATATGTTTAAATTTAGCAGATATGTGAAATAGAAAGAATAGCAGGGATATTTTTAGGTGAGTAGTGATCTCAGTTTTCATTATTTTTAATATTAGGTCCTTGAAAGTGATATCTAAAATGCAATTGTAAAAATAGATCTGAAGTTCAAAAATATGTTCGTGTACAATATATTAGATTTTAGAGTTCTAACACACACATGGCATTCAAAGCAGTGAGAATGAATGAGATGTCTTGGGGAAAAGTGTAAATTGCAGTTCACAAAGTCAAATACCACCCTTGTTGTTGTATAACAAAAACAAGTAAAGCTTTCCAAATGTAAGAGGAGTAGGGTGGTTTAGAACTGGAAGCCACATGCTTCACTTAATAGACCCAGCTGGTCTTCAACACTAGGAATTGTCAGATTATCTAATTTTGAAGGGAAGCCAAATGTCTACATTTTTATACACATGGTCCGGTGTATATTATGGTAGTTCTAACAAGCAAAGAAAAGTTCTCTGAATGTTGTAGTGAAAAAAGCAAAATTTTAGAATGATATTTAACTTCACAGAACTGGTAGGATAATACAAAGTGTTTCAGGCTTACAAAGTAGACAGGAGTCCAGGAATCTTATTGAGCTTGGCTTCATGAACAATCTGTCTAAAACATCTCCAATATAACCAATGAACATTAACTCAGATCTATTTCTACTTTCCTAACTCCAGACTGAAAGCTCACAAAAAGAATGTCTGATTGGGCAATCCAATGGCAAAAACTTCTCTGATAGTAGTGAGCAGGTACAAAGTAGATTTACCCACTTCACCTTCCTGGATGGTAAGAAGGTCACTGAATTCTTTCACCACTACATATTTGGGGATCTTCCTCCAAGAGGAATGGAAAATCAGTGATGGAGAGTTAAATATCTTCTCCACAGAAGTAATCAATGCTTTAAAACACCATGGGCTGAATATAAATATCCAGTCCAGTTTTGGCTCAAAGATAATGTTTTATACCATCATGTAATGACAGAGAGAGAGAGAGAGAGAGGGCAGGGAGGAAAGGAGGAAGGAAGGAAGGAAGGAAAAAAGGAAGGAAGGAAAGGAAAGGAAAGGAAAGGAAAGGAAAGAAAGGAAAGGAAAAGATAGGCTTAGGCTAATAAATTCCAAAATTTAAGGAATGACTATAGTGAACAGACTTCGGATCAGACTAGTATTTCCTGCAAAGTTCCAAAAAGTATATCTGGGTCAGTAAGACCAATAGTTTGTTTTGTTTTGTTTTAATTGGAAAGGATATATAGCAATATGCATGCATATTTTAATACATCAAACTAAAATGCATTCTTTGGATTTTGTAACTTGGGGTTTATAATCACAGTTCTGAGGGTAGAAACCAGATTTTAAAAAGTGAAAATAGTGATTGTGAAAATATTTAGACAATGAATACAGACAACTTGTTGAAAATATTGGCTATGAAGTGAAATAGGGCGATAAGGCAAAAAACTAAATGGGTATCACCCAAGTCTTCAGACGGGAAAGATTTGGACATGTTTTAATGATAGGGTGGCAAATGTAGAAAAAAGAGACTAATGGTCTAGAAATAAGTAGATAGTTATTAAATTTAAAGATAAGCAGAGAAATGACCCAAAAATGTAGGTAGAGGGATTAGAGCTAGATAAAATCAGTGAGCGCCTCTTCCTGGTAATAAATGAGGGTAAGAAGAATACTGAAGAAAATGTGTTTGTCAACCAGTGGTGGGTGCCTAAAATGTTTCAACCAACTGACAATCTGAAATAGAAGAAAATAGGAGAGTGGGGGGTGGCAATTAAATCTGAGTTTTGAAGACATTAAAGAATATTTTAAATAATGTGAGAATAAGGGATTTCTCTTCATTATTTAATTCACTTGTCCTGGTTTTTAACAAGAATTTGGAATCTTGTTCATAATCCTAATTTTCTCCATCACTCTTCTTCAATTTACTAGTTTCCTTATTTTCTAAATCCTGTCAATGCCACCAACTAAATTATCTCCCAGATCTATCCCTACTGAGCCATAATACTGTTATTTCACAGTGGTCTTTCATATGATCTTTTCCAATATTTAGTTAACTGAGATTGCTTTTCACTCCTTGACCTCTGTAGTCACTTATTCATAATGTTTTCAGTTATATGCTGAAAAGAAAAATTTTAGCTGATTGTCTCATAGGATAAAGTAGAAAACTCTTAAAAAGTAAATGATAATCTTGTGTCAAACTTGATTTCTGTTCTATACCTTCCCCACACTCAAACATGCACACAATAGATGTTATCACAATTTCCCTAATTAAAGTCAAGATGCCCATTTAATTATTTGTTTTTATTTATTGACATTTATTTACTAACGTATATCTTACAATGTCTTTCTCTTCTATCCTAATTATGAAATCTTTACCATTTAGGGTCTGAATCAAATGCCTTTCATTAAACATGATACTTTTTTTATTTATTTCTTACATACCCAATAATATTTCTCTTACATTCTTCAAAGATTTTGCACATTTCTGAATATAGTGCTTATTCTACTAAATGTTACTTAAAACATTAATGTGTCTATCATATCCATTCCAATGTCTACTACTTGAAAAGACAATGCCTTCTGAAAGAATATTTTACTTTCCAGTAAATATTCTGCCATTTCCTTTTATTTTATGAAATATGTAATATCATCATTTTAATTTTATTTAGTTATTATTCAGCATACAGAATGTGTATATATAGTTTTCCTGCAAATGCTTTTGTCCAAAATATTTAGATATTTGAACAACCCTAGGATATATTTGTTCAGGTGGAATAATTATTTCTAAAATCTCATTCAGAGAAATATTTACGGACTGAGAAACATGTGGAAAGTGTCAATGTCAGCACTGGGATTAGCTGCCAGGTATATTTTGGAAATTCTTTAAATGGGCGCTAAAGTGCCTAAGTACAGGGAAAAAATAAATTCTTTATTTGCATCTCCTTAGAGTTAGTTCTCATGGGGTATATGTCAGCTGAGACAGCCTGAGAAATTTAAAAATCAATCTGGATAAATGATAAATGGATTATTATATACAGATAAATGGAAGTTATAAATCAATGTGTAATAGTCATGGTTACCAAATGTTTCAGAACTTTAAAAAATAGCAATTTGGTATTTAGCATGCTTTGCAAATAAGTGATAAAAACCATGTTTATACTGGTGAATTCGAAAATGGTTAATTACTGTGTATCTGTTATTTAAGTTCAGTTATAAATAATCTTATCAGTATTAAAAATAATTAAAATTTAGAAATTAAATTAATATCCATTATTTGCCTAAATTTACGCTGTTCTAATAAAGCTATTGATCTGGAATAAAATAGGTGGTTGATAAGTCGATATAAGTATGTTGCAGTGAGTTAAACAAATAAGAATCACAGTGTACTACTTTACCTTTACTACAATTGCCCGTTTGAACTTGCTCTCAGACCCTGCTACTGTGATAAAATCTAAGCCAAATTTAACAATGCCTTCAACTCCTTTCAGTAAGAAAAAGTCCTATCATCTTTTTTAGTTACAAGAACACTACCATGTAATCAATATAACCATGCCATGGTAATGACCAATTTCCAAGCATCACGCTAAATCCTCTCACCCGGTCTTGCTCAAGTCTGGTACTAAGTCTTTTGGAAGGAAAAGTTAACTGTGCCAACTTCATCTTACCTGTCTAGTTCTCCTATTTCCCTTTCCTCACTAACCTGCTTGTTTCTAGTGGCTCCAGAGGTGAAAGGAGATGGTAATCCACCAGGGGTAGAGTACAGAAAGGTCTCCTTTTTCTGGCATCAGTGTGATTGGCTCAGGTCATGATTTCCTGGGTCGTGAGATCAAGGCTTGCCTCAGGCTCCATGCTCAAAGGGGAGTCTGCTTGAGATTCGCTCTCCTTCTGCCCCAAAATGAATAAATAAATCTTTTAAAATGAATTAATAAATCTTTTTAAGAAATGACAGTTAAGGTAAATTTGAAGATCTAATTGCTTTTACTAAGCAATTCATGAATTGAGCAGTATCCTATTTGGGAAGCAGAGGGGTGCTCCAGAAGGAGTTGTGCAAAATGGACTTTTTTTAAAAAAGATTTTATTTATTTATTTGACAGAGAAATAGAGAGCATAAGCAGCAGGAGCAGGAGAGACAGAGAGAAGCAGGCTCCCCACTGAGCAGGGAGCCCAATGTCAGGCTTGATCCCAGGACCCTGGACCATGACTGGAGCTAAAAGCAGATGCTTAACTGACTGAGCCACACAGGCACCCCAAAGTGGAAGGTTTTATAATAGGAAATAGAGTGTGGCAAGCAAGTTATTAAAAAACGAAAAGAAAGAATTGTTTTAGGCAAAGTCACCTTCCCTTACAGGAAGAACAGGGAATTCTATTAGGTGGATTACCTCATCAGGGGATGGGAAGGGCCCATGTGACAGATCACCTCATTCAGAAAACTCCTGATTGACCCTTTAAGATGACATTTCTGGGGAAGGCTGAAATTACAATTAAGTTAGGTACTAAGCCCTGGTTTGGTGACTTGGCCTAGCATTAGTGACTCCGTCTTGGGTCTGTGGTTTTTCTTTTAATAGTATTAACTAACTAGAAACTAACCAGTACTAACTAAAAACAGTACTAACTAACTAAATTTATATCTATCTATCTATCTATCTATCTATTGTCTATCATCTATCTATCATTAAATCTTATCTTCCACAGCCTTTCTGTCCACTTGTCATATATATATATATATATATATATATATTTTTTTTTTTTTTAAAATTTGCTGTTTAATGTCAAGCTCCCTCAGACATAGGGAAACTCAGAGGCTGCATGCAAAATCTCACTAGCCCTGAGGATCCTGCTTCTAGACAGATGATAGTACCCTGGCTGGAGGTAGGCCAATCACACTTACTCATGGCAGATAAGCCATCATCAAGGCACGAAGCCATGCCAAGTTCTTAGATCAGGGGGCATGAGGAGCTCACCACTTCAAGTCTCCAGCTGAATATGCTGTGGCACTGATAGCACAGAGCAGGATGTGCATGGCTTGCCCAACCCCAGATGCCACAGGATGCGTGCAGCAATTTGACCGCCTTTGCAATTTGACTATATCCAGGCATCTGTGTGGGACAGAAAATGGTGGTAGAACATGGGGCTCCCCATACCAGTATGACCCAGAACACACTCCAGGCAGAAGGTGGCAGTGGAAGCTGGGCAGGGATGGGAATTAGGAGGCTGGGTGAGTGGGGTCTTTAGCACTAACAGGAAGGAAGCTGGCTGTGAGGAACCTATCTCAGAGAAGATCAGGAGGCAGGGTCACATGTGAGCCTGGAAATCCTGGGCCATGCTCCATTGTCCTGTGGGTTTCACTTAAAAGCAGAGATTCGAAGGTGTGTTAAGAGTTTTAACATGTTGAGTACAGAGCATTAAGCCCCAAGTATATGTCTCTTCCCAATGTGGGTCTGAGTGAAACTTCACTGGCTATTGCCCATGAAGTGGCCCCTGACAATAGTTCAATTCAGTGAAATTCTCTCTCTTTTTTTCTCATGAGCTCACTCATTCTCTTTTTTATGCTCTCTCTTGCTTTCCTTCACTCTGTGTCTCTCCAGTTCTGACTCCTCAGAGTGAGCTTACTGTCTTTAGATTCTTTAAGCACTGTAAGATCCTAATCCAGGATACCTTCCTCCATCCCACACAGTGGTTTACAAATATCCCTGTATCAGGGACTCTTTTTTGATTTAATTTAATTTTATTATTTATTTTTTAAAGGGACTTTCTTAACATGTCAGAGAGAAAAAAGGAAGGACAAACTGTACCCACTGGCCTTCCTCTCTGAGAGTAGAGTGGGCAGTGGATAGAGTGAACTCACAACACGTGGACACGTTTCTTCAAGTAATATTTTCACTTTTTAAAAAAAAAGATATTTATTTATTTATTTGACAGACAGAGATCACAAGTAGTCAGAGAGGCAGACAGAGAGAGAGAGGAGGAAGCAGGCTCCCCGCGGAGCAGAAAGCCCGATGTGGAGCCCGATCCCTGGACCCTGGGATCATGGCCTGAGGCGAAGACAGAGGCTTTAACCCACTGAGCCACCCAGGTGCCCCTAAAATTTTCACTTTAATTTCCAAATTACTCTTTCAGTTATAGATCTCAGTTGTGGATTCAAATAAGAGTGACCATATCTGGTAAAAGTTATCTCCTTCATAAAAGTCTGTCTAGGTGGTTTGGACCTCACATTATAGTGAGAGAAATTAGCATCTATTCTCTGGGGTTGCTTCATATCCTGTTAAATGTGTATACATTTGTATATAAACATAAATATAGATATGTGGAAGGCTGTGTGTTACGTAACCATAAGCTAACTTGTGTCATTTAAATGGTACCCTCTTGTGGATAAACCACTCAATTTTGCACCCAGATAAAGATTTAAATAGTTGCTAGGGTACACTCAGAAAACCTTTTCTTGGAGCACCTGGGTGGTTCAGTCATTAAGCATCTGCCTTCAGCTCAGGTCATGAGTCCCAGGGTACTGGGATTGAGCCCCACGTTGGAGGCTCTCTGCTCAAGGAGTCTGCTTCTCCTTCTCCCTCTGCTTGCTGCTCCCCTGCTGTGCTTTCTCTCCCTGTCGAATAAATAAATAAAAAGTATTAAAAAGAAAAAAAAAAGAAGAAAACCTTCGTTCAGTTTGCCTTACAATAATCAAATCAAGTGACAAAGGCCTAAATAATTTAGAGAAACATTTCAGTGTGTTCCTTTTACTGCATTTATTTTGCCAATGTCAGAAGTTATTAGATGTTTGTTTAGTCTAGTTTAAATTGAGTTGTTGTTTCAACTTATCTTGATTTCACAGTTCAATATTTCAGAACTTCCATTTATAATGCAACTATTTCACTGTCTCACATTTTCTAGTCTACCTCCCTATAGCTTACACCTTACTAAAATTTGCCCACTTTTAATAACTTAGCTTAAATCTCTTATTTTCCTAAAATTCCTATTGTCCTCTCTGTTCATTCCATAATATTGCTTTCCATAAAACTAAAGACCTCAATAACCAAACTATTGTTGAGTAATTATTTAAGAAGTACATGATAAACCTTGAATTATTTTATTAATTTAATTTTATTCTTTAGAAATGTGTTATAAGACTTTTTTTTCATTATAGGTCACAATCTCCTTGATGATAGTGTTATATGAATTAGTCTGTGGAGGAAGGAAAATGAAGCTAAGGAATGTAAGTATGAAAAAAATAAATGAATTGATAAGTGACTAAGTAAATAATTTGAGAGGTTTTACATGAGGTATATTGATAATGGGGTATTAACTAAAGATAAAAATTTATTCAAACTCCAGTATCAGTTCCAGAAAGTAAGTATATGCAAAGTAATAAAGTTAAAAATATTTATTCTTTTACTTATTTACTACTTTTCAAAAAATAGGAGGAATACTAAAGGCCTTAATTCACTTTTTAAATTTTTCTTATTTATAAGACTCTGAAAACTGTAAAACTTCAAACAATGTTTCAGATTTATCTTTTTTTTTTTTCCCCGTGTTAGTTTAAGAAATGTATTTTCAGGTTTCTCCCTTTCTGACTTGAGGAAGGAAGACCTGTCGCCCAATTCTTACTCTGAGATAGATTAGAATTACTAGAACATTAAGAAATAAGATAATGAACCAAATACTGGGACAGGACTGTGGGACAGGAACTGTGAAAAAGGCTCCTGACACGAAGGAAATATAATAAACCTTGCCCAAGAAATGTTGTATCAAGGGGAATATAGATAAAATAAACAAAGTAGATTCATGAAA
The DNA here is from genome assembly GCF_002288905.1 of Enhydra lutris kenyoni. Lineage (NCBI taxonomy): Eukaryota > Metazoa > Chordata > Mammalia > Carnivora > Mustelidae > Enhydra > Enhydra lutris. Next base: position 20,935,463 of record NW_019154099.1, read on the forward strand.
AATAAAAATATGTTGAAATTGTAAAGGATAAAGGAATTACATAGATCACTTTCTTTGTCTCCTAGAGCATGTATAAAATATATATTTGAAGACTAAATGAATAAATTCAGGACTTTATAAAATTTATTTTAAGGTTGACCAGATTTTTTTCTTTTACTACTTTAAATCTAGTGCTTTATATATATTAGGTGTTCAATAAATATATGCTGATTAGGTCAAAATTTTTTCAGATAATGAGTTTTTGAATATATTAATCAAATTAAGTAATAGTTTAGGTTTGTAATTAGATATTATGTAATGCAACATGTAGTTTTATTATGCATCATGGAACTCTAAAGCAAAAAATAAAGATCTCAATTGCATTTGTGATTGCCTGAAAAGACCTCATGGATTTATGAACATGTGTCCCTAACCCTCACATGAGGAGGGCTTCAAATATTTAAAGCAGCTATTTCTACCTTCTTCTTATTTCAGGGATTTTTCCCTTCTGGAAGATGTTTTCTTAAATTTTATACAAATTGGGCACCTTTTCTCTCTATATCATAGAGAAATAAAACTATAAAAAACTCTTCTATTTCTGGGAAAAAGATGAGAAAATTTTCTAAGTGGAGCTCATATAGCCCTAGAGATGCAATATAGGTAGAACTATTCCCAGAAAAAAATGGCAACCATAGCAACTGTACAGAGCACAATAAAGGGGAGTACATATCCTTGAAAATCAACGTTGTTCAAATCAAACAGTATCTAGAAGGAATAGTATTAGTTATAGCTCCAGAAATATAACTTAAAACTTGATTCTTAATGTATAAAGAAACCCAACACGACCATAATTAGATTTAACAATCTTGATACCAGAAGAAAGTATATTGTTACATGTTGTTTAAATCTGTATGACAGTGTTTAAAATTGTATTAAAAAAACATAGAGATTCGGGGCACCTGGGTGGCTCAGTAGGTTAAGCCTCTGCCTTCGGCCAGGGTTATGATCTCAGGGTCCTGGGATCGAGCCCCACATCGGGCTCTCTGCTCAGCAGGAAGCTTGCTTCCCCCTCTCTCTCTGCCTGCCTCTCTGCCTGCTTGTGATCTCTCTCTCTGTCAAATAAAATATTTAAAAAAAAAAAACATAGAGATTGGACATATACATATAATTTAAAATGATAAAGGAAGATATACTTACATAGGATTTGGGGCCAATTACATAGAAATAAGAGAGTATAATTCAAAATGATGAACATATTATACAATATTTATAAATTTAGATACACACTTCTATTAAGATTATAATAGGAAAAGGATGGCACGCTGAGAAATGGGACAAAGTGAGTAATATTTACTTACAATTTTAATGTTTATAGAAGTGTAGTTTTAGGGAAATCACAGGGATACTGCAATAATTCAAAGCTGATAGTAGCAAGCTATTACCATCCCTAAGCCCAAAAGGGAAAAAAAAGGAGCAAATTCTATCAGAATCCAGACCCAGTAACCTATCAGAGATATATCGTAGGAATCAGAAGGACAGAACTTTGGATAGGTCAGCAGTCTTGAGATCAATGTGATTTGGGTCAAGAATTGAAGTTAGAAGCCTAAAGAAACTTCATAGGAAGGTAGCCAAGGGAATGAACACTCTAACTTCATCTCCTTGCTCCCCAAGATCTCCTAATGCGGCTTCCCGTTGTCTACACCCAATTGAAATGCAGAGCCACAAATTGACGAAGTAAGGCAGGTCAACTTCCTGGGCCAGAGAGAAAGGCAGAGGTAGATGATGAGGAACATAAGTGAGCAAGCTGGAACAAGCAACCATGCTTAGGTTGTTTAGTTTTTCAAGTCACTGCATAACATGTGTTTAATTCTTTTTATTTATATTATTTTTTGTTTGGGTTATTGATAAATTCCTGTGTTAAAATAGTACCTCAGGTCTAACTGATGATTTCATTCAAGACTCCGGCTTCCCATTTAAATAGATGAGTAAGCTGTATCCCTATTAAGAAGCGGCATCCTGTGTCATGTTTTCCCACTCTGGAAGTGTTTTGCATTGGGTTTCTCAGAACCAGCCCTGAGATGACAATTTATGGGCAAGTGGTTTATTAAGACAGTGCCCTAGCAAAGAAAACAGGGAAGAGAGTAGGGGAAACAGGCCAGGTTAGAGAAAGAAACCAAGCCAGGTTTTACTTTCAGAGGACATCCCAGACTCAGCCTGATCCTGTAGGGAGCTCTAGAAAATAAATTATACCTCAGAGTTTGCTAAAGGCACACAATACGCTTTTCTAGAAAGAAATGCTTATAACATGAGTAATTCAATTTCCTAATTGAATAAATGAGTTGTAGGGAAGGAAAAGTGAACATTTGTTGGTGACACAGATATAGCACTAAAAACTTAAATTATTGCAGCATACTTAGAGATCACTGAGATATGTGATATTTCTACCTAAATGAGAACAGAGTGGTATTGTTTGAATTTTTGAAATGGAAGAAAAAAGAGGGAGGGTGTTTTTGGGTCTTCTTTCTTTTTAAAACTATCTCTATTGCCTCTTTTGTTACTTAACACTTTCTCCACATCCTATACCCTCCCCATCCTATACACACACATATACACACACACACACACCCCATTTCCAATTTATTTTGCTACCATGAACTGGGGAGCCAGATAACAAGTTGTAAATTTAAAATAAAAATTACAGATTCCATAACTACACATTTTAGGGGCTATGGAATTTATGTTAAATCTTCTAGAGCAAGGAGTGAGGACGTAAGAAATGGATTATGACCACAGGTTCCTATGTTACACCTGAGTGGGCAAGTGTTACTGAAAGTGGGGTGCCCCAGGGAAAACACACCCGGAATTTGAATTTCATAGTATCAGTTTTAGAAGATTAACAACTTTTTTTTTAACCTCTGCTCTTTCAAAGATATTAGAATTGAAGTTCTCATTTTATCAGCATATTAAAAATATGTTTTACAACACATTGAAGAATTTGCTCAATTTGGAAATTTTAGAAATAAACAAACAAAAATTATAAAGAAAAACAAGCCACCCATGGCAGCTGTACTTCATGCTGGGTGCTCAGGTGCTTGGTGCCCTGCACTCAGTGCCCTGCACCACGGGTCTGCCCCTTTGCCATGGCCGGGCTGGAACTCAAGTGTCCTACAGAGGTCAAGACTGCAGAGAAATTTCAGAGCACCACAGCAGAGACTGTGAACATTTTGCAAAGAGGCCGATCTGAGCTTTAACCTTCTGAAGATTCTTATGGGAGAGCAAGGGTGAAAAGAGGAGATAGACATCTTGGGAAAGAAATGGGTTTCTTAGAAAAAAAAAAAAAAAGAAAGAAAAGAAAGAAAGAAATAGGTTTCTCTGTCGAAACTGGGAGATGGTACTGACTTTCTTAGCTTTTTAGAAACTCCAAGAAATCTGCTGATGTTTTAAAGAGGGGGTAAAAAAAAAGATGATTTATGATGACATCACATGTTGCCCAAGCAGATTCTGTGAGAGGAACAAGGCTTTTATAAAGAACATGTTGCTATAAAGAAACAGTGAGTCACCGGGAGCATCACCAATTGAAATGCCTTCAGTTATCTGCCATCCCCAACCCAACCAAAGGCCTTGGCAGCTTCAAGGACCTTGCTGTAAAGGCCTGAGCTTAGAGCATGCTGCAATATCTCTTCCCCATCTCCTTCCCCTCTGCTTCTTTCTGAGGACTTCGATTGCATCTGGCCTTGCTTTCAGGCTCCTATTGGTTAAAGTGGGTGTGCAGGTATTGTATTGGCTCTGTGTGCGTGTTTGTGTGTACTAGGGGGTATGATGCCCCTTGGTGTTCAAGTGATGGGTGATGGAGGAAATGGTGGGATGAGGGGGAGGCCTGTGAGTTTAACAACAATAACAACAACAACAACAACAAAGCAGTAGTAGAGGCAAAGAAGGAGGATCCTAGTTTCACCTCTTCCTACAAATACATCTAGTGTAAATAACCCAGAGAACAACCCAAAGGGTGGCAGACCAAATGCTCTACAACTAAATGTAGTGAAAAGGCCACACCAAAAAGAGTAAGGAGAACAAAAATATGGTTGGGAGCCAAACTGACTTACAGGGCCGTCCATGGGAGGGAGGGATGCCACAGACATGGAGAGGAAAGAAGAGAAGATCCCACACCAGGCTCCCCATGTATAGGAGACCTGCACTGGAGAGATAAATCCCTATAATATTTGGCTCTGAAAACCAGAAGGGCTTAATGTCTCAAGTTTTTCCAGTTGGTGAGGCTTAACACCAGGAACTTAAAAAAATTAGCAGGCTTGGCTTTGGGAGAGCCAGAGAATGATGGCACAATAAACAGCCATGCTGAGATACAGCACAGAAACAGCAGTTTGAAAGATGCTTGGGATGTACTGGAGGGATATTTGTTTGCTAATCTCAGGGCCTGTGCTAGAGGAACAGGGATCTTTGGGAAACTTCTCCAAGAAAAAGGGATCTGGCAGGTGCCATTTCCCTCCTTCTCTGCCCCTCCAGCTTAGATACATGGGCACCCATGGAAACAAATGCTCAACATCACTTATTATCTGGGAAATGCAAATCAAAACTACAATGATATATCACCTCACACCTGTCAGAATGGCTAAAATCAAAAACAAAGAAACAACAAGCGCTGACAAGGAATAGAGGAGAAGGAACATTTGTGTGCCATTAGTGGGAATGTAAACTGGTGCAGCCACTGTGGATATAGATTGGAGGTTCATCAAAAAAGTTAAAATATAATTACTATATGATCCAGTAATTCCATTACTGGATATTTACCCAAAGAATATGAAAACACTAATTTGGAAAAATATATGCATCCCTATGCCTACTGCAGCATTATTTACAATATCCAAAGTATGGAAGCAACTCAACTATCCACTAAGAAATGAATGGATAAAGTATATATATATATATAAAATGGAATATTACCGAGCCATAAAATATTGAAATCTTGCAATTTGCAATAACATGGATGGATCTAGAGGGTATCATGCTAAGTGAAATAAGGTAGTCAGGGAAAGACAAATACCATATAATTTTACTCATATATGGAACTTAAAAAATGAGGAAAAAAATTTTGTTTGTTTAACAAAAAAAAGGAGACAAACAAAAAACACATTCTCAAATATAAAGAACCAGAGGGAGATAGTTAAGGGGATGGGTAAAATCGATGAAGGGGATTGTCAGCACACTTATTAAGATGAGCACTGAATAATGTATAGAAATTGTTGAATGACTCTATATATTTTCACCTAAAACTAATATAATGCTGTGTGCTATTTATACTGGAAATACAAAAAGAAATAAATAAATTAACTGAAATTTTGCCTCCTTGATGGAGCTACTGTAAATGCCCCTTTTAAATAGCTTTATAGGTTCAGGTATGATACACACATAATATGGGCACATAATCATACATATAGATTGGTGTGTATGTACGTACATGATGATTTTATATATATGAATGTATATGTAAAGGGGCACCTGGGTGGCTCAGTGGGTTAAGCCTCTGCCTTCAGCTCAGGTCATGGACTCAGGGTCCTGGGATCGAGCCCCATAGCGGGCTCCCTGCTGAGGAGGGAGCCTGCTTCCTCCTCTCTCTCTGCCTGCCTCTCTGCCTACTTGTGATCTCTCTCTCTGTCGAATAAATAAATAAAATCTTTAAATATATATATATACACACACACATACATACCATACTGGATAAGAAGATTTGTATAATTTGCTTTATTCATTTAAAACTAAATTATGGGGGCGCCTGGGTGGCTCAGTGGGTTAAGCCGCTGCCTTCAGCTCAGGTCATGATCTCAGGGTCCTGGGATCGAGTCCCGCATCGGGCTCTCTGCTCCGCAGGGAGCCTGCTTCTTCCTCTCTCTCTGCCTGCCTCTCTGCCTACTTGTGATCTCTGTCTGTCAAATAAATAAATAAAATCTTAAAAAAAAAACAACTAAATTATGTGGGGTGCCTGGGTGGCTCAGTGAGTTAAGCCTCTGCCTTTGGCTCAGGTCATGATCTCAGGGTCCTGGGATCGAGCCCTGCATCAGTCTCTCTGCTCAGCGGGAGCCTGCTTCCCCTCTCTCTCTGCCTGTCTCTCTGCCTACTTGTGATCTCTGTCAAGTAAATAAATAAAATCTTTAAAAAAATAAATAAAACTAAATTATGCAATAATTTTATTATAAATCTAAAAATTTTTGCTAAAGAAAAAGACAACAATCCAAATACGGTGTCCCAAATTTAATTATTCACTTAGGATGGATTCTTAAAGTAGACTCACTTGGTCATAAGGGATATATTTCTTTCTTTCTTTCTTTCTTTTTCCGAAGATTCTACCCATTTATTTACAGACAGAGATCACAAGTAGGCAGAGGCAGGCAGAGAGAGATAGGGGGAAGCAAGCTTCCCGCTGAGCAGAGAGCCTGACATGGGGCTTTATCCCAGGACCCTGAGATTGGAGCCAAAAGCAGAGGTTTTAACCCACTGAGCCACCCAGGCACCCCATAAGGGATACATTTCTAAGGGCTCCTGGTGTTCGTTTTCCAGACAGTTTTATATCCTATCTAACAGAGTGTGAGACTGATTATTCCACCGTGCTTTCTAGCACAGAATATCTGTTTATCTTTTCTCATAATGTTTGCCAATTTACAGATAGGGAAAAAAGATGGTATGTATGAATTTTGGTGGCATGTATTTTATTTCTTGGACATTTGAACACAGTTGTATTTACTAGCAATTTGTGTTTCTTCCTTGAAGTCCTTCAACTACTCATCTATTACTCTTCGGGTGTTTTTCCTTTTCATAGTCATTACTCTTCACGTAATAAGGTCAATAATATATTAAGGCTAGGCCAGCTGTGCGTATTGCATGTATATTTTTCCAAATATTTGATACTGTGAAAATTAGAAATATTTGTCACCAACGTAACAGTTTTTGTTATTACTCAAAAAGTTTAAAACATCTGCTAAAAATCAGTCTCCAGAATTGCTGTTATTTGCTGGGACATCTAGCAGCTCAGCAGCTACTTATTCTTATCACTTGAACTCCCCTATATTGTGAATCTACAGGTACCAGACCACTTCAGGAGCCTGTTCCAGGCCCACTTAATTTCCCTCCCCATGGATCTGCCTACTTTCTTCTTTGAAAAGCCTGAAGGAAATTCAAGGTCAGACCAATTCAACAAAATGCTACAGACCTAGTGAGAAGTTAGAGAGTTTGTGTGGTTTGTTGATGACAAAATAGATTGTTTCATCCCTTAATGAATACAAGTAATGTGCAAGAACTTTAATGAATCCATATCCTACCAGGAAAAGCCATGAACGTTGCCTTAGGGAGGTCAATTATTTTTTATGTCTTTTTAGTGTACGTTTTATAGTTTTGTATGGCCGGATTAATTAGCACAAGGACTAGATAGGAAAATGACATGAAAACAAGCTGTTTTACCTAATGTGAGGAAGCATGACAAGAAATAATTAAAATGTAGTCATTTCTCAAATGCTTTCAAATATTATTCTATTTTAAGCAAAACTATAGCTGCAAAGTACAAGGTGTCATTAGCATACATTACTGAACCTTTGTATGTCCCATTTATTTCTCAAGGCTGAGAATCAAACTTTCTTTTGTCCTCTGTTTCCTTCCCATTTGTGGTTATACAAGAATATTTTACTGTTTGTTTTCATTTTTCATATTGATTTATATAATTGATCTCCCACTTCTTGGTAGAGGTGGAACCTCAGAACTATGGAACTATATGTATACATATAGTTATTCATATTCATATGCATTCATATTAATTGGCATGCAATTTTCCTTTCCCTTTTTTTTTTTTTTTTTAGAGAAAAATGAGAATAAAGAGGGGGAGGAGCAGACGGAGAGAGAGAATCCCAAGCAGCCTTCGTGCCCAGTGTGGAGCCCTGTACGTGACTCAATCCTACAACCTTGAGATCACAACCTGAGTGGAAAATAAAGAGTTGACCACCCAGCCGACGGAGCCACCCTAAAGCCCCTGTAATTTTCCTTAATAGCAACTTTTATTATATGACAAAATTAGGCACAGACGTTTTTACTGAACTTCTGGTCACTTCTACAGGCAGTTTGAGCATTCACATATACATATATATAGTGATTTTGAGGGCATCCTTTTATTTATTTATACATGTATATAATTTGCTTTTGTGTGCTGCCACCAACATTCAAAATCCACCAGGCATATGTGATGTATTTCACGGTATCACAAGATTCTGTTAGATATAAAGTGTAAAGTTAGGGGCATCTTGTCCAGCCCTTTAAAAATGAAAGATTTGGGACGCCTGGGTGGCTCAGTTGGTTAAGCGGCTGCCTTTGGCTCAGGCCACGATCCCAGCGTCCTGGGATCGAGTCCCACATCGGGCGCCTTGCTCATCAGGGAGCCTGCTTCTCCCTCTGCCTCTGCCTGCCATTCTGTCTGCCTGTGCTTGCTCTCTCTCCCTCTCTCTCTCTGACAAATAAATAAATAAAATCTTTAAAAATGAAAGATTTTATATGTCCATTGAATAAATCCTATGAATTATTTGCTCTACTTTTATAAGAAAACAGTAATTAACATTCAGTGACCACTTTCTGTATAGAGGTTATTCTTTTTTTTTTTTTTTTTTTT